>NC_059427.1:11211699-11524109 GCF_021028975.2 Sphaerodactylus townsendi
AAAACCTAACTAAAACTACCTAAGTAAATATGGCTATGTAAAGATAATAAAAGAAAATAAGATTAATAAAATAAAAATGTGCTTCTTTGGTTTTATTGCGGGTATCATTCCCACCCACCCCCCTTTTTAAGCATAAGCATAAGCATTTTATTGTCATTGTGCACGCACAACGAAATTTACAGCAGCATTCCTCGATGCACACAATTTCAGACTCATACCCCATCCTCACTTTCCCCTTCCTCCACCCATCCCTACACAGCCCCAAACACATCAACACGAAGCTGCAGAGTTTAGCATAGCCACAGCTCTAGAGTAGAAGCTGTCTCTAAGCCTCTTTGTCCTAGTTTTGATAGACCTGTATCGTCTGCCAGATGGTAACAGTTCAAAAAGAGAGTGTGCTGGATGAGACGGGTCTCTCAGAATATTTTGGGCTTTCTTTAGGCTTCGGGAATTATAGAGTTCTTCCAAGGTTGGGAGAGGGCAGCCGATAATCCTGTTGTAGCATGTAGGCATGCTATAACCGTCCAGAATCTTAACTATACAGATGGATATGCACGGGGAGGATCTGGACCCTCTTAGGAGTCCAGTTCTGAGAGCACTAGGATGGGCGTCGCACAGGGAGTTTATCAGCAGAGTTTAAAGCTGAGTCACTCTGGTGAGATGAGAAGGTCTATAGTCTTCTTGCACTCACTGCAACCTTCTGGCACACTTGGGAAAGAATATTCTTCACGCAAGATGTTCTTTCCATAGGAAGGTTTTACTTTAGCAGTTGCAAGGTTACACAAGTCTATGGTATACAAGACTATAAGACTATACAGAACTCTTCAGCAATAATAAAGTTCAACATACACAGAACTCAACTCAGACTCTATCTTATCTCAACTTAGCATAACATATACAATGCATACATCCAACAGGATACTCCCCCCCGCCCGCCCAGGCAACAGCCTCTCATTGGTCTAGAGTTACTGTTGAACCCTTCTGGTTTCTGGATGTGGGATATTGCATCCTTTCTAGAAGGAGTTTGGGCTCTCTCCCCCCTTTGGATGCAATATCCCAGATACAACACGGAGAACTGGACAATTTGTGCCTTAGACGGGGAGACCCTGGCCTGAACCTTTCTACTGCCAAAAAGTTCAATAGGCTCATGGTGCCACCCAGGCAAAGGGGTTCAGAGGAGGCAGAAAGGACGAGGCCATCAACATATTTCAGGGAGTTGTTTGGGACCACGGGGCAAATATCCTTGGCAATGAGCGAATGCTGAGGCAGGCTGCCTTCAGAGCAGAGGTTCTTTATTGTGATTTCAAGCTCTTTCTAGGCAAGACCGTCCTGGGCAGAGCAAAGCACAAAGGAAAATTCAAATAATCCAATGGGTCCTGAGATTCTATCAGTGGGAAGTTCAAATAGTCCAATGGGAAGTAGGGTGACGTCTTCCAAACGGCCAAGGCACACCTTAATCTTATCACTTGTAAGTCCAAAAAGTCTTTTGTTTATGTTGATAAGTTTCCCTGCCAGGCAAGTGGAAGGAGGGTGTTGTCCAGGTGCATATCCTGGCTGACTTCTAAAACTCTGTCTCAAGCAAGGTAATATTACAAGCAAAGCAATATCAATGTAATACCAAGGAATGTACAATGTGTCTAAAGGTATACCTATATCAAAAATAAAGACAAGAAAATAGTTATTTCAGTAATATCCTTATTTCTATGCCTATCCTTATTTCTATGCCAGTAATATATATATTTCAGTAATATATATATTTCAGTAATATCCTTATTTCTATGCCTATTCCTTTAAAAGTCTAAACAATTGCATTCTTCCAGGCAGATGCTTGGATTGGCTTCATGGGGGGAGAAACTTAAAGATCTAAACAAATTCTTTACCACGCATATATAGGTAGATATATATAGGTATATATATATATATATAGATATATATATAGGTATATAGATATAGATATAGATATATAGGCATATATGTGCGTGGTAAAGAATTTGTTTAGACCTTTAAGTTTCTCCCCCCATGAAGCCAATCCAAGCATCTGCCTGGAAGAATGCAGTGGTAGCTATATATATATATATATATATATATATATATAGGGTCAGGGTTTAACAGGATATACGTCTAATAAATTCAGGGGGGGAGGGGTTCATCTCTGCTTGATCTGTGGCAGATCCCAGGAGCACAGAGATCACCACCTAGGCTCTGCACCCAAAATCCCCAAGACTTTTTGTGGAGAAATTACCTTTATCACTTCAATTCTATTCTGTTTGAGCTAAAAGTTACACCCCAGCTGAAAGTATTTTCTTCTTATTAGGACTTAAACAACCTTCCTTAAGAATTACCCCTGGTGGTAATAATGTTTTTACACTATGCTGTCTTTGCAAATTGGTGTGAGAGTTTGATTGGTTCGTTTATGCCAACTCAGCAATAATTTTGTATAATTGCTTTCAATGCTCTCACTCTAGATCTACCTTGCTTTTCATTGTTTCTATTGCCTGTTACTCTGTACTGCCTGAGCGTGTCTTTGTTTTTTGTATGTTTATCATAGTTGTTTTGAATAACTTAAACTCTGCCAGACCAGCTTGGTTCGCAATATTTTCTGTTTTGATCTTTGCTTGCAGTTTCATGCCATGCTACCGTTGTTTTACTGTGTCATTTTAAACTTTGATTATTCCTTCCCATTATTTTGTTTATCGAGAAGGTGCGGCTCTCAATAAACCCCCAAAAATATTTTATTTAAAATTTCTGCCTCTGAATTTTTGTTGTGCATTTTAAAATCCTAACCCACGTTTTGAGAAGTGGCAGTCAGCCTCTTTCTCCACACTTTTCCAAGTCACAATTGGCAACCCTGCGGATGAAACTCAGGAGCGCTTTGCCTAACTTGTGTTGCAGGGCTGTGGTGAGGACTAAATATGAGCACCCAGTGTGTTGGAAATTAACGGAGAGTAAGACAGCCGTGTGGATGGGGAAAAAATCTTATAATTCTCGGAAGAGAGACTCAAAAACTTGAAGATAAACTTTTAGTGCAAACGTACCCCTGCAGAACACTGGCTATGCAAATCCCCCTCTTGATTTTTCTGTCCAACTGGAGAATTGGGGATGGCTCCAGACAATAAATATCAGCAAACTTCTGACTGTCTGGAATTTATAATATATCTCCCCCCCCAAAAAAAATTTGAGAAAGCCCAGTTTTCAAGGTAACACAACTTTATTATAAACAGAGCAGCTTTTCAGCTATTAGTGTCTGAAACACAACTGTGTTGATTGTAGCAACCTTGACAAGGAAAGGATCTGCAGACCCTTCAGAAAGGTGATGCTGAACAAAGCAAATCCTAACAGGTAGTCCCCCGTAAACCAAAGAACCGTAAACGATAAATCCTAACAGTTGGTGCCCCATAAACCAAAGAACCGTAAACGATAAATCCTAACAGTTGGTGCCCCATAAACCAAAGAAAATAGGAAGTCCAAAATATTAACTTAAACTTGCAGGGCCTCATTTTCCTCTGTGGGATCTTTTCAGTTGTTCTTCTTGTGCCCGAGAGGAATGGGGGCTGGAGGAGGCTGAGGGGGAGGAGTCTATTCAGAGCTCTCATTGACAACCAGTCTCTTATTCTTCATAAAATGAAATATGTTACTCTTATTTTCAGAGAAGACACACAAAAAAAGGGGGAATATTAGGGAATGTGGGGGAAATGTCCTAATTTTACTCCAGTCAGTTTCGGTGGCTGGGAGCCTGGAGAGGCCTTTACAAGACTAAAAGGGGAAGTTCTGAGAAACAATTTTTTCTGATTGACGCTCCTGGTGTGAAGAGAAAGTCTTAAGATGAGAGTTTGAGGGTGGTTTCTCCACACACGTAAAAGAAGGGCAGGACAGTCTCTCCAGAGAAGGAGGCTCCAGAGTACTCGTACAAGAGGACTTGTTGTTCAGTATCGAAAAAAGACACTCGACCCCCATCATAGTTCAGGCAGACTCGGATCCTGTTGGGCTCCCATCTCACAGACAGGGGAATATCAGAGCCTTTTATGGTAGCATAGTAATCTCCATATCCCCACTTCTCCACAGACCAGATCCCATCCTCAGGACTGAAGGTAAACTCTCCCTTCCTCTTCACAGACTTTCTGGCCACCCCCACAGCCCATTTTTCCTCATTTCCGACAAGGATTTCCCAGAAATGGTGGCCTCCTGTGAATTCCTCACGGCCCAACACAGCACCGTAATAGTCAAATCTCTCAGGGTTTTCAGGCAAAGCTTGTACTTTTTTCCCATAGCTCACGCTTTTCCGATCTGCAGACAGGATGAGTTGGGGATGGGCCGTGTCTGGATCCAGAGTCACATTTGCTGTTGGAGGGAAATAAGACAAGAAGTGAAAGATTTTCAGCTGGGAGATTTCTCCCTCTGGCCTCTTCTGCTTCCTTCTCCTGCCTATCATGGCCTCCTCCCCGCACCTCAAGCTTTTCCTGTCTACTCCTTACCTATTAAAAGGCAGAGCATCCTTTGGGTGCGCTTCAAGCAAAGGCAGATAAAAGGCACAATAAAAAACCTACAGTAAGACAACCCATTTCCTACCATCTCCTATCCCAAGCAGTTAACCTTCACAGACAAGGGAACCATGGATATGTTTTCAAAAGAAATCACATGAGAGACAGCATTTACACAAACACCCGAATCTCATGAAAAGGAGCAGAGGCACAGAATGGGCTGAATGGTTTGTGCTTCGCATGGAGAGGATTCAGAAAGGCCCTCAAGGGATGAGGCCCACCAACCGTTCTCCCAAAATGGTGGCAGGGAGGCGGAAGGAGACAGTTCATCCCCTCAGAGTTCACCTCCTCTTTCACCCTGACAGACCTCCTCCTCAGAAGAAGGAACTGCCTGTGGCAGGAATGGAAAGAGGAGGAGGAACAAAACCAGAGCATCCATGTTCTCCACAGCAAGTAGACGAGCACACATTATAAGGTGAAGTTTTTTACTTAGGAATCAATTGATTGGTATCAGAAGAAAAACATACCTTTCTGCGGGTGAAGTCCTGAATTCATGGTGTCTGTGGAAGCAGAGGGACCGAAAGTGAGCAGCAGACCCTTGTGCCTATCACAAATCTTGTGATGAAAATATAAACTATTCATATTGTCTGTTTTTTTCCTTGATCAGGGAAGGGTGTAACTCTGCTGAAGACAGCAGTATCAGTCCCCTTGAGACCACCCTGTGAACTCAGCTTGGACAGAGTCTAGCAAAACTACCCACTCAGTCAAAGGGGACAGTTAGCATCAGTCCAATGTGGTCACAAAAACACTGCAATGAGAATGGGGGTAGTAGTTCCTGAAAGGGATTGGGTGGGTTTCTCCATTATGTGTCTGTTTCATTTTGGGTGGTCCTTCTACCACTATCTCCCAGTTGGATAATGCACTGACACAAAAAACAGCAACACAGAAAAAAATCCAGAGAAACCATGTCGTGAAATTAAATCTGCGGGAGAATTCTGACTGCAAAACTTTCCATGGTGAACTAAAATAGCCCTGTGAATGGGTACAGACAATTCGCACATTCCCAGGTCTGCTAATAATGAAAGTCATGGGTCCCAAATTGGTGCCCACCAAGTATTTCACAAAGTGGCCAGGTAGAGGAGGGACTTTTGCCAAGCAAAGCTTCTGATTGGCTGAGCGGCATTTTAAATTTGTTGCCTGGGCAGAATAGCACCTTCACTGCGTGGCTGAAGATACGCCGCAGCAGCAATTCTATGGCTAGCTCAGCCTCCAGTGGTAGCTATTTTGTGGCATCCCTTTTGTGGCTGTGCCCACCATGCTGTGTCAGAATTCCAAACGTGGCCGTGGGCTCAAAAAGGTGAGGTCCTGAAATAAGCCACCTGAAAGGCACTAAAACACATCTGGCCCAGTCTGAAAACCCGGCAGCATTTCTTCATTACCTTTTACTTGCTTCATGAAGTGCTCCCAAAGAGGATTTAGGTTTGAGAGGTCCCAGAACTGCCAGTTCAGTGCAGACAAAAAAGGCAAGGGACTCTCGAATTCTTCCGATTCATCAAACCTGGAGAAAATCACGTCAAGGGTCTGAGAGAACGGTGAGTGGCCCCAGGTCACCCAGCAGGCTTCATGTGGAGGAGCGGAGAACTGAACCCTTTTCTCTAGATTAGGACCCACTGCTCTTAACCACTACACCACACTGGCAGGCTACGAGGCTATTCAGAGAGCAACGTCCACCTCTCTGTAGCTCCTAAGACATCAAAGTTACTCAGCAGTTGTAGGGAAGGCTTACTGGAAAATAAAACAGAACCTGTTTAGACTCAGAACACCACCACTGGGAGAGGAAGGGCTCCTGTTTTCCTTTGCTGATGTAGGGGAAGGTATTTCTTCATTGTTGCTGCTCCACATGGACTATTCAATGCATGTGAAGCAGCAAAAATATGGAAGTAACTCCCCTCATGGGGGATATTTGGGCATGAAAAAATGGATGAGGGAGAAATTTCCTCCGGTGGAATTTCGTGGGCTCTCTGCTTTCCCTTTTGACAGCCATTCATCACAGTTGCTGTGTGATTGTGAGGAACCAGATCCAACCCTCAAACAAGCAAAGATCCAGTTCGGCCTTGAGAGCACCAACCCATCGTCCGCTGCCCATCTCTGCCTTGCAAAGGTCCAGCGAAAGAAAAAGAAAATTTAGATGGTTATAATTCTGGACTTCAGGGTGATGTTTGGGGGAGGGGATGAGGCTTAGTGGTGGAGAATCTGCTCAGCATGAAGATATTCCTGGGCTCAGTCTGCAGCACCTCCCGGTAAAGGGATCAGGGGTCTGTTTCGGGATACAGCAGCTTCCTGTGTCCCTGTGTCTGTGGCCATTTGAACATTTGTATTCCACCTTGCAGTGAGTGTGCCTTTCCTTTGCCAAAGACTGCAAATGCCTTAACAGTCCAGGTGCTTGGGAGCAACAGCCGCAGAAGGCCATTGCTTTCACATCCTGCACGTGAGCTCCCAAAGGCACCTGGTGGGCCACTGCGAGTAGCAGAGAGCTGGACTAGATGGACTCTGGTCTGATCCAGCTGGCTTGTTCTTATGTTCCATTTGTGCGTTGTTTTTTGCCTATTCTGAGACCACCGCAGTGCAAATCTGAGGAACTGGACATTTCCCAAATGCTACAAAACGCACTGGCTGCTTTAGTTTTATATTTATTAGTAAACCAAACGCTTTCTATTTATTAGTAAAATTTATATTTATTAGTAAATCAAATGCCTACGCAGCATTGATATACAACCCTTGCGTTGGTTTCCATTCTTCCCTGATTGGTTGTATATCAGGTCCCGTTCGTTAAACAAGCCACACCCACCAACTCCAGCTTCCTCAGGCGAAGTCTCACGCTACCCTCCTTAACACCCGGAGCATATCAGACTGGGTTTGGCAATCATGACAGTGTTTCCCTCTAAAGTGCCCCCGTAGCCAGCCCCAATACCAACCAAGGCATCATTCAGGCCAAATAAAGTTTCCAGACTGCCATTTTATTGAGGAGGCTCCAACACTGCATTTCCTGGAGTATTTCTAACGTGGTTTTGGAAGCAGCTACCACCACAAGACTAGGATCTTTATTGAGTTAGGGAAGGTAAGCGGCAACAGCCCTTTTGTTGGCTGACTCCATTTCCTACAGGACCCACTTTGTGTCAGCCATTTTGTGCCTGGGCCAACTACTGACAGAATACCAACGGGGACAGCTGCCTCAAAGAGGCTGGGGACCACTCTCCCAGAGATGCACAGCTAGGTGTCAAGCTAGACCAGTGATGGCGAACCTATGGCACAGGTGCCAGAGGTGGCACTCGGAGTCCTCTCTGTGGGCATGTGCACACAGAGTTCGTCATGTGGGGAGCGGAAAATCACCCACCCACACACACACATCTAGGCTGGCCTGGGTCACTGAGCATGAGGTGCGCGCACCGCGGTGAGCAGGGAGGACTCGGCTGGTGGGCCTGGTGCCTGTGCTCCGGGGGCTGCTGCCTGGGGGAGGGGGGGTGCAGAAGAGGCCGAGATGCTAGAGAGGCACAGAGCGATGCATGCGGGACTTACTGGAGGCTAGAGCAGGCTGGCCCCTGCTTGAGTGGGTGGGGCGGAGGAAGAGGGAGCCAACCGTTTTTTCTAAACTAAAACCTCAGCATTCAGGTTAAATTGCCGGGTTGGCACTTTGCGATAAATAAGTGGAGTTCGGGTTGCAATTTGGGCACTCGGCCTCGAAAAGGTTCGCCATCATTGAGCTGGATACACACACCTCATAGTGCTCCACTTCACAATTTCCTGCTGTCAAGACTCTGCACATTAGCTGTTTGCCACTGACAGACAGATGGAGACTCACAATCTTAGTTACATTTGGTTTGGCCCTCAGCTGCAATAGTACTTTGGTCACATTGTGAAAAGACAAGATTCACTGGGAAAAACAATAAAGCCAGAATAAGTGGGAGGCGGCAGGAAAAAAGGAGGACTCAACATGAGATGGATGGACTCTACAAAGGAAGTCTCAGCCCTCAGTTTGCAAGACCTGTTAATTATCAGACATCTTGCAGGACATTATCAGTTTGCCATGAGTCGGAAGCGACTTGACAACACTTAACACACACACACACACAACACAGACACAATCCTGAAAGACTATGTTCTTCACAGGCTACCTACGCCCCTCCCACTGTTATGAAAGTTAATGAGAAAGATACACTCACCTCTGCAAGAGGCTCCTGGCACCCTAAAGAAAAATGGCAGAGACAGAAAGAAGAGAGAGATCAGTGCTTGCTCAAAGGCCACACCAGGAAAACCCCTCAGAGCCTGCAAGATTCTGCACTCGGGCCCTTTTCTTGCATTCAGCCAGCAGACGCCACTCAAGGGCAGGGGTCAGTCTCCAGAAAGTGGGTGAGAATCTCCATGAGCTCAATATCAACAAAGTGGGGCCATTTCAGAGTAGAGCCACGTGATCTGCTGTGAGGACTCAACAGTGGCTACTTTCACACAGGGATTTCTCCTCATGTGGAAGGCAGGAAGTCCTGTGACCCGGGGCGTTCATACTGCTGCGGTGGTTAAGAAGGCCCAGCAGAGGTTCTATTACCGTGGTGGCGAACCTTTGGCACTCCAGATGTTATGGACTACAATTCCCATCAGCCCCTGCCAGCATGGCCAATTGTAGGGGCTAATGGGAATTGTAGTCCATAACATCTGGAGTGCCAAAGGTTCGCCACCACTGTTCTATTATCTGAGACTCTTGAGAAAACAACAATGGCATGAAAACCTGCTGGTGACCTTCTACTGCTGTGCTATAGAGAGTGTCCTAACATACTGAATCTGTGCATGGTTCCCAGTTGCACAGTGGCAGATAGAAAGGCGCTCCATAGGGTGATTACTACTGCCCAGAGGATTATTGGATGCCCTCTCCCCTCTTTAGAAGAACTTTATAACTCCCGCTGCTTAAAAAAAGTTTGGTATATCCTGAAAGACCCGTCTCACCCTGCTTTTTTTTTTTTTTGAACTATTACCATCTGGCAGAAGATACAGGATCATGAAGACCAGGACAACTAGACTCAGAGACAGCTTTTATCCTAGAGCTGTGGCTATGATTAACTCCATGGAGATGTGTTGACGTGGTGGCGGCTGCGTAGAGATGGCTGTGTAGGGATGGCTATAAGTTGGGGGTGTGCGGATTGCAGCCCCCCAATGCCTAGTGTGGATTGCAGAGATGTTCATCGGGGGATGTTTTGTATTTTTGTATTATCGCTGTTTTGTATTTTCCTTGTGTGGACACAAGGCACAATGTGTGTGCACAACGACATTAAAGTTATTCAAATTCGATTAGGGTGGGTCCTTCTCGTGGCCACCTGTGCATGCAGAGGCATTCCCTGCAAGCTTCCTTGCTTCAGTCCTGCCTCTGTTATTTTCGTTCTTGCCACTGGAGGGCAAAATAGCTAGATTACAGGAGCATTGTCACATCATGCCGGTCTCTAGCTTTCACTTTTTGTAACTATTTAGTCCAGTGGTTCTCAACCTTCCTAATGCCGCGACCCTTTAATACAGTTCCTCATGTTGTGGTGACCCCCAAGCCTAACATTTATCATTTTACAGATGGAGGACACTGATGCAGAGAGTCTTAGGCGACCCCTGTGAAAGGGTCGTTCGACCCCCAGGTTGAGAACCGCTGATTTAGTCCTTATTGTTGCAGAGTTATAACTGCAAAGGCACAGTCTGCACTTTATTTCTTTGAAACTAAAACTAGGAATTACTGCAACAGATCATCATAACGTTACAATGCTAGAACATTCTATTTTCAGAAATGACATCTGACTGCGGTGGGTGGGGAAGACGGATCCGGACACTGAGAAAAGAAGAGCCAAACCTGTCATCTTTTAGCCTTTTAAAGACCTTTCCCACTTTTGCTGCAGTGGTGTAACATGGCTCAGCAGGCAAAAGAGAGTCTGGGCCCAAATCCCATGAACCAGTTTTGACTTGTATGTAGCTCCCCAGACTGTTGGTTGACACACAAACACACTTCCTCTTCTTCTGAGATGGAAAATTAGTGGCCTCAGTCTATCAGGGGGTTTCAAATGGTCCCTCTATTTTTTCCAGTCTGCAGATGGGTGGAAATGAAATACGGCAGATAGGAAACTAGACCACGAGGAGGGGGGAAACCTGCCAGCAGTACAAATAGGGCTCATTTGCTTTTGTGCCAAGTGAAGGATGAACAAAGGGGGTTTGGAGGGAGCTTTTCCCCCAAGAGGAGCCAGAATGGTTTTTGCCACCCTCTTACCTGCAGGAGTTCACTGTCCGGCTGCTGACACTTCCCCTCCATCTCCTGCGTGAGGCTGTCCCGAGAGGAGAGCGCCTCAGAGAGGTCAGCCAGCAGCTGGTCCCGTTTCCTTGCCACCACCTCCTCCACCTCTTCCATTTGGGCCAGCAGAAGTTTCTCTTTTTCCTCCAGAAAAGCGTGCAGCTCCCTGAACCTGGCTGCCACCTCTTGTTTCTGTTCTGTGGTTTTCTTCTGATATGGAAAGAGAAGGAAATTGGGTCAACATGACGAACACAGATGGAGATTGCTGTGACAGATCAACCTGAGGAGATTCTCTTAGAAGGGCACGTTGGCTTTCCATTAAGATCACATCAATATTTGTCAGGGACAGAGAACAATTTCTATGGACTTTGCCACAGAACACATGGATCTCACTCAAACACTTGGGCTGATTACGCACAGGCAACACGGTTTTATGGAACCTGCTTTAGTTGCCTGTGCTGCCATTTGCACCATGGGGGCAGGGCCAGCCAGGATCTCTGGAATCGCGGAGGCAGCTGTTTCCATGTGAACCATGCAGCCGAGAATCCCCACCACCAGCACACCATAATGGTGGACTGAAGGGAGAATATAAGAACAAGCCAGCTGGATCAGACCAGAGTCCATCTAGTCCAGCTCTCTGCTACTCGCAGTGGCCCACCAGGTGCCTTTGGGAGCTCACGTGCAGGAGGTGAAAGCAATGGCCTTCTGCGGCTGCTGCTCCCGAGCACCTGGTCTGCTAAGGCATTTGCAATCTCAGATCAAGGAGGATCAAGATTGGGAGCCATAGATCGACTTCTCCTCCATAAATCTGTCCAAGCCCTTTTTAAAGCTATCCAGGTTAGTGGCCATCACCACCTCCTGTGGCAGCATATTCCAAACACCAATCACAAGTTGCGTGAAGAAGTGTTTACTTTTATTAGTCGTAATTCTTCCCCCCAGCATTTTCAATGAATGCCCCCTGGTTCTAGTATTGTGTGAGAGAAAAATTTCTCTCTGTCGACATTTTTTTACCCCATGCACAATTTTATAGACTTCAATCATATCCCCCCTCAGACGTTTCCTCTCCAAACTAAAGAGTCACAAACACAGCAACCTCTCCTCATAAGGAAGGTGCTCCAGTCTCTCAACCATCCTGTTTCCTCTGCACTTTTTCTATGATATATCCTTTTTGAGATGTGGCAACACACAAGCAGTAGGCCTGTTAAGATGAGGAAGTAACAAAAGGTGTGCTAACGGATTACAGGGAGATTGCAGAGAAACTGGATGAATTCTTTGCATCTGTCTTCACCCAAGAGGAGGTAAGGAAAAATGCCCGGAACCGAACCAAGCTTCTTAGGAGGTGAATCCGAGGAACTAGCAAAGATAGTGGTAGACAAGGAAGAAGTTCTGGCAGCCATTGATAAAATAAATGCTACTAAATCCCCTGGCCCAGATTGCATTCACCCAAGAGTTCTTAAAGAGTTCAAGCATGAAATTGCTGATCTTTTCACTTTAATATGCAACTTATCCCTGAAATCAGGCTCCATCCCTGAAGACTGGAAGATGGCCAATGTCACACCAATCTTTAAGAAAGGATGCGGGGGGGGGGGGGGGGGGGAAATTACAAGCCAGTCAGTTTGACATCTATTCCTGGTAAATTAGTAGAATCTATCGTTGATACAGGCATGAGCATCAACCAGCTGAAGGAAGCAGTACTTAATCGAAAAATGTGGAAAGAGCTTGCATATCGGTCGAGAATGACTGAATGGATAACATCATCATCATTGTTAAAGATAAAATTATAAAACATGACGAAAAGCAAGACCTGCTGAGGAAGAGTCAGCATGGCTTTTGCAGAGGCAAGTCCTGCCTTATTAGAAAAGCAAGTGAGCTGTAAGGGAGGCAAAAAAGGATTATGAGGATCACATGTGAGCTCCCAAAGGCACCTGGTGGGCCACTGCGAGTAGCAGAGTGCAGGACTAGATGGACTCTGGTCTGTTCCAGCAGGCTCTTTCTTTTGTTCTTATGCCCCCTCCCCTCAACTGGTCTCCCTGGCTGCATTTTGGGCAAGAAAAAAACTGTAGAGGGAAAGATCCACACATTACTGAGCATCTCAAGGACTTTTCTCCTTAGAATAAGCATAAGCATAAGCATAAGCATAAGCATAAGCATTTTATTGTCATTGTGCACGCACAACGAAATTTACAGCAGCATTCCTCGATGCACACAATTTCAGACTCATACAATTTCAGACTCATGCAATTTCAGACTCATACATCATCATCCTCCACCCATCCCTACACTTAGCTAAATACATCAATATGAAGCAGCGGAGTTTAGCACTTCCATACAGCTCTAGAGTAGAAGCTGTCTCTAAGCCTCTTTGTCCCTAGTTCTGAGGGGCCATATGGAGTCACAGATGGTAGCAGTTTAAAAAAAAAAGAGAGAGTGTGCTGGATAAGGCAGGTCCCTTAGAATATTTTGGGCTTTGTGTTTAGACTTCGGGCATTATAGATTTCTTCCAAGGAGGGGAGAGGGCAGCCGGTAATCCTTTGTGCAGTATTGATCACCCTTACTGGAAGCCTTCCTATTACATACACTGTACAACTGGAGAACCATACACAGATGCAGTAGGTTAGGACACTCCTCTATAGCACAATGATAAAAGGACACCAGAAGTTTTCCATCTAGTTGTTTTACTTCCTTAAAAGTCTCAGAGAAGTACAGTCTTTGCTGGGCTTTCTTGCCCTGTAGGTAGTCACCAGCCCTCCCCAGGTCAAATCCTCTTTAATCATAACGCTTGGGAATTTAAAACTAGCCACCCGCTCCGCCAGATCTCCATTTATAGTCAAGGGCCAATTTCTGAGCTATTCCTTCCTATAGTCCACTATGAGCTCCCTTTGTCTTGTTAGTGTTAGAGAACCAGGTTATTTTCCCTGCACCATGAGAGCAATTCGGTCCACTTCATTCCGATAGGCAGACTCATCCCCTCCAGAGATGAGCCCCACCACTGAATTGTGTCATCAGTAAATTTGATAATGGTATTTACTATGATGAACAGGAGTACAATCCCTTGTATGTATAAAGGGTGAACAGTAAAGGGCTCCAACACACAGCCCTGTGGCGTTCCCCATATTTAGAGTAAGAACTGAGGAAACCCGATTTCCCAGTCTAACCCTCTAGGAGCGATCCAGAATAGAAGTCCCTAATCCACAAACAGATTGAATGTGAGAGTCCAAGATCCTGAAGTTTTGTCCACCAGTCTTTGTGGCAGAGATTGTATTAAATCTGGCGGAACTAAAGTCCATAAAGGAGACGTCGCCACATAATTCCCCTGCTGTTCCAGATGCGTCAAAGCTGTACTGGAGGCTAATGGCAGTAAGTCCTCCGTAGATCTATTAGTCCGATATGCGAACTGATGTTTATCAAATGTATCTGGAAGGCAAGAACTAATATGCCTATGGACCAGTTTTTCAAAACACTTCATGATGATGGGGGTGAGTGCCACTGGTCTATAATCCTGAAGATTGTCAGCAGGAAATCTCTTTGGTAGTGGAACAATGGTGGAAGCTTTCAAACAAGATGGAATGGTGGACTGGGATAAAGATCGATTAAAGATCCCAGTAAAAACACCAGCCAGTTGGTTAGCGCAACTGCATTTGGTAGAATCAGCAATGGCTGAACGTCCAGTCCAGGGTTTCTGGAGGATCTCTCAGCATTTTTACCCAGGATTCCTTTGGGGGTTCTGGGAAACTCTCATCTCTTTTCAGGGACTCCTCCCAACTTGCAGGGTTGGTGCATCCACATCCATGGGGAATCAGCACATATGTAAAGCTGCTCAGAATTTACCCCACAGGGCAGAGAGCCATGAAAAACCATCTGATCCTGACCCAATCAAAATCACCCAAGAAAAAACGAAGTGGGAGGGGTGGTCTTGTTCTGGACAAACAACCGGGGCAGCCCACCCTCTAGGCAGCCCACGAGAACCATCTCGGGGTCCAGGGGCACCAAGAGTGGGCCATTCTGCAGCATCCCCAGCCCCACTTCCTGGATGCAACTCTGCTCAGAACGGCAATCTCAGGTCTCCCTTTGGTTGGCTGGTCTGCTCCCAAACTGGGGGGAGGGGCTGCCTCACGGGTTGACTTTTTTGCTATTTGCACACCTTCCCCCAATACTGGTTCAAGCAGCGCCCTTCTCAACCACAATGAAACTTACCAGCAGGTCTTGGCTTTCCTTCACGACACCCGCTAAACACACCACAACTTCTTCTCTCTCCTCCTTCAGCATCTTCAGGCAATTGCAGAAGTCATCCTAGGGGAGGAGAGACTTGAAACTGAGATTGGTTCCTTTTTTTAAAATGTTTATCATAAAACCTATGTGAAGCAAAACGATCATTAAGGGCCAAACTACCAGTAGATGTAACTGCCCTACATCTGCAGTGGGATCTTCAACAACCTTTCCCAAATGATGACTCCCAGATGCAAAGAATGCCAAGGCACAGAGACTGACCCTGAACTTGACTCCTGCCCGCCATTCTCCTCCCATGCTTTGTCCACGGGAAAGTTTTTTGCATGAACCAAAATTATTTGTAGTCACTATAAATATTCCCAGGAAGTAACCATGTTTTGGTTTTTTTTTAATGGTAGGCAGGATAGTAAATGGCACTAAACTGAAGATGAGGGAAGAAATGCATAACTTCCACACTTTCCCAAACTTTATTTGGTTACGCTATTCCGAGAAAGAGCCCACCAAAGCAGGGGAAACTCAATGTGGATGCAACCACAGTTGTGGGATGGGAAAGAATTCCTTATAGTGCTCTTGGGGAAATGGAAAGTCTTGGCATGCAGAAAATCCCAGGTTTACTATATTGTTGAATCCACAGCCAGAATCAACTGGGTGTTGTTTGTTTTATTTATTTATTTATTGAACTTATAGGCCGCCTCATCCCCGAAGGGCTCGAGGCGGCTCACAGTACGGCTGTTCTACCGAACAGCAAATCAACAACATAAAAACATTAATCCTTTAAAACCTATGCAGCAATTTCAAACATCAGAAAGCTAGAAATTAAAACCACCAAAGTTTTTATAAAACAGGAGTTGTATTGTCGAAGGCGTTCACGGCCAGATTCAACTGGTGGTTGTGGGTTTTTCGGGCTGCATGGCCGTGGTCTTGTTCCTTACGTTTCGCCTGCATCTGTGGCTGGCATCCTCAGAGGTGTATCACAGAGGGAAGTCTGTTACTAGGAGTCAGCTGTCCCCTTGTAGCTCAGCCATGCAATTGGCAGGTCAGAAGTCAACACAACCAGATTGGAAGTGAGACAATCTCCCCACTTCAGTATCCTGACCCACTTTAGCTTTTGCAAGGTGCAGGAAGAAATACCTCAAGGAACCACCAAGCCAGGAAGGAGGCAACAAAGAGGTGTTTCCATTCTCCAATTCGGGCCCAGAGCCTGAGGCAGAACCTGCAGGGAGTTTCCTCACAAAGAGACCAAGGAGAAGGGAAGGACCCATGGTTCTTCCCCTGTTGATTTCCTACCTTGTACTCCTGGGAGGCCTCATCAGGAGGAAGGGTCTTGTGATTTCTGTGCTCCTTGGATTGGACACAGACCACACAGATGAGGGCTTCGTCCTCCTTGCAGAAGAGCTTCAGCGGCTCCTGGTGCTTTTGGCAAACTCTCCCTTTTCTACCAGCCACAACTGCCTGAGGCCCAAAACAAGGAAGCAGAATGTGTTTCATTTTGCACCCCAAACTGTCTCTCTCCTTGTGATAACTGAAGGTAATCCGTGCCTTGTTTGGTAGAAAACACCCAAAAATTTAAAATATAAAAACTGAGTGCAACAGAGTGTAATCCTGAGAGTTGTGGACTTCAATTTGGTGATGGGGAGCTTGTCCCAAAGAGGAAGGAAGGGGGGAGAGAGAGTTGAAGAAAAAGAGACTTCTGAGGGCAAAGAGGGAGAGAGAGGCCATCTGCAGAGAACAGGGAAGCCGGAGAAGGAACCTCCAGATTTCTGCAGCCGCCCCAAGAGTCCTAAAAGCAGCCACACCAAGGAGGGTCAGTTTAGACCTCTTCAGTTTCAACTTTAAATTGGGTTTTCCCCTCAGTCTGAGCCCATCATCCAAGTATCCTGCTCTGACTCCCCCTCCCTCCTCCTTGGAGTAAACTGAACTCGTATACTACGTTCTACTTGGAAATGGTGACTGGGGATTGGAGGTTCTGGAAATGGCTGACTCTTCCCTTTGTGCCTCCTGGCCAACCTCCATGTTAGGAAGAGGAAGCCAGTGGGCTGAAGGCATCCTTGTTGTCTTTCTTTAGACAGTCAGTGTGGTATAGTGGTTATAATCAGGTGGAGAACCAGGGTTGTTTCTCCAGTCCACCACATGAGCAGTGGGCTCTTAACTGGTGAACTTGATTCCCACCCCAGTTCCTACACATGGAGCCTACTGGGTGATCTTGGGCTAGTCACAGAACTCTCTCAGCCCCCCGTACCTCACCAGGTGTCTGTTGTGGGGAGAGGAAGGGAAAGGAGTTTATAAGTCTCGCTGAGACTTTTTATAGCAGAGAAAGACTGGGCATAAAACCAAACTCTTTTTCTTCATCACCTCCTGCAACACAAACACTAATAAACCAGATCCCATAAAGTCTTCCCTCAGCTGGGGTTGGTGGAAGAAACTGGGCTTACACGAGTTTCCTTCAGCCACAGATTCCTTTGGAAGTCAATGAAGGAATCACAACTCCTGGTTCCAGGTGAACCACATTCTCCCTATACCTGCTTTGAGCTGCATTTTGCAATGTGCCCCAGAAGCCCCAAAATACCAACCTGTTCCTTTCTTGCAAGGAAGGTTCCTATGGGTTATTTTGGCAAAACTGCAAAAGTGGGTCCAAATGTGTAAGGAGGTGAAGCTGGAACTGTAGGAATATGGATGGACCTCAATGGATTGTTTGTGACGCCACCTTTCAGATTTAATTCCGGGGGGACAGGGATGGACATAGCAGTAAGCCCATCCCTCCATCACGAGGTTAAACACTTTCCTCATGTGGTTCTGGTGGGTTTTCCAGGCTGCGTGACCATGGTTTGGTAGATCTTGTTCCAAATGTTTCACCTGCATCTGTGGCTGGCATCTTCAGAGGTGCATCACAGAGGGAAGTCTGTTTCACACTGTGTCTAAGTGAGAAGGTAAAGTTTAGAGTGGTATATTGTCCATGTCCCAGGATGGGGACCCAATCATTAAGTGTTTGGGTGGAACTTGCTATGCAAAGGTGTGGTTGAGTGCATTGTATTGCAGGTTGGGTTATCACCCCACCTGGCTCCCAGTACTTAAAAAATGGACTGATAACCCCACCCGCAATACAATGCACTCAACCACACCTTTGCATAGCAAGTTCCACCCAAACACTTAATGATTGGTTCCCCACCCTGGGACATGGACAATATACCACTCTAAACTTTCCATACTCACTTAGACACAGTGTGAAACAGACTTTTCTCTGTGATACACCTCTGAAGATGCCAGCCACAGATGCAGGCAAAACGTTAGGAACAAGATCCACCAGACCACGGCCACACAGCTGGAAAACCCACCGCGACCTTTCCTCATGCACCTTTTAAACAATCCAGTTATCACCAGATGCTGATTTGGGAGCCAATTTGTGAGTGCGTGTGTGTGTGTGTGGGGTCTAATATAATATTGTAAATTTTTCAGTCAAGCACAAGAACACAAAAAGCCGCGCCCCCCCCCCCCCCCAACTCTTGCTCACCGTGTTTTCTTGGGACGCCTCCTCCAGAGGGATCACCTGGTGATCTCTGTGCTCCTGGGATCTGCTGCAGACCAGGCAGAGGGGGGCCTCGTCCTCCTGGCAGAAAAGTTTCAGGGGCTCCTGGTGCAGCTCGCAGACCCCCCTCTTTCGCTTCTGCCCCCCTCGCTCCTTGGAGCTTCCCTCCAAAGGGTTGAGTTTCTGGATTATTTCCACCAAATTGGCCAGCTGCTGGTTGGGCCGGAGAGTACCCTCCTGGGCTCTTCCTCTGCATTGGGGGCACGAAGCCTCGGCCCCCTCCAAGCCCCCCCAGCTGTGGGTCAGGCAGGCTCTGCAGAAATTGTGGCTGCACTCGGGGATCATGACGGGATCCCTGAAGAAGTCCAGGCAGACGGAGCAAGAGGCTTCCTCGCACAGCTCCTTCAAGCGACCCTCCGCCTCCATGGCTTCCCTTGGCAAGAGAGGAGTTACTTTCGCTTTCGAAATCAGCCCCGGAGCGTTCCCCTTCCTGCACAGGACTTGCTGCTGCTGCTGCTGGTCGACCCGGAAATAAGTAGCGGGCGGGGGCGGGGAGCCCTGGGGAAGAGAGTTGCATTGAGTGACGTTTTCCCCAGATCCATTTGGAGGCAGCTCAGGAGGCGGGAAGATGTTTCCCAGGGGCGTAACGAGGCAGCCCTGGGCAAACTGCAGCCCTGGGCAAAACCTGCGTTGGATGCCCCCCCCCATGGGCGGCCACTCCACCACGACCAATTTTTTTTGGCACCAGGACATTGGTGCTTGCAGGGGGTGCATTTTTAGACATATCAGCACCACAATTTCAGCATATCATCAGGAGGCTGTCCTTATGCTACTCCCCAAGTTTGGTGAGGTTTGGCTCCAGGAGTCCAAGGAGTCCAGATGATACCCTGAAATTTTGGAGCCGATACATCCAAAAATGCACCCCCTGCAGGAACATCCTAGAAATTTGCCCAAGAATCTTTGTTCTGCATTGAGTTTTCTGCATTGCTGTCAATGGGGATTGCAGGCTGTGGGGGGCACATTTCTGAAGGCACGGTCTCAAAACTTTCAGGGTCTCATCAGGAGACTGCCCTAATGATACCCCCCAAGTTTGGTGCAGTTTGGTTCAGGGGGGCCAAAGTTATGGACCCTCAAAACTGTAGCCCCCATCTCCTATTAGCTCCCATTGGAAACAATGGGGGATAGGGGCACCCCCTTTGGAAGTCCATAACTTTGGACTCCCTGAACCAAACCTCACCAAAATTGGGGGGTAGCATGAGGACAGTCTCCTGATGATACGCTGAAATTTTGGTGCCGCTAGCCTAAAAACTGCGCCCCCTGCAGGCCGAAAATGGAAAACCACTAAAATACCCCAAAACGAACCCAGCATTTTGATGCCCCCCCACAAGGTGATGCCCTGGGCAGCTGCCCACCTTGCCCAATGGGCATTACACCAGTGATGTTTCCCTTCGCATTTCAGTGAAAGTTTGCAGCGGAGCGGATTTATCGAGGGGAGGGACCCCCAGCATCTCCCCCTTCCCAAAACAACAGCCATGTTCAGATGATCTCCCCCATTCTGCTTCTTGGGGGTGCAGTGGCAGAAACTCTACAATTTCCCCTGTGAAGCTCGCTCTCACACACACACACATGTGTGTGCTGGGGTAGTCCCAACGGTTTGGATGCAATCCCACCTCTCTGCCTTTGTCTCCGAAGCACTGTTCCCACGACACCAACACACGCGTGTTCCCAGCCAACCGGAATCTGGAGGCAGACCCCAAATCCTCAAGGGAGGCGCTGCATGAAATGCACCTTACCGAAAGCTCCCCCCTCCCCAAGAAAGGGCCACTTCAGACAGTAAAGCAGCGCAGCAAAGAAAGGGCTGAGAAGATTCCCTCGCTCCTTGAGCTGCTAGTTTTCTACTGGGGGAGAGAGAGTGAAGTGAGTGGTGGTATAGCCAGTCTAACCCCCTCCAATTCACAGCACTGTTATTGTGAGGTTAAAATGGAGGACTGGAGGAACGGTGCCATTCAGCTGAGCAATATCTGTATTGAATGTTTTATTATTTCCTGTTTTTACTTTCAATAAAATCATTGGGAACTCAGCTGGTTTCAGAGTACGTGGAAAAAAGAACCCTGGTTTTTGTAGAAACAAACATGGCTCTCCCCGGCTTGATTTCCGGAGGTTTTATAGTGCCTCAAAATTTAGCTTTACCTGTTGAATGTATGGAAATTATTTCTAAAGTTATCTAATGGAACAGAACTTGAGATATTGTTTGACTATTGTTTGAGATTCACTTTGTTATGACTCCTGTATAGGAGCAGCAGTGGCGTAGGAGGGTAAAAGCTCGTGTATCTAATCTGGAGGAACCGGGTTTGATTCCCAGCTCTGCCACCTGAGCTGTGGAGGCTTATCTGGGGAATTCAGGTTAGCCTGTGCACTCCCGCACACGCCAGCTGGGTGACCTTGGGCTAGTCACAGCTTCTCGGAGCTCTCTCAGCCCCACCTACCTCACAGGGTGCTTGTTGTGAGGGAGGAAAGGCAAGGAGATTGTCAGCCCCTTTGAGTCTCCCACAGGAGAGAAAGGAGGGATATAAATACAAACTCTTCTTCTTCTTCTATATGTTTGCGAAGGTGTAGTTTCTGTAACAGTATCTTTTATATACACCTACCCTGCAAATATGAGGGACCATGTGAGGTCTGGAGGACTGACAGAAATACAACTGGTCTCCCAATGGCCAATCAGATCCCCTGTGTCAGAGCGTGGACTCTGTGGTGTTGGGCCCCCCTCAAGTCCCTTCCCTCTCCAAACTCTGCTCATCCTGGCTCTGCACCCAACCCCGACTTTTCCATGCCAGAATTGGAAACCGTGGTGATGAAACTCAGAGCTCTTTGCCTAACTTGCTTTGCAGGGTTGTGATGAGGACTAAATATGAGCACCCAGTTTGTTGACAATTGAAGGACAGCAAGACAGCTGTGTGGATGAAAAAGAGCCTTGTAATTCTCTGAACAGAGACTTAAAAACATGAAGAGAAACTTTCAATGCAAGCGTAACTCAGCAGGATCCTGGCTATGCAAACCCCCCTCTTGATTTTTCTGTCCAACGGGAGAGTTGGGGATGGTTCCAGTCACACTTCTGACTGTCTGGGAGTTACAATGTAGCCCACCCTCCCCACAGAAGAAGTTCAAGAAAGCCCAGTTTTCAAGGTATCACGACTTTATTATGAGCAGAACATCTTTTCAGCTACTGGTGTCTGAAACACAGCTGTGTTGATTGTAGCAACCTTGACCTTGAAGGGATCTTCAGAGCCCTTCAGAAAGACGATGCTGAACAGAGCAGGTGGTGCCCCATGAACCAAAGAAATGAGAAAGTCCAGAATATCAATTTAAGCTTGCAGGGCCTCATTTTCCTCTGAGGGATCTTTTCAGTTGTTCCTCTTGTGCCCGGGGGGAATGGGAGCTGGAGGAGGCTGAGGGGGAGGAGTCTATTCAGAGCTCTCCTTGACAACCAGCCTGATATTCTTTAGGAAGTGAAAAATGTTAGTGTTATTTTCAGAGATAAAATACAAAGAAAAAAGGGGAAAGTTGTGGGGGGAGGGGGATGTCTCCATTTTACTCCAGTCAGTTTTGGTGACTGGGAGTCTGGAGAGGCCTTGACAGGACTAAATGGGGGAGCTTCTGAGAACCAATATTTTCTTATTGATGCTCCCGGTGTGAAGAGAAGGTCTTAAGAAGGGAGTTTGAGGTGGCCTTTTCTAGATACCCAAAAGAAGGGCAGGAGGGTCTCTCCAGAGAAGGAGGCTCCAGAATACTCATAGATCAGGGCTCCTCGGTCAGCGTCAAAAAAGGCCACTCGACCCCCATCATAGTTCAGACAGACTCGGATCCTCTTGGGCTCCCCACGCAGGTTCAGGGGAATATAAGAGCTTATTCTGGCAGCCCTGCAGTGGCCCTCCCACTTTCCCACAAGCCAGATCCCATCCTTAGGAGTGAAGGAAAATTCTCCCTTCCTCTTCACAGACTTCCTGGCTACCCCCACAGCCCATCTTTCCTCAATTCCCACCAGGACTTCCCAGAAATAGCAGCCTCCTGTTAATCCCTCACGGCCCAGTACAACACCATAGTAGTCAAATCTCTCAGGATTGTTGGGCAGAGTTTGAGTTTTTCCTCCATCCCTCACGCTTTTCCGATCCTCAGACAGGATGAGTTGGGCATGAGCTGTGTCTGGATCCAGAGTCACATTTGCTGTTGGGGGGAAATGAGGAGACAAGAAGAGAAAGATTTTCAGCTGGGAGATTTCCCCCTCTGGCCTCTTCTGCTTCCTCCTCCTGCCCATCATGGCCTGTTCTCAAGCCTTTAACCCTTTCCTGCCTTCTCCTTGCCTATTAAAAGGCAGAGCAGCCTTTTGGTGCACTTCAGGGGAAAGCAGATAAAAGGCACAATTTAAAAAACCCACAGGAAGACAACCCATTTCCTACCATCTCCTATCCCAAGCAGTTAACCTTCAGAGAGAAGAGAACCATGGATATTTTTTGGAAAGAAATCGCACGTGAAAGAGTATTTACACAAACACCCGAATCTCATGAAAAGGAGCAGAGGCACAGAATGGGTTGAACGGGCTGTGGCTGTTACTTTGATCCAAGACTAAGGTGACCAGATTTTAACATTGGTAAAGTGGGACGCCATTGACGGGGGGGGGGGGGGGGAAGTACACGAAAGAGCACAGGGCAGGAAACAGGGGAGTGCCCCAGAAGGCAGTGCCGCAGCGCAGGGAGGCTGGCCGTGACTCGCCAGAGGCTGAAGATGGGGAAATACCTGGAGCCCTGGGGCAAAATATAAGTGTTCCACCCACTGCAACCGCCTCTCTCTCCACCATTCTGCGACAAAAAAAGTTTTTTTGCAGCAGGTCATCTCAAAGTGGCTATCACATTATATAGAACATGCCTAAACTCTCACAAATCGTGCAAAACCGCAGATGCAGATGATTTTTTTAAAACACAGATCATCATGAATTCTATATGATTTTTACAGAATTGGAATGGAAATGAAATCACCCTATAAAAATTATAGAACATGTCTTATTCTGCAGGAAAGTACCAAAACAATCACGCTTATCCTGTATGCTTCTGTGGTGCTGCAGTGGCACAAAAAAAACCTGCTTGAAAAAAACATGGATCCCCGCGATTTCTTTGCACTTCAAATCATCCTGTAAAAATCACTCAGAACATCACAACCTCCAGTCATTAGCTACATGTATAAACACAAACAATCACACACAGTCCACGCTTCATGGTGGTGTCAGAGTGGTGCAAAAACCTACTTGAAAAAACATTGATGGATCCCTCAAGTGATTCTTCCAATTTGGTCACCCCTAAAAATCAACAGAACATCACAGCTCATAATTCCTATGACATCATAGTCTGAAACATATTAGATCCTGGCATGCCATGCCCCATGGCAAGTTCATGGTAGGGTTCAAAGTCAGATCCTCATGGACTCTCAGGATTTTTTTGCACTGGGTAACCCCAAATTCACCTTCACATCACACACATGATGTTCATATGCACAGATCTACCACCCCACACCCCCACCCCAAATATGGATCCCATGGTTTTTTGGTGCCACTTACAGTACAAAAATGGAGTTCCAAATTGACAGATCCTCACTATTTTTCTGCCAGATTATAGCAAAATCTCCCCTCCCCATGGCACCAGGATAGAAAGTTTTGGCAATAGGTTCCAGGTGACTACAAACTCTGCCCCTCCCATCCCCATGGCACCAGGGCAGAAAGTTTTGCCAGGCAGAAACTCCTGCATAGGCAAACTGTGCCCTCTCCTGGCCCCCCATGCCACTCAGGGCAGAAAGTTTTGCCAGCAGAAACCGGGCATGGGCAAATCTGTGCCCTCTCCGTCCCCATGCCACCTCAGGGCAGAAAGTTTTGCCAGTAGAAACTGTGTAAGCACTGGCCAAACTCTGCCTCCTCCCATCCGCATGGCACCAGGGCAGAAAGTTTTGCCACTAGAAAACTGGCATGGGCAAACTGTGCCCTCCGGCCCCATGGCAATCTTGTGGGCAGAAAGTGCTCTTTGCCTAGCAGAGAAACCAGGCGGCACTCGGCCAAACTCTTGCACTCCCCATCCCCATGGCACTGTGGGCAGAAAGTTTGCTCAGCAGAAACCAGGCAGATGGGCAACCAGCCCCTCTCCATCCCCAGCGGCACCAGGGCAGAAGGCTCACCCAGGCAGAAACTGTGGGCACAAGGCAAACTGTGCCCTCTCCATCCCCATGCCATCAGGGCAGAACGCTTAACAAAACTCCAAGTCACTTACTTTAATAGCCAGGGAGGAACAAGCCCACAATTCCCTCCAGGCAGGTTTCTGCCATGACCCTCCTCCTTTCCTCCTCTACTAAGGTGGGCGCTTTCCTGGCGGCCGGCCAGGCCGAGCCCGTCTCTCACCAGCTCTGCTGCTTGACAAGCGCCGCTGGCTTTTTTTTTTCTTTTGTTTTTTCCCTGCCCGCCTTCGCTGGTTGCGGTGGCGGGCGCTTCTGGCGCGTCGGTCGAGCCGAGCCATTCCGTCCCCTTATTCGCCACCGCCCTGCGGTAAGCAGCAGTATGCACGGGTGTATCCTTTGCCGCGTCCGGCCTGGCTACGCGCCGCTGGCTTCCAGCCTCCTGCCCGCCTTTGTTGGTTATGTAGGGCGGGCGGTTTCTGGCGTCGGGCTGTGTCGGTGAGCTGTCAGATTATTCGCCCGCCTCGGCAAACAGTGCAGGGCGGGCGATCCCCGTTGCTCCATGTCGGGCTCTGATGCCGTTGCTGGCCCAGCCTTCTGCCCGCCTCGCTGGTTGCAGAGGCGGGCGGTTTCCCGGCGTCGGGCCAGGCCGCTTTCAGCCGCCGAATCCCTTATTCTCAACCGCCCCTGCAAGCAGTATGGCGGGCATATCCCTTTGCCCCCCCAGCCGGCCTGGCCTTGCCGCTGGCTTTGCCTCCTGCCCGCCTCGCTGGTTGCGCAGGCGGGCGCTTCTGTAATCGGCCAGGCCGAAGCCGCTCGACTATTTCACCCGCCCTGCAAACGGTGGCTGGCGCATCCCTTGCCCGGTATCCGGCCTTACGCGCGCTCGCTGGCCCAGGCTTCTGCCACCAAATTTCGCTGGTTGCGGTATGGCTTCGGTAATGCCAGGCCGAAAGTCAGCCGATCTCCATCTTCTGCAGCAGTAGGGCTGGCGCCCTGCCCGCAGAGCTTTCAGCCAGGGCTGGAGCTGACCTTATTTTCATCCGCCCTGCAAGCAGCAGGTATGGGCGATCAAGGTTCGCCGGCCGCCTGATAAAGCGTTGCGCATGGTTAGCCCGCCTTTTCGCTGATTAAGGGCGAAGGGCGTTTCAGCGGGTGCGAAGCGGGTGGTTTCTGGTTGTTAGTTTCCGGCGGCCGCCAGGCCGAAGCCGCTGACCACCGCCTCCGCAAGCAGTGCATGGGCGATCTGCTGCCCGCGTCGTCTGGCTGCCAGCTGGTTTTTCTGCCCGCCTTCGCTGGTTGCGGTATGGCGTGCGCTTTCAGCGGCGGCCGGCCAGGCTGAGCCGCTGGACCTGCTGGCCCCGCTCTGCAAATGGCAGCAGGGCGGAAAATCCTTTGCTCGCTGGCCGCCGTACGTGCTTCTCGCTGGTCGCTTCAGTTCGCCCGCCTCGCTGGTTATGAGTATGGCGCTTTCCCGGCGTACCGCCAGTGGCCGGTTGAGCCGCCGGACCTTTCATCGCCGGGCCTGCAAGCAGCAGGGTATTTTGCCCGCTGCCGCTCCACGGCCGCTGGGTTTTTTATGCTTCCTGCCCGCTTAGCCGTTGTATGGCTTTCCGTGGCCGGGTTAGCCGCCGCCGGACCATTACCGCGCGGCAGGCAGTGGGTGATATCCACATATGGGTTCCGCCAGCCTGGCCGTGCCGCTGGCGGTTAGTCGCCCGCCTTCGGCCCGCTGGCGTATGGTATGGCGCTTCCGGTCACGAAATACTTGTGTCGGAAGTCAAGGACGATCTACCGCTTCTGCAGCAGTAAGTATATGCGGGTTCCCTGTGCCCGCAGCCAGCCTATGCGTCGCTGGGCTCCAGCTTCCTGCCCGCCTCAGCTATTGGGCGGTGGCTGGGCGCTTTCAAGGCCCGGCCAGGCCGAAATAGCCGCTGGACTCTATCTTCTCTATCCACCCTGCAAGCAGCAGCATGGAGATTTTGCCCGCCAGCTGGCCGCTCTTACACGTGCTCGCTGGCTTTTAGCCTCCTGCCCGCCTTCGCTGGCTGTTGTATGGGCGTTTTCCCGGTGGCCGGTTGGCCGAGCCGCTTTCGACTCGTCTGCCCCGCCTTCTGTAAGTAGCAGGGCTGGCACCATCCCCGTTCGCTGGCCGTCCTGGCATTGCCGTGGTGGGCCCAGCCTCCTGCCCGCCTCTTTGCTGGTTGCGATGGTGGGCGCTTCCCCGGTGGCCGGCCAGGCTGAGCCGCTGGACTCCATCTTTGCCCGCCCTGTGGCAGCAGGGTGGGCGCATCTCTCGCCCTGGGCCCGCTGTTTGGTAGGTCGTACCGCTGGTTTTTCCTCCTGCCCGCCTTCGCTTTTGGCTATTGCGTAGGTGGGCGCTCTTCCGCAGCGCAAAGCAATTTCCTTGGATACTTTTTAAAACAGAGCCTCTCAACACTACCTCCCATGGTGGGGGAGGGGGATTAATCATTAACAGACATGCTGGGTCAGTTGAAGGTGAAGTTAATCATTAACCGGCAGTTTGCAGAACTAAGGGAGAGTCATCAAAGGTGTTGAAGTTAATCTTTAACAACCGGTTCCCCGAACTGAAGAAAATGTAACAACAAATGGTTGCTGCAGCCTTCAAAAATCGGGACTTTTCTAAAACCCCTCGGGACGAGGGACTAATTGTTAAAAAGCGTGAACGTCCCGCCGAAAACGGGACGAATGGTCACACTATCCAAGACACGTCTCAAAACTGAATTTGGCTCTTATTGACACTGAAGAAAACACAGAGATTGGAAGGGGATTCCCATGGTTTTCAGCCTGCCAGGGAGATGCATTTCTCAAGTGGCTCTGGGGACAATTTTGGATTTCATTGAAAGAACAAAGACTGGATTGAACACGACTTCTCAAAGAATGTGCTGCAAACTAATATTATGTCAGCAACAAAGTGAAGGTAAAAGCATTCCTGCACCATTTAGAGGATGCGTGTGAGATCAGACCTTCCCATCACAACCTAAGGAACTGGCCTTTCACCCTTATGGATTTTTAACAATTGTAACATCGAGCCTTTATATACTGCTGTTCCATAAACAAAGCTTTCCCCCCTGAAACTCATAAATCCAACACACAATTTATAGCACTTTGAAAATGAGGGAAACCAGGTAGGAAAATCTACTTGGAGAAATGGGATTCCCTTCCTGGTCTGTGCTTCCCTTGGTGAGGATTCTGAAAGGCCCTCAAGGAATGATGGCCACCAACTGTTCTCCCAAAATGGTGGCAGGCAGGTAGAAGGAGGAAATTCATCCTGTCAGAGTTCACCTCCTCTTTCACCCTGACAGAACAAGAAGGGACTGCCTGTGGTAGGAATGGAAAGACGAGGAGGAACAAAACCAGAGCATCCATGTTCTTTCTGGAAAAACACTAAGCAAACGAGCACACATTATAAGGTGAAGTTTTTTACTTTAGAAACAATTGATTGGTGTATGAAGAAAAACATACCTTTCTGCGGGTGAAGTCCAGAATCCAGAGAGTCTGTGGAAGCAAAGGGACCGAAAGTGAAAAGCAGACCCTTGTGCCTATCACAAATCTTGTGACAAAAACATCAGCCAATAATATTGTCTGTATTGGTCGGCTTTCACGTCCGGATAGGTTTGGTGAAGCTCGGGTTGAGGGAAGGGCAAATTGTTCTATTTGACAGTCCAATAGAATTCCAATGAGATTTGAGCGTTACTCTCCCTGGCGTTTATGCCATCTGTGGCTGGCATCTTCAGAGGATCACTTTGTAGATGCCAGCCACAGATGCAGGCGAAACTTCAGGAGAGAATGCTGCTAGAACACGGCCATACAGCCCGGAAACCACACAGCACCCAAATAATATTGTCTGTTTTTCTCTTGGGAAGGTGTCATGATGTCGCCTCATCTCATCAGATTCAAAAACCAAGCAGGGTTGATAGTTGGTTGGAATTAGAACATAATGAAGATTAGAACATAAGGTATGAAGATTAGAACATGAGAAATGGATGGGATGAAGATTAGAACATAAGAAAATAAGAAGATCCTGCAGACGAAGGCAACGGCAAAGAAATCTCTGCTTCTCACTTGCCTTGGAAGCCTCTTTCTGAGGTGGCCATAAGATTGTTGTGACTTGATAGGATATGTACATATATTTCTCTTGAGTTTCAGATGAAAGGTTAAGTAGAACCTACTTCTGGGGAAAATTCTTCCCACATTTTTGTATGTGGAAATATTCACATTTCTTTTCACTGGTCACTTTGACTGGACACTCACTTCATAGAAAGTGTGTCAAAGATTGCAGTCCAAGAATCTACTCCTGTGATACATGTGATCCCAAACATAGGTTCCACTGTACCATCCTAAGCACACATGCCCTTCTAAACCCACTAATTTCAACTGGCTTAGAAGGGCGTAACTCTGCTTAAGTTTAAGATAGCAATTTCAGTCCCCTTGAGACCACTCTGTGATCTCAGCTTGGACAGTCAAGCAAAGACACCCACTCAGTCAAAGGGGACAGTTTGCATTGGTCCAATGTAGTCAAAAACACACTGCAATGAGAATGGGGGGGGGAGTTCCTGAAAAGGGGTCGGGTGGGTGTCTCCATTATGTGCGGATGCCCTGAAGGGCAGTTTCCTCCCCCTCCCTTTCATTTTGGGAGGTCCTTCTATCACTACCTCCCAGTTGGACAGTGCACAGACACAAAGGACTACAGAGCAGCAACACAGAAGAAAATCCAGAAAAGCCACATCATGAAATTCTAACCTAAATCTGTGGGAGAATTCTGACCACAAAACTTCTCATGGTGAACTAAAATAGCCTTGTGAATTGATACATACAATTCTCAAATTCCTGGGTCTGCTAATAATGACAGTCAGGGGTCCCAACTTGGTGCCCACCAAGTATTTTACGAAGTGGCCAGCGAGAGGAGGGACCTTTGCCACGCAAGGCTTCTGATTGGCTGAGCAGAATTTAAAATTTGTTGATTGAGCAGCATTGGACCTTCACTGTGTGGCCAAAGGTATGCTGCAGCAGCAGTTTTGTGGCTAGCTCAGCCTCCAGTGGTAGCTATTTTGTGGCATCTCTTTTGTGGCTGTCCCCACCATGCTGTGTCAGAATTCCAAAGGTGGCCGTCGGCTCAAAAAGGTGAGGTCCTGAAATAAACCACCTGAAACACACCAAAACACATCTGGCCCAATCTCATGACCAGTCTGAAATCCCTGCAGCATTTCCTCATTACCTTTGCACTGCTTCATAAAGCGCTCCAAAAGGGAATTTAGATTTGAGAAGTCCCAGATCTTCCACTTAGGTGCAAATGAAAAAGGAAACGGATTCTCGAATTCCTCCATTTCTTCATACCTGGAGAAAAGCATGTCAAGGTCTGAGAGAACGGTGACCGGCCCCAGGTCACGCAGCAGGCTTCATGCAGAGGAGTGGTGAATTGAACCCTTTTCTCCAGATTAGAACCCACTGCTCTTAACCTCTATACCACTTTGCTTTCCAAGGCCTCTTCCGCACATGCAGAATAATGCACTTTCAATCCACTGTCAGTGCACTTTGCAGCTGGATTTTACTGTGCGGAATAGCAAAATCCACTTGCAAACAATTGTGAAAGTGGACTGAAAGTGCATTATTCTGCATGTGCGGAAGGGGCCAATGTGAAACAAAACTGCTAAACACGAAGCGTAATTCATTATCTGGGTTTGGTCACTCAGCAACAAAGTCACTTGTTTTTCCAGGCTGTTTTTCCATCACAAATTTGACAGACCACTCTTGTATTGTTGATACACTCAAGCCCCGCCCTCCCCAAAGGCAACAAGAAACCTCCTCCTGCTCCCTTAGAGGAGAGGATGAAGCAACCGGGGGCCAAAACGGAGGGAGCTTTGCAGCAGGGGGTACTCATCAGAATGGGGAGCTGTGGGGCAAACCCAAGAGCAAAGAACCTGGTTGCACCTCAACGCTAAGAGCCCAAATGGCCAAGGACTGCAGGACCCTGGTTCAGCCCCACATCCAGCCCCATGGAGAGCAGCAGTGGCTTAGGAGTTTAAGAGCTCGTGTATCTAATCTGGAGGAACCGGGCTTGATTCCCAGCTCTGCCGCCTGAGTTGTGGAGGTTTATCTGGGGAATTCAGAGTAGCCTGTACACTCCCACACACACCAGCTGGGTGACCTTGGGCTAGTCACGGCTTCTTGGAGCTCTCTCAGCCCCACCCACCTCACAGGGTGTTTGTTGTGAGGGGGGAAGGGCAAGGAGATTGTAAGCCCCTTTGAGTCTCCTGCAGGAGAGAAAGGGGGGATATAAATCCAAACTCTTCTTCTCTTCCTCCCTGGGTGACCTTAGATGGTCCTTCTCTCTCTCTCTCTCTCTCTCAGACATGGTGGTTGTGAGGATAAAATGGAGGAGGGCAGATTTAGGTTAAGCACCTTCATGTCTTTTTCTCCCTCTCCCTCACCCAGAACACCCAATGAAGATGTTGCGCTATACATTCGGGACAGACGAAAGGACGTACTTCTTTACTCAACCAGTAATTGACTGCTGGTTCAGGTAGTGATGGCCACAAACACAGATAGCCGTAAAAGGGGATTAGATAGATTCATGGTCCATCAGAGGTGAACCAGCAGCTATGAGAATCAGTGACAGGAGGGAGCCTCCACAGCCGGAGTCTCCTGCAGGAGACTCAAAGGGGCTTACAATCTCCTTGCCCTTCCCCCCTCACAACAAACACCCTGTGAGGTAGGTGGGGCTGAGAGAGCTCTGAGAAGCTGTGACTAGCCCAAGGTCACCCCAGCTGGCGTGTGTGGGAGTGTACAGGCTAACCTGAATTCCCCAGATAAGCCTCCACAGCTCAGACAGGCAGAGCGGGGAATCAAACCCGGTTCCTCCAGATTAGATACACGAGCTCTTAGCCTCCTACGCCACTGCTGCTCCTAGGAAGTGGCAACACCCATTTTGTTGGCTGACTCCACCTCCTACAGTACCCACCCTGTGCCAGCCATTTTGTGCCTGTGCCAACTACAACATGACAGAATACCAAAGGGGCCAGCTGCCTCAAAGAGACTGGAGACCCCTCTTCCAGAGATGCACAGCTAGGTGTCCAGCTAGACACACATATCCCATACTGTTTCACTGCACAATTTCCTGCTGTCAAGACTCTGCACATAAGCCGTTTGCAACTGACAGACGGATGGAGACCCACAATCTTAGCTACACCTGGTTTGGCCATCAACTGCAATAGTACTTTGGTCACATTATGAGAAGACGAGATTCACTGGAAAAGACAATAAAGCCAGGATAAGTGGAAGGCGGCAGGAAAAAAAGGAAGACTCAACATGAGATGGATGGACTCTACAAAGGAAGCCTCAGCCCTCAGTTTGCAAAACCTGAGCAAGGCTGTGTATGATAGGACGTCTTGCAGGACATTGATTCATCTGTTTGCCATGAGTTGGAAGCGACTTGACGGCACTTAACACACACACACACACACAACATACACAATCTTGAAAGACTACGTTCTTCACAGGCTACCCACACCCCTCCCACTGTTAGAAAGTTAATGAGAAAGATCCACTCACCTCTGCAAGATGCTTCTGGCATCCTAAAGAAAAATGACAAAGACAGAAAGAAGAGAGACCTCAATGCTTGCTCAAAGGCCGCACCAGGAAATCCCCTCAGACCCAGCAGGATTCTGCACTCGGGCCCTTTTCTTGCATACAGCCAGCAGACGCCACTCAAAGGCAGGGATCAGTCTCCAGAAAGTGGGTGGGAATCTCCATGAGCTCAATATCAACAAAGTGGGGCCATTTCAGAGTAGAGCCGGTTGATCTGCTCTGAGGATTCAACAGCGGCTACTTTCACACAGGGATTTCTCCTCATGTGGAAGGCAGGAAGTCCTGTGATTAGGGTGGGTCACTCTCGTGGCCTCCTGTGCATGCAGAGGCATTCCCTGCAACCTTCCTTGCTTCAATCCTATCTCTCTGTTATTTTCGTTCTTGCCACTGGAGGGCAAAATAATAAGGTAGCTAGATTACAGGAGCATTGTCACATCATGCCGGTCGCCAGCTTTCACTTTTTGTAACTATTTAGTCCTTATTCTGTTGCAGAGTTATAACTGGAAAGGTACAGGCTGCACTTTATTTCTTTGAAACTAAAACTAGGAATTAGTGCAACTGATCACTATAATGATACAACACTAGAACATTCTAGAACAATTACCCTTTTCTTTAAAGTTTCAGAAATGTAATCGGACTGGGGGGTGGGGGGAAGAGGATGGATCCAGTGAAGAGTCAAACTTGTCATCTTTTAGCCTTCTTCTTCTGAGATAGAAGCTGAGTGGCCTCAGTCTATCAGGGAGTTTCAAATGGTCCCTCTATTTTTTCCAGTCTGCCCCTAGGTGGGAACTAAATATGGCAGATGGGAAAGTAGACCATTGAAGAGAGGGAAAAACCTGCCGGCAGTACAAATAGGGCTCATTTGCTTTTGTGCCAAGTGAAGGATGAACAGAGACGGTCTGGAGGTAGCTTTTCCCCAAAGGGGAGCCAGAGGTGTTTTTGCCCCCCTCTTACCTGCAGGAGTTCACTGGCCGGCTCCTGACACTTCTCCTCCATCTCCTGCGTCAGGCTGTCCAGAGAGGATAGCGCCTCAGAGAGGTCGGCCAGCAGCTGGTCCCTTTTCCTTGCTGTTTCCTTCTCCACCTCTTCCATCTGGGCCAGCAGAAGTTTCTCTTGTTCCTCCAGAAAAGCGTGCAGTTCCCTGAACTTGGCTACCGTCTCTTGTTTCTGTTCTGTGGTTTGCTTCTGATATGGAAAGAGAAGGAAATTGGATCAACATAACGAACACAGATGACATTTGCAGTGACAGATCAGACTTATTTATTTATTTATTTATTTATTGGTTAGGTTTATATACCGCCCTCCCCTGGAGGGCTCAGGGCGGTGAACAATAAAATAGAGCACATATGTCAACTTTAAAATCTGTTCAGTATCAAATAATATAGGCTCTAATAAAATAAACCCACCCCATTAATGCAGCATTATTAAAATCCACATAAAATCCACTGAGGAGATTCTATTAGAAAGCCACGTTGGGTTTTCATTATCACATCAATATTAGTCAGTGACAGAGAGCAATTTCTATGCACTTTGCCATAGTACACATGGATCTCACTCAGACACTTGGGCTAATTATGCCCAGGCAACACAGTTTCATGGAACCTGCTTTAGTTGCGTGTGCTGCCATTTGCACTGTGGGGGCGGGGCCAGCCAGGATCGCTGGAATCGTGGAGGAAGCTGTTTCCATGTGAACCATGCAGCCGTGAATCACCACCACCTGAACAGCATGGCAGCCACCAATCCACCTTGCTGGCAGCTGCCTAAAGAACACACCATAATGGTGGACTGAAGGGGGTGAGGTTTGAATGCTTCCTGCTTGCCGTACTTCTGCTAGATGGGGGAATCTACCCTGAAACAGCATCACTTTCAATGTTGTTTAAACTAGGGAGCCCAGAGTCTCCCTTTAAAGTGAATCTGGGCTCCCTAGTTTAAATAATATTGAAAGTGATCCTGTTTTGGGGTAGATTCTCCCTTTAAGGGGGATTTGAAAGGAGAATCTGGGCTCTCTAGTTTAAACATTAAAAGTGATGCTGTTTTAGGGTGGATTCCCCCCTCCAAAAAACAGCATCACTTTCAATGTTGTTTAAACTAAGGAGCCCTGGGTGTGTTCAGATTTGTGTGTTGGGGCATGTTCTATAATGTGATGGTGACTCTGAGATGACCTGTTGCAATCGCGGTGGGGGAGGGTGGTCGTGGTGGGGGAGGGTGGCACGTAAAACTCAGATTTTTGCCCCAGGCTCCATTTTCCCTAGCTACGCCTCTGGCACCCAGTCCAAAAGAAAGCCACCGTGGTTAACAAAGGAGGTTGAGGAAATTATCACAAAAAAGAAGATGTCTTTTAGAAAATGGAAATTCAACTCGACTGATGAAGAATATGAGAAGGAACACAAAAGGTGGCAGAAGAGAAGCAAGTTAGCTGTAAGGGAGGCAAAAAAGGATTATGAGGAATGCATGGCTGCAAACATCAAGACCAGCAACAAACAGTTCTTCAAGTACATCAAAAGTAGGGAAGCGGTAGTCCCGTTAGATGACAAAGGAACAAACGGTGTGCTAAAGGATGGCCAAGAGATTGCAGAGAAGCTGAATGAATTCTTTGCATCTGTCTTCACCCAAGAGGAGGTGAGGAACATTCTTGCACCTGAACCAAGCTTCTTAGGAGGTGAATCCGAGGAACTAGCGAAGATAGTGATAGACAAGGAAGAAGTTCTAGCAGCCATTTATAAACTAAATGCTACCAAATCCCCTGGCCCAGATGACATTCACCCAAGAGTCCTTAAAGAGCTCAAGCATGAAATTGCTGATCTTCTCACTTTAATGTGCAACTTATCCCTGAAATCAGCCTCCATCCCTGAAAACTGGAAGATGGCCACACTAATCTTTAAGAAAGGATCTAGGGGGGACTCAGAAAATTACAGGCCAGTCAGTTTGACATCTGTTCCTGGTAAATTAGTAGAATCTATTATTAAAAATCAAATTATAAAACATGTAGAAAAGCAAGACCTGCTGAGGAGGAGTCAGCATGGCTTTTGCAGAGGCAAGTCCTGCCTTACTAGAGAAGCAAGTTAGCTGTAAGGGAAGCAATGAAGGATTATGAGGATGAGCTCCCAAAGCCATCTGGTGAGCCACTGCGAGTAGTAGAGTGATGGACTCTGATCTGATCCAGCAAGTTCTTTCTTATGTTCTTATGCCCCATCCCCTCAACTTATCTCCCTGGCTGCATTTTGGGCAAGAAAAAACTGCAGGGGAAAAGATCCACACATTACTGAGGCATCCCAAGGACTTTCCCCCTCAGAGTCAGCAGTGGCTGAACGTCCCTTGGCCCAGTCCAGGGTTGCTGGAGGATCTCTCAGCATTTCTACCCACCATTTCTTTGGGTGTGGGGAACCTTCCTCTCTTTTCAGGGACTTGCAGGGTTGGTGCATCCACATACATGGGGAATCAGCACATATGTACAGATGCCCAGGATTTACCCCACTGCACAGAGAACCATGAAAAAATCATCTGATTCTGACGCAAAAGTGGTCTGTTTATCCAGAACAAGACCACTTCATTTCTTCTGAGATGATTCTATCTCAGAAGAAATGAAGTGGTCTTGTTCTGGATAAACAGCCGGGGAGCCCACCCAGTAGGTAGTCCTAGAGAACCATCTCGGGGTCCAGGGGCATCAAGAGTGGGCCGTTCTGCAGCACCCCCAGTCCCACTTTCTGGATACAGCAATGCTCAGAATGGCAATCTCAGGTCTCCATTTGGTTGGCTGGTCTGCTTCCAGACTGGGGGGGGGGGGGGGGGAGGGGCTGCCTCATGGGGTGACTTTTTTGCTATTTGCACACGATCCCCCAAAGCTAGTTCTAGAAGCTGCTCCCTTCCCACCCACAATGAAACTTACGAGCAGGTCTTGACTTTCCTTCTCTACGTCCACTTTACATGCCCGAATTTTCTCTCTCTCCTCCTTCAGCTTCTCCAGACAATCGCAGAATCGATCCTAGGGGAGGAGACTCGAAATTGAGATTGGTTCCTTTTTTAGAAGTATAAAACCTATGTGAAGCAAAACTGTCTTGAAGGGCCAAACTACATGCAACTGCCCTACATCTGCAGTGGGATCAACATTTCCCAAATGATGAATACCAGATGCAAAGAATGCCGAGGCACAGAGACTGACTCTGCACCTAACCTCCTGCCCACCATTCTCCTCCCATGCTTTGCCCATAGGAAAGTTTTTTGCATGAACCAAAATTATTTGTAGTCACTATAAATATTCCCAGGAAGTGACATTTTTTAAAAAATGGCAGGCAGCAGAGTAAATGGCTCTGTACGGAGGATGATGGAAGAAACGCACACCTTCCATTGCACACTTTCCCAAACTTTCTTTGGGTATGTTCTTCCAAGAAAGGGCACACCAAAGCAGGGGAAACTCATTGTGGATGCAATCACAGCTGTGGAGTGGGAAAGGATTTCTTATAGTGCCCTGGTGCAATGGAAAGTCGTTGGCAAGCAGAAAATCCCAGGTTTACTACATTGCTGAAAGCTACACAGCCAGAATCAACTGGGTGTTGTTGTATTGTCGAAGGCTTTCCCAGCTGGATTTAACTGGTTGTTGTGGGTTTTCCGGGCTGTGTGGCCGTGGTCTGGTGGATCTTGTTCCTAATGTTTCACCTGCATCTGTGGTTGGCATCCTCAGAGGTGTATCACAGAGAGAAATCTGTTCCTGGGAATCAGACAGTCGTCCGTTGTAGCTCAGCCATGCAATTGGCTGGCCAGAAGTTAACACAGCCAGACTGGAAGTGAGTCAATACCTCAGGGAGCCACCCAGCCAGGAAGGAGGCAACAAAGAGGTGTTTCCATTCCCCAATTCCGGCCCAGAGGCTGAGGCAGAACCTGCATTGAGTTTCCTCACAAAGAGACCAAGGAGAAGGGAAGGATCCTATTGATTTCCTACCTTGTACTCTTGGGAGGCCTCCTCAAGAGGAAGAGTTTCATGATCTCTGTGCTCCTTGGATCTGTCACAGACCACACAGATGAGGGCTTCGTCATCCTTGCAGAAGAGCTTTAGAGGTTCTTGGTGCTTCTGGCAAACTCTCCCTTCTCTATCGGCCATGACTGCCTGAGGCCCAAAACAAGGAAACAGGATATGTTTCATTCCCCCCCCCCCCCAAAAAAAACACGGTCTCACTCGTTGTGATTATTGGACATAACTAGTGCCTTATTTCATAGAAAACGACACACAAAAACTTTAAAATATAAAAGCTAGGTGTAACAGAGTGTAATCCTGTGAGTTGTGGACTTCAATCTGGGGTTGGGGGGCTTGTCCCAGAGAGGAAGCGGGGGAGGGGTGTTTGAAGAAAAAGGGACTTCTGAGGGCAAAGAGGGAGAGAGAGGCCATCTGGGGAAGCCTGAGAAGGAGCCTCCAGAGATTTGCATCTGCCCCAAGAGTCCTAAAAGCAGCCGCACCAAGAAGGGTCAATCAAGACCTCTTCAGTTTCAACTTTAAATTGGGTTCTCCCTCAGTCTGAGCCCATCATCCAAGTGTCCTGCTCTGACGCCCCGTCCCTCCTCCTTTGAGTAAACTGTACTTGTATACTATGTTCTACTTGGAAATGGTGGCTGGAGATTGGTGGTTCTGCAAATTGTTGGTTCTTCCCTTTGTGCCTCCTGGCCACTCTCCAAGTCAGGAAGAGGAAGCCAGTGGGCTGGAGGCATCCCTGCTGTCTTTCTTTAGACAGTCAGGGTGGTATAGTGGTTAACATCAGGTGGACTCTAATGTAGAGAACCAGGGTTGTTTCTCCACTACTCCACATGAGCAATGATCTGGTGAACTGGATTTTTCCCTTGTTCCTATACATGGAGCCTGCTGGGTGATCTTGGGCTAGTCACAGTACTCTCTCAGCCCCCCGTACCTCACCAGTGTCTGTTGGGGGGGTGTCTATGGGGGGGGGGGGAGGAAGGGAAAGGTTGTGAGCCTCCTTGAGCAGCAGTGGTGTAGGAGGTTAAGAGCTCGTGTATCTAATCTGGAGGAACCGGGTTTGATTCCCCGCTCTGCCGTCTGACCTGTGGAGGCTTCTCTGGGGAATTCAGGTTAGCCTGTGCACTCCCACACACGCCAGCTGGGTGACCTTGGGCGAGTCACAGCTTCTCGGAGCTCTCTCAGCCCCACCTACCTCACAAGGTGTTTGTTGTGAGGGGGGAAGGGCAAGGAGATTGTAAGCCCCTTTGAGTCTCCTGCAGGAGAGAAAGGGGGGATATAAATCCAAACTCTTCTTCTTCTTCTTCTTCTTATAGGAGATAAAGACTGGGCATAAAACCAAACTCTTCTTTTTCTTTATCTCCCCCCGCAACACAAACACTAATAAACCAGATCCCATAATGTCTCCCCTCAGCTGGGGTTGGTGGAAAAAACTGGGCTTCCACAAGTTTCATTAAGCCACAGATTCCTCTGGAAGTCAAGTTTCATTAAGCCACAGATTCCTCTGGAATCACAACTCCAGGTGCAGGTGAACCCCATTCTCCCTATACCTGCCTTGAGCGGCATTTCGCAATGTGCCAGAGTAGCCCCCAAACGCCACCCCCCCTTTCTTGCAATGAGAGTTCCTGGGGGTTATTATGAGAAAACTCCAAAAGTGGAGCAAAATGTGTAAGGAGGTGAAGCTGTAACTGCAGGAATATGGATGGACCTCAATGGATTGTTTGTGAAGCTACCTTTCAGATTTAATTCCTCCCTTGGGGTTGGGATGGACAGATTTATGGAGGAGAAGTCGATCTATGGCTACCAATCTTGATCTTCCTTGATCTGAGATTGCAAATGCCTTAGCAGACCAGGTGCTCAGGAACAGCAGCCGCAGAAGGCCATTGCTTTCACCTCCTGCATGTGAGCTCCCAAAGGCACCTGGTGGGCCACTGCGAGTAGCAGAGTGCTGGACTAGATGGACTCTGGTCTGATCCAGCAGGCTAGTTCTTATGTTCTTATGAGGGAGGTACCAGCAGGCCCTTCCCTCCATAAGGAGGTTAAACCCTTTCCTCATGCACCTTTTTAAAAACCCATTTATCACCAGATGCTGCTTTGGGAGCCAATTTGTGTGTGTGGGGGGGGGGGTCTAATATAATATTGTAAATTTTAAATTAACTTAATAGTCACAAATCAGCTTTGCTCCAAAGTGAAATTTTCAGCCACGCACAAGAACACAAAAAGCCCCCCCCCCCACTTTTGCTCACCCTCTTTTCTTGGGACGCCTCCTCCAGAGGGATCTCCTGGTGATCTCTGTGCTCCTGGGATCTGCTGCAGACCAGGCAAAGGGGGGCCTCTTGCTCCTGGCAGAAAAGCTTTAGGGGCTCCTGGTGCAGATCGCAGACCCCCCTCTTTCGCTTCTTGGCGCTTCCTTCTGAAGGACGGAGTTTCTGGATTACTTTCACCAAGTTGGCCAGCTGCTGGTTGGGCCGGAGGGTCCCCTCCTGCGCCGGTCCTCTGCACTGGGGGCAGGAAGCCTCGGCCCCCTCCAAGTCCCCCCAGCTGTGGGTCAGGCAGGCCCGGCAGAAAGTGTGGCCGCACTCGGGGATCATGACGGGATCCCTGAAGAAGTCCAGGCAGACGGAGCAAGAGGCTTCCTCGCACAGCTCCTGCTTCAGGGCACCCGCCGCCGCCGCCATGGCTTCCCTTTGCAAGGAAAGACGGAGCAAGAGAGCTGGTTTGGTTTTCCCGCCTCTCCCGGCGTTTCTCTTCCTGCTCGGAGGCGGAGCTGAGCTGAGCTCAGCTGCAAAAAGAAAAGAGAAACCACGAGACAAACCCAGGGATGGGGGCGTCTCCTTCCTCCCGGCATTTGCAAACCTCCGTCCGCCCTCCCTGCTGAAGGCGGCCCTTTCCTCGCAGAGCTCCTTCAGGGGACTGTCCCCGCCATGGCCTCCCTTTGCAAGAGAGGAGCTATTTTCGCTTTCCAAATCAGCCCGGGCGCGTTTCACTCCCTGCAAAGGACTTGCTGCTGCTGCTGCTGCTGGTCGACCCGGAAAAAGGCAGCTGCGGGAGGGGAGGAACCTGGGGGAAGAGAGTTGCTTTGAGTGACATTTTACCCAGTTTACCCAGATCCATTTGGAGGCACCCCAGGAGGCGGAAAGATGCTTCCCTTCGCATCCCAAGAAGTCCAGTAAAAGTTGAAAGGAAGCGCAGGGATGCAGCAGCGGAGCGGATTTATCGAGGGGGGGGGGGGCCAGCAGCTCTCCCTTCCCAAAACAACAGCCAGGGTCAGATGATCTCCCCCCCCCCATCCTGCTTCTTGGGGGCGCAGTGGCAGAAACTCTCCAGTTTCCTCTGTGAAGTTCTCTCTCTCACACACGCACACAGGCGCGCGTACGTGTCTAACGGGATTGGATGCAATTCCACCTCTCTGCCTTTGTCCCCGTGGCACTGTTCCCACGACACCAACACACGCGTGTTCCCTGGAATCTGGAGGCAGATCCCAAATCCTCAAGGGAGGTGCTGCTTGAAATGCACCTTTCCGAAAGCTCCCCCGTGTCCAAGAAAGGGCCACGCAGAGAGTAAAGCAGCTCAGCAAAAGAAAGGGTTGAGAAGATTCCCTCGCTCCTTGAGCTGCTAGTTTTCCACTGGGGGAGAGAGAGTGTGGTGGTATAGCCAGTTTAACCCCCACCCGTCACCTCCAATTCATAGCACTGTTATTGTGAGGTTAAAATGGAGGACTGGACAGTGATGCCTGTTACTTTCAGCCTACGTTCGGCAGAAAGGCTGGGTATATATATATTCAAACAATATCTCAATTTCTGTTCCATTAGATAACTTTAGAAATAATTTCCCCCAATTCAACAGGTGTAGCTAAATTTTGAGGCACTATAAAACCTCCGGATATGGTTTCATTTCGTTATCCTTTTTCAGGCCCATTTGCAAAAACAGATACTGTGATGAAGTTACTCCAGTACGATGTTAGGAAAAGTCACACTAGACTAGCCTGACAAGCTCTTTGATATCTGGATGCAGGACCAAAAGGTGGTACCCAAACATCAAATGGTAGACGTCCACATGGCAGGAAGGGAGTTTTCCTGAGAAGTAGGGAACAAAGGTTTAGCGATTCTGATCCAGGCTGACCTCAGGTGAGCATCTCGGAGCTCAGAGGGGCTGAGGAAAGCCTGAAGGAATGGTGCCATTCAGCTGATCAATATCCGTATTGAACGTTTTATTGTTTTGTTTTTGCTTTCAATAAAATCATTGAGAACACAGCTGGTTTCAGAGCATGTGGAAAAAAGAACCCTGGTTTTGTAGAAACAAACATGGCTCTCCCTGGCTTGAGTTCCAGAGGATTTATAGTGCCTCAAAATTTAGCTTCACCTGTTGAATTAATGGAAATTATTTCTAAAGTTCTCTAATGGAACAGAAATTGAGATATTGTTTGATTATTATTTGAAATTCACTTTGTTATGACTCATGTATTGAGTATATGTACGCGAAGGTGTAGTTTCTGTAACAGTATCTTTTATATACACCTACCCGGCAAATATGAGGGACCATGTGAGGTCTGGAGGACTGACAGAAATATAACTGATCTCCCAATGGCCAATCAGATCCCCTGTGTCAGAGCGTGGACTCTGTGGTGCTGCCCCCCCCCCCAAGTCTCTTTCCTCCCTAAACTTTGCCCACCTCGGCTCTGCACCCCAACCCCCCCCCCCCACACACACACACTTTTCCATGCCAGAATTGGCAGCCCTGGGGATAAAACTCGGAGCTCTTTGCCTAACTTGCATTGCAGGGCTGTAGTGAGGACTAAATATGAGCACCCAGTTGGTTGGAAATAAAAGGAGAGCAAGACAGCCGTGTGGATGAAGAATAGCCTTATAATTCTCTGAAGAGAGACTCAAAAACATGAAGAGAAACTTTTAATGCAAGCGTAATCCAGCAGGACCCTGGCTATGCAAATCCCCCGCTTGCACTGGGTTGCAAGGGCGCGATTCTCCTGCCCGAGCTGTGACCATCACCTGCAAATAAAATCCTTTGCTTGAAGAACGTTGGCTGCGTGCGCCTCATTACGTTGCTGAGCTGAAATCACTTATTGTTACCTGAGTAGCAGCGGTAACAATGACAGGCAATGTTGTCTAGTGCTTAGAGTGTCTTAGAAACTATGAGGCCCGGGTTACAATCCCAACCTCACCTTGGAAACTTCCTTGGTGACCTTGGGCCAGTCTCACACTCTCACCCTAGCCTACTTCTCAGGGTTGATGTGACAATAAAGTGGAAGACTAGAGAATAATGTAAGAAGAATTTGAATTTATATCCCCCCTTTCTCTCCTGTAGGAGACTCAAAGGGGCTTACAATCTCCTTGCCCTTCCCCCCCTCACAACAAACACTCTGGGAGGTGGGTGGGGCTGAGAGAGCTCCGAGAAGCTGTGACTAGCCCAAGGTCACCCATCTGGCGTGTGTGGGAGTGTACAGGCTAATCTGATTCACCAGATAACCCTCCACAGCTCATGTGGCAGAGAGGGGAATCAAACCTGGTTCTCCAGATTAGAGTGCACTTGGTCTTAACCACTACACCATGCTGGCACTCCTTGGGCCACCTGGGTGAGGCAGGCAGCACAAACAGAGTGTGGAATAAATCTTATTTTACAAAGTAAAGTGGGCTTTATCAGATCCATCACATTAAAATGGTTAGAGCATCTGCTGAGGATCTATGAGACCCAGGTCTGAATTTTCAATCTGCCAGATACTTGGCTCACAGAGGGCCATTTATTCACACCCCTTCCCCCATCACCTCCAATCCACAACACTGTTATTGTGAGGTTAAAATGGAGGACCGGACAGTGAAGTCAGCCACTTTCAATCTACACTGGGCAGAAAAAATAATAATTTTGAAGAAATAACTGAAGCTATTTCCCTCAAGAAAGGAAATTGTTTTCCTTTCCTATTTTTCACAGATGTTCCAGTTGGAATGGAAAGGAATTTATTAAAACTATGATTTTGACTACAGTTTACAAAATGGATGGTTGCATTTTCTGTTGGTACATCAGGTATTGCTGTGGGTCTTTTGACTGAATGTGGAACTCAAGTGTTCAAACTGCTGTTAAGCACTGTGAGTGTGACGGCCCCCAGTCAATAATCAAAGTGATGGGAATCTTTGTGTGTATCTCCAGCTCCTTTCTTGCTTCCCTGCAGCTGTTGGGGAAAAGGAGGGACCCACCATTTCCCCCTCTCCCCACAGCATGAATCAGGAGGGAGGAAATGGTGGCGCATTAGATCGACCAGTGGCTGTTCATTGGGCAGCATGACCCAAAGTGGGGTGGGTGGGATTCCTCCCTGCAAGTCTCAGCAGATTTTTCTGAAATGTACGTAACATATCAGTAGTACAATTATGAAAACTGAGAGCCAGTGAATTGCAGAGCACAGGATGTTAGCCTTGAATTGATGAGGTTCAAATCCCCACTCGGCTTTACACTGGGTTGCCAGGGACCACGTGAGGCCTGGAGATCTGCCAGAATCACAACTGATCTCCCAGTGGCCAATCAGATCCCCTGTGTCAGAGCGTGGAGTCTGTGGCACTGCCCCCCCCCAAGTCCCTCCCCTCACCAAACTCTACCCATTCCCGGCTCTGCACCCAACATCCCCAACGCTTTCCCAAGCCAGAGTTGGCAACCCTGGGGATGAAACTCAGGAGCTCTTTGGCTAACTTGTGTTGCAGGGCTGTGGTGAGGACTCAAGATGAGCACCCAGCCTGTGGGAAATTAAAGGAGAGGAAGACCGTCGTGTGAAAAAAATCCTTATAATTTTCTGAGAGACTCAAAAACATGAAGAGAATCTTTTAATGCAAGCGTAACCCAGCAGGACCCAGCTATGCAAACCCCCCCCCCCTTTGATTGTTCTGTCCAACTGGAGTTGGTTCAAGACAATAAATATCAGCACATTTCTGGAAGTTACAAAATACTCCCTCCCCTCCCCCCCAAAAAAATTCAAGAAAGCCCAGTTTTCACGATAACACAACTTTATTATAAGCAGAAAATCTTTTCAGCAACTGGTGTCTGAAACACAACTGATTGTAGCAACCTTGATAGGGAAAGGATCTTCAGAGCCCTTCAGAAAGACGATGCTGAACAGAGCAGGCGGTGTCCCATGAACCAAAGAAAAGAGAAAGTCCAGAATATTAACTTCAACATGCAGGACCTCATTTTCCTCTGTGGGATCTTTTTAGTTGTTTCTCTTGTGCCCAAGAGCAGAGGTGTGGCTAGGGAAAATGGAGCCCAGTGCAAAATCTGAGGAGTCGTCGTCGTCCCCCCCCCCCCGGTATGGACGGCCTCCCCACGACCAAAGGCCGCCCTCCCCCACTACAACCAAAGAATAATTTTTTGCACCATGTCATCTCAAAGTCACAATCACACGCCCCAACTCACAAATCTGGACTCCCTAGTTGAAACAACATTGAAAGTGATGCTGTTTGGGTGGGGGGGAATCCGCCCTGAAACAGCATCACTTTTAATGCTGTTTAGACTAGAGAGCCCAGATTCTTCTTTTAAATCCACCTTAAAGGGAGAATCTGGGCTCCCTAGTTTAAACAACATTGAAAATTATGCTGTTTCAGGGTAGACTCCCCACCCACCCCCCAAACAGCATCACGTTCAATGTTGGTTGTTGTGTTTTTTCCAGGCTGCGTGACCGTGGTCTGGTAGATCTTGTTCCTAATGTTTCACCTGCATCTGTGGCTGGCATCTTCAGAGGTGTATCACAGAGAGAAGTCTGTTATACACTGTGTCCAGACTTCTCTTTTTACAGACTTCTCTTTGTGATACGCCTCTGAAGATGCCAGCCACAGATGCAGGCGAAACATTAGGAACAAGATCTATCAGACCACGGACACACGGCCAGAAAACCCATAACAACCAGTTGAATCCATCTGTGAAGGCCTTTGACAATACTTTCAATGTTTTTTAATCTAGGGAGCCCAGATTCTCCCTTTAAATCCACTCAGAACAGAAGGAACCAGAATCTGGGGAAAATTTGAGGGTGCCTGTCAGGGGAGCAATGTTTAAGTTAGCAGTACCAAAATTTCAGGCTACTTTCAGGAGACTATCCTGATGGTACCACCCAGGTATGGTGAAGTTTGGTTCAGGGACTCCAAAGTTATGGACCCTCAAAGGGAAGCCCCATCTACTATTAGCTCCCATTGGAAACAATGGGTGATGGGGCACCACTTTGGGGGTCCATAACTTTGGGCCCCCTAAACCAAACTTCACCAAACCCCGCTGGTATCAGTAAGAGGCTCTCCTGATGATGCCACCCAGGTTGAGTGAAGTTTGGTTCAGGGAGTCCAAAGTTATGGACCCTCAAAGGGAAGCCCCATCTACTATTAGCTCCCATTGGAAACGATGGGTGATAGGGCACCACTTTGGGGGTCCATACTTCACCAAACTTGGCTGGTATCAGCAAGAGACTATCCTGATGGTACCACCCAAGTTTAGTGAAGTTTGGTTCAGGGGGTCCAAAGTTATGGACCCTCAAAGGGAAGCACCATCTACTATTAGTTCCCATTGGAAACAATGGGGGATGGGGCACCCCCTTTGGGGGTCCATAACTTTGGACCCCCTGAACCAAACTTCACCAAACCTGGCTGATATCATCAGGAGTGTCAACTGATGTTAACCTGAAATTTTGGTGCCGCTAGTCTAAAAATTGCGTCCCCTGCCGGCCAACAAAGTAAAAACATTGAAATATTTTTTAAAATAAATTTTTGATTTTGGCTCTCTCTGCAGGCATGCGCCCGGTGCATCGTGCGCACCCCCTCCCCCTGGTGGCTATGCCACTGCCTGAGAGGAATGAGGGCTGGATGAGGCTGAGGGGAAGTCTATTCAGAGCTCTCCTTGACAACCAGCCTGTTATTCATTATAAAGTGAAATGTTGGGGAAAGTTGGGGAATGGAGGGGGGGGAGGAATGTCTCCATTTTACTCCAGTCAGTTTTGGTGTCTGGGAGCCAGGAGAGACCTTTACAGGACTCTTTAAAGGGAGGAACTCCTGAGAAACAATGTTTTCTAGTTGATGCTGCTGGTGTGAAGAGAAGATTTTAAGAAGAGAGTTTGAAGTGGCCTTTTCCAGATACCCAAAAGAAGGGCAGGAGGGTCCCTCCAGAGAAGGAGGCTCCAGAGTACTCATAGATGAGGGCTCCTCGGTCAGCGTCAAAAAAGGCCACTCGACCCCCATCATAGTTCAGACAGACTCGGATCCTCTTGGGCTCCCCACTCAGGGAAAGGGGACTATCAGAGTCTTCTCTGCTAGCCCAGTAACCCTCCACTTGCCCCTTCCCAACCTCCCAGATGCCTTCCTCAGGACTGAAGTTGAACCCTCCCTTCCTCCTCACAGACTTTCTGGCCACCCCGAAAGCCCATGTTCCCACACTTCCCACAAGGACTTCCCAGAAATGGCTGCCTCCTGTGAATCCCTCACGGCCCAACACAGAACTAGAGGTGTCGAATCTCTCAAGGTTGTTGCGCTGAAATCCAACTTGTCCTCCATCCCTGACGCTTTTATGATCTGCACAAAGGACGAGTTGGCGATGGGCTGTGTGTGGATCCAGAGTCACATTTGCTGTTGGGGGGAAATGGGGAGACAAGAAGAGAAAGATGATCACATGGGACATTTCTCCCTCTGGCCTCTTCTGCTTCCTTCTCCTGCCCATCATGGCCTCCTCCCGCCCCTTTAGCCCTTTCCTGCCTTCTCCTGACCTATTTAAAGGCAGAGAAGCCTTTGGGTGCGCTTCAAGTGAAGGCAGATAAAAGGCACAATAAAAGACCCACAGGAAGACAACCCATTTCCTACCATCTCCTATCCCAAGCAGTTAATCTTCAGAGAGAAGAGAACCATGGATATTTTTTGGAAAGAAATCACACGTGAATGAGCATTTGCACAAATACTCAAATTTCATGAAAAGGAGCAGAGACACAGATGGGTTGAGCGGGTTGTGGCTCTTACTCCTGATGCGAGACACATCTCAAAACTGAATTTGTCTCTTTTTGACACTGAATAAAACACAGAGGTTGGAAGGGAGTTCCCGTGGCTTTCAGCCTGCCAGGGAGAAGTGTTTCTCAAGTGGCTCTGGGGACCATTTTGGAATCACTGAAAGAGCAAAGACTAGACTGAACAGAACTTCTCAAAGAATGTGCTGCAAACTAATATTATGTCAGCAACAAAATGAAGGTAAAGGCCTTCCTGCACCCTTTAGAGGACGCCTGCGAGATCAGACCTTTTTCACCACAGCCTGAAGAACTGAAGAAGAAGGTACAAATACAGGAAACAAAACAGAGCTAAGCCAGCATTCGATCTGCATACATGACTGTGGCAAATGGAAGCTCCCCAGTCCAGTTCACAGCGCTAGGAAACATCTGCCTTCATCTGCATCTGAGCAACAGCAAAGGAGGCAGCAGAACAAGCTGAAGCAGAAACTTTGGAGTGGCTGAATGGAGTTTCAGTTCTCCTCCCAAACATCAAACACCAATTATGTGTGAGCAGCCAGAAAACAGCACTATGGGATTCCAGACGTCTGCCTTTATGTACTGCAATTCCATAAACGAAGCTTTCCCCCCTTAAACTGGTATATCCAACACTCAATTTATAGCACCTTGAAAATGAGGGAAACCTGGAAAGCGAGTTGGAAAATCCACTTAGAGGAATGGGATTCCCAACCTGGTCTGTGCTTCTCATGGGGAGGATTGTGAAAGGCCCTCAAGGGATGATGCCCACCAACCGTTCTCCCAAAATGGTGGCAGGGAGGTAGAAGCAGGGAATTCATCCCCTCAGGATTAACCTCCTTTTTCACCCTGACAGACCTCCTCAGAACAAGAAGGGACTGCCTGTGGCAGGAATGGAAAGATGAGGAGGAACAAAACCAGAGCCTGCATGTTCTCTCTGGAAAAACTCCAAACAGACGAGCACACATTATAAGGTGAAGTTTTTAACTTAAGAAACAATTGATTGGTATATTCAGAAAGACATACCTTTCTGCGGGTGAAGTCCAGAATCCAGAGAGTCTGTGGAAGCAAAGGGACCGAAAGTGAGCAACAGACCCTTGTGCCAATCACAAATCTTGTCACAAAAACATCAGCTAATAATACTGTCTTGTTTTTCTCTTGGGGAGGGAAGGTGTCATGATATGATATATACATCAGATCCAAAAACCAAGCAGGGTTGGTAGTTGGATGGGAGACCAGTGAAGATTCTGCGGACGAAGGCAACGGCAAAGAAATCTCTGCTTCTCACTTGTCTTGGAAGCCTCTTTCTGAGGTGGCCGTAAGTTCCTTGTGACTTGATGGCACATGCATACATATTTCTTTCGAGTTTCAGATGAAAGGTTAAGAAGAACCTACTTCTGGGGAAAATTCTCACAATTTTGTATGTTGAAACGTTCACATTTCTTTTCAATAGTCATGATGACTGAACACTCACTTCATAGAAAGTGCATCGAAGACTGCAGTCCAAGGGTCTACTCCTGTTAAACATAAGATCCTTCCAAACAGAGGTTCCACAGGACCAACCTAAGCAGAGTTGTGCTTTTCTATACCCACTGATTTTCAGTGGCCTCAAAAGGCTAAATCACCAAAGTCCCTGCCCCAGGATGTGATGATGGCCACCCACTTGAAAGGCCTTAAGGGGGGGAGTGGACATGTTCATGGAGGAGAAGACTATCCATGGCCAGGAGTCAAATGGATACTAGTCATCAGGCGCACCTATTATTTCCAGCATCACAGGAGCAGGCCTCTTATATCTGGTGCAAAGGACCACGGGCAAGATAATGCTGCTGCTGCATTTGTTCTGCTTGTGGGGTTCCTAGAGGCCTCTGGTTGGCCACAATATACATTGTGTGTATATAATAAATAATAATAATAAATAACAGATTGCTGGACCTGACAGGCCTTGGTCTGATCCAGCAGGGCTTTTCTTACGTTCTTAAGTTCCTTACCTTTGAGTTGCTTTTCGATGCCCTCCAAAAAGTGATTAAAATCCGAGCAGTCCCAAATGCGCCACTTCAGTGAAAGAGGAAAAACTGCTGGATTCTCAAACGCCTCCTTTTCTTCGTATCTGGAGAAAATCATGTCAAGATTCCATCCGTCAAGTTCAAAATCCCCCCAAGTGGATCAGAGAAACAGGAAAAATTGGCAGAGTGCCTGGAGACAGAGGCTGAAGCTGATAGCCGAGAAAGATGGGAGGCTCTTTGGGAGAGAAACATTCATCTTGCTGTAGCTCTTGAGACCCCAAAGCCACACAGCAGCTGTGGGGAAGGAAGGAATGTTAAGAAATAAAAGAGAACCCATTTATTTATTTGATTTCTAATCTGCACACACATGCCGACACAGGCTTCCTCATGCGTGGCCTCATCTTACTCTCCTTAACACGTGGACCACATCAGATTGACTTGGGCAGTCGTCACAGGGTTCACCTCTACAGTCCCTCCCCGCCACCCCCAGCCAGCCCTAACGCCAATGAAGGCTTTATTCTGGTCAAATAAAGCTTCCATGCTGCCATTCTGTGGAATAAATATAGCTGAGGAGACTCAAACACTGTATTTCCTGGGGCAGTTTATAAAATGGGGCTTGGGAAGCAGCTGCCACCAAAACACAAGGATCTTCACTGTGTAAACAAAGCTGAGCTGCAACACCCTTTTTGAGTGTGGCTTTGCCTTCTAAGTACCCATTTTTGTGCCAGCCATTTTCTGGCTCTGCCCATCACACTATGGCAAAATACCAAAGGTACTTGCAGCCTCAAAGACATTCCAGAGATGCATGGCTAGATGTCGACGCAGTTTGCCTCTGAGAGATGGATGGAGACCCACACTCTTAATTACTCCTGATTTGGACCTCATTCTTCACAGGCTTCCAAGATGCCTCCCAGCATTAAAACATCAATGAGAATGATGCTCTTACCTTAGCAAGGTGCTTCTGGCATCCTAAAGAGGAAAGACAGGGAGAGAGAGAGAATATGAAGAGGGACCTCAGTACTTTTTGAAAGGCCACACCAAGAAGATGCCTCAGACCCAGGAAGATTCTGCTCTCTGGCCTTTTCTTGGGTTCAGCTAGCAGACTCCACTCAAAGGTTGAGGTGGATCTTTATACAGTGGAATAAATAATTCCACTTTATACAGTGGAAAGGATAATATCAGCTGTCAAAGTGGAGCTATTTCAGAGCAAAGATGAGTGATCTGCTTTGACAACTCAACAGTGGCTACTTCTCACCAGGCTTTTTCCTCACATAGAAGACAGAAAGCCCTCAGGTTAGTTTGGGGGGGGGGGGGGCTCTTGTGTCCACTTGTGAATACAGAGGCATTCCCAGCACAGTTCCTGGAATCAGCCCTGTCTCAGAGTCCTTCCACACATGCCCCTGGAAACATTTTGCAAACGTTTTCAAAAACCCCTGTTTGTCAGCAGTCACCCCCATGAAATGATTCCTCGTCATCATTTTGGGGTCAATTCCATTTTTTAAAAACAATCTGTCGAGTCGATGCTATGAAGCTTCAGAGCCTCATGTTGTAATTAAGGGATCATGTCTTCTATAATGTCCTAATGCCCACAACGAGGATGCCATTCCCATACCACTTGTGGATACCATTGTGTGTGTACATTTTTGCACACCGATCTGCATGCCGCCGATATAAGCTACACTCCTTTTAAAATTTGCTTGCCTATGACCCTCATTCCTACTTGCTTGGAAAGAGCTACCCTTGAACTTGGTTTAACTTGTGTGTTGTTCCCCATACTGTCAGTTGACCCACAAGCACATTTCTGCATCCAAGAGGGAAGTGAAGCGGCCCCGGTTGATCAGGGAAAGGCACAGGGCTCTGGAGGCAGCTGTATTTCCAGGCCGTGGAGTTTCAAAGGGCCACTATGATAGATTTTCCCACTCTGTTCCTAGGTGGAGATGAAATGAGGCAGAAGGGAAAGCAGCCCCTGCACAGAGAAGAAGACTTGCCAGCAACAGACATGGGAGTCATTTGCTTTCTTCCAAGGGAAGGAGGCTCAGAAAGGGTTTGGGGCCGGCCTTCTCCTGTTCCTGCCACCCTCTTACCCGCAAGAGTTCAGTGGCCGGCTGCTGACACTTCTCCTCCATCTCCTGCATGAGGCTGTCCAGAGAGGAGAGGGCCTCAGACAACTTGACCAGATGCTGATCCCGATTTTTTGCCACCTCCTTCTCCACCTCTTCCATCTGGGCCAGCAGACGTTTCTCTTGTTCCTTCAGAAAAGTGTGCAGTTCCCTGAATTTGGCTACCATCTCTTGTTTCGCTTCTGTGGTTTGCTTCTGATATGGAAAGAGGAGGAAATCGGGTCAACATAACGAACACAGATGGCGTTTGCAGTGACAGATCAAACGTAGGAGATTCTCTTAGAAGGGTGCTTTGGCTTTTCATATAGATCACATAACATTTGTCAGTGACAGACAACAATTTCTATGGACTTTGCCCTAGTACACATGGACCTCACTCACACTCCTGGGCTGATTACACACAGGAAAAACAGTTTCATGGAGCCCGTTTTAGTTGCCTGTGCTGCCGTTTGCACAGTGGGGGCAGGGACCAACCAGGATCGCTGGAATCCCGGAGGTAGGAGGTAGCTGTTTCCGTGTGAACCATGCAGCCGAGAATCCCCTCACCCGAGAATCCCCACCACCACCTACCTGCACAGCATGGCGGCCACCTACTAGAGTATCCACTCTGCTGACAGTTGCCTACAGAATCTACCATAATGGAGGATGGAAGGGGTTGGTGATTGAATGCTTCCTGCTTGCCGTACTTTGCATAGGCAAGCAGGAAGCATTTGAAATCCAGGTTAAAAGTGGCTAACAATTTTCATTTGACCCGGGTTCTGGCCAATAAAATATCCATGCATTATTGAGCATCCCAAGGACTTTCCCCCTCAGAATCAGCAATGGCTGAATGTCCCTTGGCCCGCTCCAGGGTTTTTTAATTTATATATTGTTGAGATTTATATACTGCCCTACACCCGGAGGGCTCTGGTTGGTGGAGGATCTCTCAGCATTTCTCCCCAGCATTTCTTTGGGGGTGGGAAACCCTCATCTCTTTTCAGGGACTCCTCCCGACTTGCAGGGTTGGTACATCCACATCCATGGGGAATCAGCTGTACAGCTGCCCAGAATTTACCCCGCAGTGCAGAGAACCATAAAAAAAATCTGATTCTGATCCAAACAGAATCACCTCAAAAGAAATGAAGTGGGAGGGGTGGTCTTGTTCTGGATAAACAACTGGGGCAGCCTATCCACTAGGCAGCCCTAGAGAACCATCTCGGGGTCCAGGGGCACCATTCTGCAGCACCCCCAGCCCCGCTTTCTGGATACAACTCTGCTCAGAAGGGGAATGTCAGGTCTCCTCTTGGCTGGCTGGTTTACTTCCAAACTGGGGGGGAGGGGTTGCCCCATGGGTTGACTTTTTTCCTATTTGCACACCTTCCCCCAATGCTAGTTCTAGAAGCCTTTCCCTTCCCAGCCACAATGAAACTTACCAGCAGCTGTTGGCTTTCCTTCACTACGTCCACTTTACATGCCAGAATATTTTCTCTCTCCTTCTTCAGCTTCTCCAGACAATCGCAGAATTGATCCTAGGGGAGGAGAGACTTGAAACTGAGACTGGGTTTCTTTTTTAGAAGTTTACTATAAAACATACGAGAAGCAAAACTGTCTTTCAAGGGCCAAACTAGATGGAACTGCCCTACATCTGCAATGGGATCTTCAACAACATTTCCCAAACGATGAAGACCAGATGCAAAGAATGTTGAGGCACAGAGATTCATTTTACCTCTTGCCTGCCATTCTCCTCCCCATGCTCCACCACAGGAAAGTTTTTTTCCCGTGAACAAAAATTATTTGTAGACACTGTGGCGAAACAGGCTTGCCTAAGGCTTGCAGGCCCTATTTCGCCCTCTGGCCTCTCCCAGAGTTGCCCACCTTTCCCTGGAGAGGGCTATCTTATTTCCAGGGTTCGCTGCCACCACCTGGTCAGTTTTTGGATTGTCCACTGGGAAGGACCAGGACTTCCCAGTCTCCTCTCCCACTAGCGTATCCAAAACGGGGGGAGCACACGCAGTGCAGAGAACGGTCCACTCCTGGTAAAGATTTAACAAAATCAATTCTTTAATAACAGAAGAATAATTTAGAGAGCTTTTCTGGCAGAGCACCCCAAAGACAACAAGGAACACAAACTAAAGAACAGCAAACCGCAAGTCCTCTGGCCCTGTCGCTACCACATACCCTGCCTACTAGTTGTTGCCCAGCAGGGTAGGTCCTCGGCTTAGGTAGGTAGCTCCCATCACTGGGCCTAGCACACGGCCTGTGGGGAAATGGCCGCTGCCTTCTCTCCCAGGCAGAGCCTTCCTCTTCCCAGAGCCCAGCAAGACAAGAAGAACAACACCCCCTCTGGGTCCTGGCTGGTTTTAACTAACTCCTCTTCCCTCCCTTTTTTTGGCTCCCCCTGATGTTGTTACCAGGCTCACTACAACTTCTGTCCACCCGCTCTATGGTACCTGGTTGGGGACAAAAGGAAGGGCGAAGAAAAGAAAAAACACACATTTCCCCACAGACACAATATTCCCAGGAAGTGACAATTTTTAAAATTAAAAATAGAAGGCAGGAGAGTAAATGGCACTGGACTGAGGATGACGGAAGAAATGCATACCTTCCATTCCACACTTTCCCAAACTTTCTTTGGTTACGCTCTTTCAAGGAAAAGCAGGAGAAACTCATTGTGGATGCAACCACAGCTGTGGGGTGGGAAAGCCTTCCTTATAGTGCCCTGGTGCAATGGAAAGTCGTGGTTCAGTGGGGAAGCATCCCCTCAGCATGTGGAAAATCCCAGGTTTACTGTATTGTTGAAAGCTTCACAGCCAGAATCAACTGGGTGTTTTTGGTTTTCTGGGAATGTGGCCATCGTCAGGTACTTTTTGCTGCTAATGTTTCACCACATCTATGGGTGGCATCTTCAGAGGCATCTCACGTTAGGATTGAAAACTGCCAGACCGTGACCATACAAGCCCAGTGAACCCACAACTCCGGGTTCACTCTCTGGCATCTTCTCCAGCTGAAACGAACAGGCAGCAGCTGACATCCAAGACCTGAGTCCTGGGACAGTCGCTGCCAGTCAGAGAGGACCTGGACAGACTATCTGATTCAGAAGAAGGCAGCTTCATGCATAGCTCTCCTGCCCCCGAAGGCTCCTCTTCTGATCTAAACTGCTGCCTTATAGCGACTGCATTCAAGTGGGGGACACAGACGGGTGCTAAAGCTGGAGTCTTTCTCCCCCAGGCCAAAAGCAACTGAAGGGCAGCAGCTGAAGCTGAGAAAGCAGCCTGTGAGTGGGGGAGGCCGGTAAAACTAGCAGTCATACAGCTGTCCCCTTGTAGCTCAGCCATGCAACTTGGCCAGACTGCAAGTGAGTCAATCTCCCCACTTTATCATCCTGCCCCACTTTAGCCTCAAAAGGTGGCAGGAAGCAATACCTCAGGGAGCCACCAAGCCAGAAAGGAGGCAACAAAGAGGTGTTTCCATTCTCCAATTCAGGCCCAGAGGCTGAGGCAGAACCTGCAGGGAGTTTCCTCACAAAGAGACCACAAGGAGGAAGAAGGGGGAGGATCCAGCCAGCCTCTTCCTCCCTGTGGGATTTCCTACCCTTGTGTACCTGCTTGGGAGGCCTCGTCAAGAGGAAGAGTTTCATGATCTCTGTGCTCCTTGGATCGGTCGCAGACCACACAGATGAGGGCTTCGTCTTCCTTGCAGAAGAGCTTCAGCGGCTCCTGGTGCTTCTGGCAAATTCTCCCTTTTCTACCGGCAACGACTGCCTGAGGCCCAAAACAAGGAAACATTTCATTTCATTTTTGCCCACCAATCTGTGTCTCTCCTTGTGATGACTGAGTGTAATTACTGCCTTGTTTGGTAGAAAACAACACACAACACTTTAAAATATAAAAGCTGGGTGTAACAGAGTGTAATCCAGAGAGTTGTGGACTTCAATGTGGTGTTGGGGGACTTATCCCAGAGAGAAAGCGGGGGGGGGGGGGGGTTGAAGAAAAAGAGACTTCTGAGGGCAAAGAGGGAGAGAGAAGTCATCTAGGTCCAAGTGCAGAGAACAGGGAAGCCCAAGAAGGAGCCTCCAGAGATTTGCAGCCGCCCCAAGACTCCTAAAAGCAGCTGCATCAAGGAGGGTCAGTCAAGTCCTCTTCAGTTTCAACTTTAATTTGGGTTCTCCCTCAGTCTGAGTCCATCATCCAAGTGTCCTGCTCTGACTCCCCCTCCCTCCTCCTTGGAGCAAACTGTACTTGTAGATTACGTTTCACTTGTAAATGGTGACTGAGGATTGGTGGTTCTGGAAATGGCTGACTCTTTCCTTTGTGCCTCGTGGCCACCCTCCATGTCAGGAAGAGGAAGCCAATGGGCTGGAGGCATCCCTGCTGTCTTTCTTTTGAGAGTCAGGGTGGTGTAGTGGTTAACATCAGGTGGACTCTAATCTGGAGAACCAGGGTTGTTTCTCCACTCCTCCACATGAGCAGTGGACTCTTAACTGGTGAACTTGATTTTTCCCTCGTTCCTTCACATGGAGCCTGCTGGGTGATCTTGGGCTAGACACAGAACTCTCTCAGCTCCACCTACCTCACCAGTTGTCTGTTGTGGGGAGAGGAAGGGAAAGGAGTTTGTGAGCCTGCTTGAGTTTCCTTATAGGAGAGAAAGGCAGGGTGTAAATCCAAAAGCTTCTTTTTCTTTATCACCCCCTGCAACACAGACACTAATAAAACAGATCCCATAATGTCATCCCTCAGCTGGGGTTGGTGGAAGAAACTGAGCTTCCACAAGTTTCAGTCAGCCACCGCTTCCTTTGGAAATCAATGAACAAATCACAACTCCGGGGTCCAGGTAAACCACATTCTCCCTATACCTGCTTTGAGATGCATTTCGCAATGTGCCCCAGAAGCCCCCAAACACCACCCCGTTCCTTTCTGGCAATCAGGGTTCCTGGGGGTTATTATGACAAAACTCCAAAAGTGGATCCAAAAGTGTAAGGAGGTGAAGCTGGAACTGTAGGAATATGGATGGACCCAAGTGGATGGTTAAGCCACCTTTCAGATTTAATTCCAAACCATCCCGTCCCTCCTCTCACAGACATATCCTAGGACCGTGGTGGCGAACCTTTGGCACTCCAGATGTTATGGACTACAATTCCCATCAGCCCCTCCAGCATGGCCAATTGGCCATGCTGGCAGGGGCTGATGGGAATTGTAGTCCATAACATCTGGAGTGCCAAAGGTTCGCCTCTAGGTGGCTCTCCAGTCGACAATGGCAGCCCAGAGCCAGCCAGCCCTGTCAGCAGACATCCAAAAGAGTCCAGAAGGGATAATGGTCGTCTCTATTGAAGTTCTTTGCAAGGCGAGTAGCCATCATTCTCCTTGGCCAGATCTGGAGAGCTTGGGAAGGACAGGGTCAGACTTAGCCAGCAGAAACCCCTCCCTTCCCCCTCAGCAGGTGGGCGACAGAGGAGGAGAAGCATTACCTTGTTTATGATATTAGCTCCACACAGGAAAGCGTCTTTATCCCTAACTACCAAGCATGGCCAGTCTGCAATGCAGGGCCTCTGGGGGAAAAGGGAGGCAAGCCTGACAGTAGGCCAGGCGAAGGCCTGAGGACAGTATGAGGCCACCACACCATCCGGTCCCAGACTCCTGGTGGGAGGGCAGCACTGAGGCTCAGCAGGGGGGAGAATCCATCAGGAAGCTTCCAGGACATGGCAGCCAGTCATATAGTGGCCAGTTTCTGAAATATTTCTTGCTTTCCACATTCACAACGGCCTTGGACAGTGCTGGAAGCCCCAACTCATCAGAGGAGGAGGAGTTTTGGATTTATATCCTCCCTTTCTCTCCTGCAGGAGACTCAAAGGGGCTGACAATCTCCTTGCCCTTCCCCCCTCACAACAAACACCCTGTGAGGTGGGTGGGGCTGAGAGAGCTCCGAGAAGCTGTGACTAGCCCAAGGTCACCCAGCTGGCGTGTGTGGGAGCGTACAGGCTAATCTGAATTCCCCAGATAAGCCTCCACAGCTCAAGTGGCAGAGCGGGGAATCAAACCCAGTTCCTCCAGATTAGATACACGAGCTCTTAACCTCCTACGCCACTGCTGCACCTGCACTGGGGGTAGGCAGGGACCCCTTTGGGCTGAGACATTTTGGGGGCGGGGCCATACAGCTCGATCTCAATACGGCTGGATCAAGGGAAGGGCCACTGTAAACAATAGGCTGGCCACCTTTGAGGGGGGGGGAGGAAATGGGATTGCACTGAGCATGTTCCTCAGACACAGGTGGCCTCCAGTGAAAGGCTGGGGGACCAATAGGGGCAGGACAGGGCAAGCAGCAAAGGGGGATCTCCCTGGGGGTGATGGGACAAGGGAGGTAGCAGCAGGCCCTTCTCCCCAACACAACGTTAAACACTTTCCTTTTGTTGGATCCATTTATTACCATTTGCTGCTTCGGGAGCCAATTTGTGTGGGGTGGGGAACTAATATAATATTGTCGAAGGCTTTCACGGCCGGAATCACTGGGGTGCTGTGTGGTTTCCGGGCTGTATGGCCGTGTTCTAGCAGCATTCTCTCCTGACGTTTCGCCTGCATCTGTGGCTATCAGATCCTCTGAAGACGCCAGCCACAGATGCAGGCGAAACGTCAGGAGAGAATGCTGCTAGAACTTGGCCATACAGCCCGGAAACCACGCAGCACCCCACTAATATAATATTGTATATTTTAAATGATCTGAATAGTCACCAATCAGCAAGCAGCATTGACCACAAACTGAGAGAGCTTTGCTCTTAAGTTAAGATTCTGAGCCACAGTCAAGAACCCAAAAAAGTCTCCCCCCCCCCCCGCACCGATCTCTTGCTCACCCTGTTCCCTTGGGACGCCTCCTCCAGAGGGATCTCCTGGTGACCTCTGTGCTCCCGGGATCTGCCGCAGACCAGGCAGAGGGGGGCCTCGTCCTCCTGGCAGAGAAACTTCAGGGGCTCCTGGTGCTTCCTGCAGACTGCCCCCTCCACACACCCCTCCACTCCCTGCTGCAGGGTGATTTTTTTTACTTTTTCCGCAATGTTTGCCAGCTGTTGGTTGGGCCGGAGGGTCCCCTCCTGCGCGGGTCCTCTGCAAAGAGGGCACGAAGCCTCTGCCCCCGCCGGCTCCCCCCAGCTGTGGGTCAGGCAGGCCCGGCAGAAAGTGTGGCCGCAGCCAGCAATAGTCACCGGGTCCCTGAAGAAGTCCAGGCAGACGGAGCACGAGACTTCATCGCAGAGCTCTTGCAGGGGACCCGCCATGGCTGCCTCCAGCAAGGAAAGACGGAGCAAGAGAGGAAGTTTTGGTTTTGCCGCCTCTGCCGGGGTTTCTCTTCCTGCTCGGAGGCGGAGCTCAGCTCAGCTGCAAATAAAAATAAATCGCGAGGTAAATCCTGAGATGGGGGCGTCAGTCACCTTCTGGTTTTTGCAAACACCCGCTCGCCCCCTGCGGAAGGAAGGCAGCCCTTTCCCTTGGCGCCCCCGGGTTTTGCAAAGGGGCTGTTCCCGCTGGTGCCAGGGGAGGGGGGAGGGGCGCCCCTGCAGAGGATGGCCCTGGGGCAAGACCTCCAACCGCGCCCCTCCCAACATCTGACCCTTTTCTCAAATACCTGTCCCATAATATCAACTCCTGATTTCCCCATCAGCTCAATCCTGATCTTCTGAAACGGATTCATGACTTTTACTTGAGAAAAACTAGGCCAAATTATTGGGGTGCTGTGTGGTTTCCGGGCTGTATGGCCATGTTCTAGCAGCATTCTCTCCTGACGTTTCGCCTGCTTCTGTGGCTATCAGATCCTCCAAAGATGCCAGCCACAGATGCAGGCGAAACGTCAGGAGAGAATGCTGCTAGAACACGGCCATACAGCCCGGAAACCACACAGCACCCCTGTGATTCCGGCCGTGAAAGCGTTCGAAAATACATACGCCAAATTATGTTTGGTCAGTGGGTGTTGGGTTACGGACTCTACACTCTCCCGAGTGAGCCAAAGAAGAAATCAAAAACTTTGAAAATGACGCAAGTAAACATGGAAAATGTAAACAGGAGGCAGAGTCAAGAAGGGACAGCCAAATCAATCCAAAAATATCTTCATCGGAAGACCGAAGGCAGCAATAGAGGGGGACAGACAGCTCCACAATTTGAGGGTACAGTCAAGAAGTTCTTTCTGGGGTTGCTGCCAGTTTCCCCTCGGATGATGGGGCATGCAAAGCAAGGCCCCCAAAGACAACCACAAGAGATAAGTGCCTATGACACTAAGTGGTCCTCAAGGTATTTCAGCTCTAGCCGTAGAGGGCTTTAAAAGTCAATACCAGCACATTGAAATGTGCCCAGAAGCACACTGGAAGACAGCAGTTGTGGAACAAGACTGCAGTGATAAAAGTCCCCACAACCTACCCCAGACAGCATTCTCATTTCAGCAGTCTACCCATTATGGCTTCCACATACTCTTCCAGGGCAGCCCCACATGGAGCATATTGCAGTAGTCTAATGTAGCCATTCCCAGGGAATGCACCTCAGTGGCAAGATCTTTTCTGCCCAGTAGGGGCTACAGATGCCTCAACAGCTGGAGTGGCTGAAAGGCACCCCTAGTCACTCCCCCCCCAGTACCATCCTTGTTTGGTTGGGATCAGGTTTCAGGTTGTTATTCCTCATTCATCCCAAAACTGCATGGAGACATCTTTTCATAGTTTCCTTAGCATCCCTGGAGTCTGCTGGACATGCAAGACGGAGCTGAACATTGTCCACCATCTCCAGGTAACCTCTCCCACTGACTTCAAAGAGCGGTTGAAAAGCATAGGGAGGTGCAATATGGGACCCTTCAGCAAGCCATAGATCAAAGGCCAAGAAGCAGAGCAGCAGACCCGCCCCCCCAGCACCACACTCAGAAACCTCCCTTTAAAGTAGGACTGAAACGGCTGCAGAACAGCCCCTCCCAGTCTCAACTCTGAAGTCTATCATGATCGATGATATCAAAAATGGCTGAGAGGGCCAAGAAAATCAACCCAATCACACTCCCCGTACCCCTCTCCCAGCACAGATGATCCACCAGAGAAACCAAGGCCATTTGAATCCCATCCCCAGGCCTCTGACCAGATGCAATTAGATCCAGTTGGCTCTAGGGGTCTGCAATTGGCAATGGTGGGAGGGGCTGATGGGAATTGTAGTCCATGAACATCTGGAGAGCCGCAGGTTGCAGACCTCTATCTAGTATTACTAGAACCAGGGGGCATTCATTGAAAATGCTGGGGGGGAAGAATTATTTATTTATTTATTTATTTATTTTATTAGATTTTTATACTGCCCCATCCCCGGAGGGCTCTGGGTGGTGTACAACATATAAAATACAATATAAAATAGATAAACATTTAAAAGCAGCGATAAACTTCCAATTCTTACTCTTAAAAGATCAAAGGTTAAATTTAAATTTAAAGTTTAAATGGCGTCCAGCATTCCAATAATAAAAAGTCCCTCCCTCCCCACGGAAAAGGGAGGCATGGCGAGTCTCATTAGATGGCTAGTGGCCCAGGTGTTAAGGGCCAAAGAAGGGGCACTATTACCCTGTTTCCCCTAATATAAGACATCCCCGAAAAATAAGACATAGTAGAGGTTTTGCTGAAGTGCGAAATATAAGGCATCCCCCGAAAGTAAGACATAGCAAAGTTTTTGTTTGGAAGCATGCCCGACAAACAGAACACAGAAAAATAAGACATCCCCTGAAAATAAGACATAGTGCATCTTTGGGAGCAAAAATTAATATAAGACACTGTCTTATATTCGGGGAAACACGGTAGCAGCTGGTTCCTCCAAAGGCCCGGTGGAACAGCTCCGTCTTACAGGCCCTGCGGAACTCCCCAAGGTCCCGCAGGGCCCGGACAGCTGGAGGAAGAGCGTTCCACCAGGCCAGGGCCAAGGCCGTAAAGGTCCTGGCCCGTGTGGAGGCCAGCCGCATCACCGAGGGGCCAGGGACCACCAATAGATTGGCCTCCGCCGATCGGAGAGGCCGCACAGGGACATATGGGGTGATGTGGTCTCGAAGATACGATGGTCCCAGGCCTCGAATGGCCTTAAAGGTCAACACCAACACCTTGAAGATGATCCGGAACTCTACTGGCAGCCAGTGCAGCTGACGCAGCACAGGCTGGATGTGGTCCCAGGAGGCGCTGCCTGTTAGCAAGCGCGCCGCTGCATGCTGAACCAGTTTTAATCTCCGGATCAAACGCAAGGGAAGGCCCGCGTAGAGCGAGTTACAATAGTCTAATCTGGAGATGACCGTTGCATGGATCACAGAGGCTAGATCCGTTCGGGAGAGGAAGGGGCCAGTCAGCCGGCCCTGAGCGAAGATGGAAAAAAGGCAGCCAGGGTTGTATGGGCCACCTGGGTCTCCATTGAAAGAGACAAATCCAGGTGGACCCCCAGGCTGCGAACGGAGGGGGTCGGCGCCAATGTGACCCCCTCCCACACCGGCGGCTGGAAGGTCCCTCCCCCCCCCCCTCACGGCCAAGCCAGAGGATCTCCGTCTTCGCTGGGTTCAGTTTTAACCTGCTCTGTCGCAACCAACCAGCAACCGCCTCCAAACATTGCTGTAGAGCCGCAGGGGCGGCGGCTGCTCCCCCCTCCATCAACAGAATGAGCTGCGTGTCATCAGCGTACTGATGGCAAATCAGCCCAAAACTCCGTACCAGCTGAGCAAGGGGTCGCATGTAGATGTTAAATAACAGCAGGGACAGTAATGCCCCCTGGGGTACACCGCATTGAAGCGGGCACTTCCGGGAGGCCTGGTCCCCGCACCTCACTTGCTGATTCCGGCCTCGGAGAAACGAGGTTATCCATTGAAGGACAGTGCCCCGCACTCTGGAGGCGGCCAGGCGGTGGGCCAAAAGATCGTGGTCGACCACATCAAATGCTGCGGTGAGGTCGAGCAACACCAGCAGCGCCGATCCACCTTGGTCAAGCTGAATACGGAGTGTATCTGTGACGGTGACGAGAACAGTCTCCGTCCCATGCCCAGCACGGAAGCCGGACTGGAAGGGGTCAAAAGGACTAATAAAAGGAAACACTTCTTCACGCAACGTGTGATTGGTGTTTGGAATATGCTGCCACAGGAGGTGGTGATGGCCACTAACCTAGATAGCTTTAAATAGGGCTTGGACAGATTTATGGAGGAGAAGTCGATCTATGGCTACCAATCTTGATCCTCTTTGATCTGAGGTTGCAAATGCCTTAGCAGACCAGGTGCTCAGGAGCAGCAGCCACAGAAGGCCATTGCTTTCACATCCTGCATGTGAGCTCCCAAAGGCACCTGGTGGGCCACTGTGAGTAGCAGAGTGCTGGACTAGATGGACTCTGGTCTGATCCAGCAGGCTAGTTCTTATGTTCTTATGATCCAAAAGAATCAGCTCCATTCTCGTTATGCCCAGTTATACCAGACCTGATCATTATTCCTGTGTTGTCAGGAGGTGGGTACGGTATCACATGCCCGGAGTCCACAGCCTTTTGTTTTTCGTTAGATACCTGGGGTTATTTCCTCTGCTGGCTAGGCTGAGGTAGAACGTGATGAGAGAGGCCAGCCACATTCCTTTCCAACTGAGTCGGGTTTCTCTGGGCTAGGGGGTATGGCTTGGAGTAGGGTGGTGAGTCCTCTTTCCTATATAAAAGGGGGTTTGGGCGGGGTTTCCCAGTTCTGTCAATAGGCGTCTAATGCCAAAAATTTCCTGAACTGCTGTTACTAAATAAAGACTTTTGCTCGCATGGAAGTGGTTTTCTTGAACATACCAGGGGTGCTGACAAATCTGGAATCATGGAAGTTGCCAGATTCCACTTGTTCCATCACGTTTAACAAGAACGTAACATTTGAGACGGATATTTATTGAAATCCCCTGTCCAGGATAGGTTGCTTTAATGATGGAAGTATTACTTGCTTCCCGACAGAGGCTTTACACTAGGTTGCCAGGGACGATGTCGGGCCTGGAGATCTGTCAGAATTAAAACCAATCTCCCAATGGCCAATCAGTTCCGTGTCACAGTGTGGATTCTGTGGCACTGGGCCCCCCCCCTCAAGTCCCCCCCTTCCCCAAACTCTACCAATTCCCGGCTCTACACCCAACATCCCCAAAACTTTTTCAAGCCAAAATCGGCACCCCTCAAGATGAAACTCAATAGCTTTTTGCCTAACTTGTGTTGCAGGGTTGTGTGGCAAGGACTCAATATGAGCACCTTATTTGTGGGAAATTAAAGGAGAGCAAGACAGCCGTGTGGATGAAAAAAACCTCTTAAAATTCTCTGAAGAGAGACTCAAACACATGAAGAGAAACTTTCAATGCAAATGTAACCCAGAGGGCCCGGCTATGCAAATCCCCCTCTTGATTTTTCTGTCCAACTGGAGAATTGGGGATGGTTCAAGACAATAAATATCAGCACACTTCTAGCAGTCGGGAAGTTACAATATGCGCCGCCCCCCCCTCCCCAAATTCAAGAAAGCCCAGTTTTCAAGGTAACACAACTTTATTACAAGCAGAACATCTTTTCAGCTACTGGTGTCTGAAACACAACTGTGTTGATTGAAGCAAACTTGACAGGGAAAGGGTCTTCAGAGCCCTTCAGAAAGGTGATGCGGAACACAGGAAATCCTCACAGGTGGTGCCCCATAAACCAAAGAAAAGAGGAAGTCCAGAATATTAACTTAAACTTGCAAGACCTCATTTTCCTCTGTGGGATCTTTTTACTTGTTCCTCTTGTGCCTGAGAGGAATGGGAGCTGGCAGAGGCTGAGGGGGAGTCTATTCAGAGCTCTCATTGACAACCAGCCTGTTATTCTTCATAAAATGAAATGTGTTGCTATTATTTTTAGATTAGATACAAAGAAAAAAGGGAAATACTGGAGAATTGGGGGAATGTCTGTATTCCACTCTAGTCAGTTTTGGTGGCTGGGAGCCTGGAGAGGCCTTGACAGGACTAGAGAGAGGAGCTTCTGAGAAACGTTTCTTTTTGATGCTCCTGGTCTGAAGAGAAGGTCTTAAGAAGAGAGTTTGAGATGGCCTTTTTCATCAACCTCAAAGTGGGACAGGAGGGTCTCTCCAGAGAAGGAGACTCCAGAGTGCTCATACATGAGGGCTCCTTGGTCAGCGTCAAAAAAGGCCACTCAGCCCCCATCATAGTTCAGACAGACTCGGCTCCTCTCAGGCTCCCCACTCAGGGAAAGGCGAATATCAGAACCTTCTTTGTCAGAGCAGTAATCTCCCTTTCCCCACTTATCCACAGACCAGACGATCCCTTCCTTAGGACTGAAGGGAAACAGCCTCTTCCTCCTCACAGACTTTCTGGCCACCCCCACATTCCATCCTCCCTCACTTCCCACGTGGACATCCCAGAAATGGCGGCCTCCTGTGAATCCCTCGCAGCCCAACACAGCACAATAACAGACTTTTTCAATCCACAATTGGCAACCCTGGGGATGAAACTCAAGAGCTCTTTGGCTAACTTGCCTTGCAGGGCTGTGGTGAGGACTCAATATGAGCACCCAGTTTTTTGGAAATTAAAAAAAGAGTAAGACAGCCATGTGGATGAAAAAAACCTTATAATTCTCTGAGGAGAGACTCAAAAACTTGAAGAGAAGCTTTTAATGCAACCATAACCCAGCAGGATCCTGGTCATTCAAATCCCCCTCTTGATTTTTCTGTCCAACTGGAGAATTGGGGATGGTTCAAGACAATAAAAATCAGCGTACTTCTGACTGTCCGGAGGTGACAATATACGCCCCCCCCAAAAAAATCAAGAAAGCCCAGTTTTCAAGGTAACACAACTTTATTATAAGCAGAACATATTTTCAGCTACTGGTGTCTGAAACACAACTGTGATGAATGTAGCAACCTTGACAAGGAAAGGATCTTCTGAGCCCTTGAGGAAGATGATGCTGAAAAGAGCAAATTCTAACAGGTGGTGCCCCATAAACCATAAATCCTAACAGGTGGTGCCCCATAAACCAAAGAAAAGAGAAAGTCCAAAATATTAAACTTGCAAGGCCTCATTTTCCTCTGAGGGATCTTTTCAGTTGTTCCTCTTGTGCCTGAGAGGAATGGAGGCTGAGGGGGTGTCTATTGAGAGCTCTCCTTGACAACTAGCCTCTTATTCCTTATAAAATGAAATATGTTACTCTTATTTTCAGATAAGATACAAAGGAAAAAAGGGGAATATTAGGGAATGCGGGGGGGACATATCCCAATTTTATTCCAGTCAGTTTTGGTGGCTGGGAGCCTGGAGAGGCCTTGACAGGACTAAAGGAGGGGAGCTTCTGAGAAACAATATTTTCTGATTGATGCCCCTGGTGTGAAGAGAAGATCTCATGAAAAGAGTTTGAGGTGGCCCTTTTTATAAACATAAAAGAAGGGCAGGAGGATCTCTCCAGAGAAGGAGGCTCCAGAGAACTCATAGATGAGGGCTCCTCGGTCAGCATCGAAAAAAGACACTCGACCCCCATCATAGTTCAGACAGACTCGGATCCTCTTCGGATCCTCAAACAGGGAAGGGGGAAAATCATTGCCTTTCATGGAAACTGTGTATTCTCCCCCTCGCCACTTCTCCACAGACCAGATCCCTTCCTTAGGACTAAAGATAACCACTCCCTTCCTCTTCACAGACTTTCTGGCCACCCCCACAGCCCATCCTTCCTCACTTCCCACATGGACATCCCAGAAATGGCGGCCTCCTGTGAATTCCTCCAGGCCCAACACAGCACAACAATGGTCAAATCTCTCAGGATTGTTGGGCAGATCTTGAGCTTCTTCTCCTTGTGTCACACTTTTCTGATCTGCAGACAGGATGAGGCTGGGATGGGCCGTGTTTGGATCCAGAGTCACATTTGCTGTTGGGGGGAAATGAGGAGAAAAGAAGAGAAAGATTTTCAGCTGGGAGATTTCTCCCTCTGGCCTCTTCTGCTTCTTTCTCCTGCCCATCATGGCTGCCGCCGCCCGTCCCCCCCCCTTTTGACCCTTTCCTGCCTTCTCCTTACCTATTTAAAGGCAGATAAACCTTTGGGTGCGCTTCAAGTGAAGGCAGATAAAAGGAACAATAAAAAACCCCTCAGGAAGGCAACCCATTTCCTACCATCTCCTATCCCAATTAGTTAACCTTCAGAGACAAGAGAACCATGGATATTTTTGGAAAGAAATCACACTTGAAAGAGCATTTATACAAACACCCAAATCTCATGAAAAGGAGCAGAGGCAAAGAATGGGTTGAATGGTTTCTGGCTCTTGCTCCTGATCTGAGATACATCTCAAAACTGAATTTGCCTCTTACTGACACTGAATAAAACACAGAGAATGGAAGGGGGTTCCCGTGGCTTTCAGCCTGCCAGGGAGATGCGTTTCTCAAGTGGCACTGGGGACAATTCTGGATTTCATTGAAAGAGCAAAGACTGGATTGAACACAACTTCTCAAAGAACGTGCTGCAAACTAATATTATGTCAGCAACGAAGTGAAAGTAAAGGCCTTCCTGCACCCTTCAGAGGACACCTGTGAGATCAGACCATCCCACCACAGTCTGAAGAACTTGCCTTTCACCCTTCTGTATTTGTAACAATTGTAACATCCAGCCAGGTATGCTTGAAAGCTTACACAATATTGTGTGCCAATTTAAATAATAATGAAGATATTACATGAATTTTGTCTTGTTTTGGGGATATTCCTGTACCACAAGAATGACATGACTGCTCATTCCAACCTTCAATTATTTGTTCTCAGAAATCCTCTCATTCAAGGTATCTCCCAGAAAACCTTGAATCAAAAACACTGTTAATAATTTCTGTGCTTCACAGTAAAGGTAACTTGGGGGAAGGAAGACAGAACAGGATTTCAATTCCCTTGACAATCTCTGTGTCTTCTGGAGAGACCCAGCGGCTTCGGTAGTGGTTTCCTCACAGGGGTGGGCTTCTGTGGTTTCCTTGTTTGTGGTGTACCTACTGATAAAGTGCAGTACAAATGGGATGTCTGCATGGGAGGATTCCCCACAATTCCCCTCTTTCAGTCCCCCAGAAGTGCCCACCCCGCTCCACTGGGCCACCAGGGCTTGGCAATTAGCAAAAATCGGTAGTAGTATATCACTATATGGATACCTTCCCCTGCATATTGTCAAAACAGAAAGATCTAGAGATTTATGAAGGCACTTTAGACAACCAGGTCCACATACAGGGAGCAAAACAGAGCTAAGCCAGCATTCGATCTGCATGCATGATTGTGGCAAATGGAAACTTTCCAGTCTTTCATTATGTCTCCTGCCACTGCAAATTATCAAACACAAATTATGTTTGAGCAACTGGAAAACAGCACTACGGGATGCCAGATGTCTTCTTTTATATACTCCTATTCAGTGGTGGGATTCACATAATTTAACAACTGGTTGTTTACAAGCACCATTTTAACAACCGGTTCTGCCGAAGTGGTGTGCACCTGCTGAATCCCACCACTGCTTCTACTCCATAAACAATTTTTCCCTTAAACCCCTATATCCAACACAGGAGGGAAACCTAGAAAGCAAGTAGGAAAATCCACTTAGAGAAATAGGATTCCCAACCTGGTCTGTGCTATTTATGGGGAGGATTCTGAAAGGCCCTCAAGGGATGAGGCCCACCAACCGTTCTCCCAAAATGGTGGCAGGGAGGTGGAAGGAGGCAGTTCATCCCCTCAGAATTAACCTCCTCTTTCACCCTAACAGACCTCCTCAGAACAAGAAGGGACTGCCTGTGGCAGGAATGGAAAGATGAGGAGGAACAAAACCAGAGCATCCATGTTCTCTCTGGAGAAAACACCAACTAGATGAGCACACGTTACAAGGTGAAGGTTTTTATTCAAGAAACAATTGATTGGTATATTAAGAAAGACATACCTTTCTGTGGGTGAAGTTCAGAATTCCTAGCATCTGTGGAAGCAAAGGGACCGAAAGTGAACAGCACACCCTTGTGCCTATCACAAATCTTGTGGTGAAAACATCAACTAACCATATTGTCTGTTTTTTTTTCTTGGGGAGGGAAGGATATAACTCTGCTTAAGACAGAGACCACTCTGTGAACTCAGCGTGGACACAGTCAAGCAAAGATACCCACTCAGTCAAAGGGGACAGTTTGCATAGGTCCAATGTGGTCACAAACACACTGCAATGAGAATGGGGTAGAAGTTCCTCAAAGGGATTGGGTGGGTGTCTCCATTATGTGCGTATGCCTTGAAGGGCAGTTTCCTCCCCCTCCCTTTCATTTTGGGTGGTCCTTCTGCCACTACCTCCCAGTTGGACAGTGTACACACACAATCGACTACAGAGCAACAACACAGAAGAAAATCCGGAAAACCATGTCATGAAATTAAATCTGTGGGAGAATTCTGACCACAAAACTTTCCACGGTGAACTAAAATAGCCTTGTGAATTGGTACGTAGAATTCTCACATTCCCGGATCTGCTAATAATGAAAGTCAGGGGTCCCAACTTGATGCCCACCCACCAAGTATTTTACAAAGTGGCATCGGACCTTCACTGTGTGGCTGAAGGTATGCCACAGCAGCAATTTTGTGGTTAGCTCAACCTCCAGTGGTAACTATTTTGTGGCACCCCTTTTGTGGCTGTGCCCACCATGCCGTGTTAGAATTCCAAAGGTGGCCATGGGCTCAAAAAGTTAAGATCCTGAAATAAGCCACCTGAAACACACTAAGACACACCTGGCCCAATCTCATGTCCAGTCTGAAATCCCTGCAGCATTTCCTCATTACCTTTTACTTGCTTCATGAAGCGCTCCCAAAAGCAATTTAGATTTGAGAGGTCCCAGAGCTGCCACTTCAGCGCAGATAGTAAAGGCAAGGGATTCTTGAATTGCTCCATTTTTTCAAACCTGGAGAAAATCACGTCAAGGGTCTGAGAGAACGGTGATTGGCCCCAGGTTACCCAGCAGGCTTCATGTGGAGAAGCAGAGAACTGAACCCTTTTCTCTAGATTAGAACCCGCTGCTCTTAACCACTACACCACACTGGCAGGCTACGAGGCTATTCAGAGAGCAACGTCCACTTCTCTGTAGCTCCTGAGACACTAAAGCCACTCGGCAGTTACTGAAAAATAAAACGGAACGGTTCAGACTCAGAACACCACCACAGAGATAACAGGAGAAAGGGCTCCTGTTATCCTTTGCTGAGGGGGTGGGTGGGTATTTCTTCACTGTTGCTGCTCCACATGGAGTATTCAGTGCGTGTGAAGCAGCAAAAATATGGAAGTAACTCCCCTCATGGGGGATATTTGGGCATGAAAAATGGATGAGGGAGAGGAGCCCTTCCTTCCCTCCAGTGGAATTTCATGGCCAAATGGGCTCTGCTTTCTCTTTTAACAGCCACTCATCACAGTTGCTGTTGTGGCTGTGAGGAACCAGATCAAACCCAAACAAGCAAAAATCCAGTTCGGCCTGGGAAAATGGAGCCTGGGGCAAACCCTGAGTTTTCCACCACCCCCGTGGACGGCTCTGGAGCTGCCCCCTCCGGCTCCCTTGGGTCAGGGGTGGGGGGCTCAGCAGGGCTGCTCGGCTACACGTGCCACCCCCCCTCTCCAGGCCAGCTTGCTTGGCTGCCTTTCCCCTTGCTCTCTTTTTGCCCCTTGTCCTCCTCATCCCTCCGACCTTCCTCCACCCTCCTCTCTCTCTCTCTCATCCTCCTCTTACCTCCGACTTGCTGGGGCTTTTACTGGTTGCACGCGTCCAGCGCACTTCTAGGTCTGCTTCGCTGTCAGCCCCCTTCCTTGGGGCTTGGAGCCCTTGCGGCCTCCCTCCAGCCGGGCGTCAGGGTTTCCCTTCAGCTTTGCCGGTGGGCGGCCTCCCCCACGATGGCAGTAAGTGCCTGGTTTTGGAGTCTGGGGAGCAGACTGCCTCCAACCCTTGGAAACCAGGTCAGCCGGCCCCGCAACAGCACCGGGGAGCAGCCGTTCCTCAGGTGCAGAGAGGTTTGGCTGTTTGGGGGGCGATTTTGTGCCCTCCATGTGACTAAATGGCCTGCGCCCAGGGACATGTGACCGCACATATCCCTGTGGGGGAGGAGAAGGAGGAGAAGAAGGAGGAGGAGGAGGAGGAGGAGGAGGAGGAGGAGGAGGAGAAGAGGAGGAGGAGGAGTTTGGATTTCTATCCCCCCTTTCTCTCCTGCAGGAGACTCAAAGGAGTTTACAATCTCCTTGCGCTTCCCCCCTCACAACAAACACCCTGTGAGGTGGGTGGGGCTGAGAGAGCTCCGAGAAGCTGTGACTAGCCCAAGGTCACCCTGCTGGCATGTGTGGGAGTGTACAGGCTAATCTGAATTCCCCAGATAAGCCTCCACAGCTCAGGCGGCAGAGCAGGGAATCAAACCCGGTTCCTCCAGATCAGAGTGCACCTGCTCTTGGCCACTGCTCTTAGCCACTGCGCCACTGCTGCTCTGCCACTGTGCACTGTGCACTGCTGCCCACAGAGTGCACAGTAATCAGAAACACCATTGATTACTGCCATTCCCGCTTCCCCACAGTGCTGAATGTGGGGCAAATTATCAGTGTAGAAAAAGCCACACAAATAATTCTGAGCAGAGGAAGCACATTTAAGGGTCACGTGGTGGTAGGAAAATGGGTGGAAACAAGCCACACCCACCAACTCCACCTTCCTCAGGCAGAGTCTCACACTACCCTCCTTAACACCAGGAGCATATTGGATTGGGTTCAGAAATCATGACCGTGTTTCCCTCTAAAGTGCCCCTGTAGCCAGCCCCAATACCAACCAAGGCATTATTCAGGCCAAATAAAGTTTCCAGACTGTCATTTCACTGAGGAGACTCCAACACTGCATTTCCTGGAGTATTTTTTAATGTGGTTTTGGAAGCAGCTACCACCACGGGACTAGGATCTTCATTGCCTGAGGGAAGGTAAGCTGCAGCAGCCCTTTTGTTGGCTGACTCCGCCTCATACAGGATCCACCTTGTGTCAGCCATTTTGTGCCTGTGCCAACTACAACATGACAGAATATCAAAGGTGCCAGCTGCCTCAAAGAGGCCGGGGACCCCTCTTCCAGAGATGCACAGCTAGATGTCAAACTAGACACACACATCCCATACTGTTTCACTTCACAATTTCCTGTTGTCGAGACTCTGCACATAAGCCGATTGCTACTGACAGACAAATGGAGACCCACAATCTTAGTTACACCTGGTTTGCTCATCAGCTGCAATAGTACTTTGGCCACATTATGAGAAGAAAAGATTCACCGGAAAAGACAATAAACCCAGGATAAGCAGAAGGGGGGAGGAAAAAAGGAAGACCCAACATGAGATGGATGGACTCTACAAAGGAAGCCTCGGCCCTCAGCTGGCAAGACCTGAGCAAGCCTCTTAATGATTGGACGTCTTGCAGGAAACTGATTCATCAGTTGGCCATGAGATGGAAGCAACTTGACGGCACTTAGCACACACACAACACACACAATCCTGAAGGACCACGTTCTTCACAGGCTACCCACACCCCTCCCAGTGTTATGAAAGTCAATGAGAAAGATCCACTCACCTCTGCAAGATGCTTCTGGCACCCTAAAGAAAGATGGCAGAGACAGAAAGAAGAGAGACCTCAGTGCTTGCTCAAAGGCCGCACCAGGAAATTCATCAGACCCTGCAGGATTCTGCACTCTGGCCCTTTTCTGACATTCAGCCAGCAGAAACCATTCAAAAACAGGAGTCTGTCTCCATTAAGTGGGTGGAAATCTCCATGAGCTTAATATCAACAAAGCGGGGTCATTTCAGAGTAGAGCCGGGTGATCTGCTCTGAGGACTAAACAGTGGTGTACCTAGGCAAACTGGCACCCTGGGCAAAACCTGAGTTTGATGCCCCCCACATGGGCGGAGCAGCCTGGTCACAGAACTCACCCTTCACGGATGGCCCCAGCAGCCCAAGTTCATCGGAGGCGCAACTTCTGTCCTCCTGCTCTGCCTCTGGTGGCTTGGTGGCCACCGTACAGAGTGGGTGGGGCTTAGAAATCAGGCACCCCATGTGATGAAAAATTTCTGTGCCTTGGGCAACTGCCCAATTTGCCCAATGGGTGGTACGCCACTGGGACTCAACAGTGGTTACTTTCTCACAGGGATTTCTCCTCATGCAAAAGGAGAGGAGGGTAGGTCGCTCTTGTGGCCACTTGTGTAAGCTGAGGCATTCCTTGCAACCTTTCTTGCTTCAATCCTGTCTCTGTTATTTTCATTCTTGCCAATGGAGGGCAAAATAATAGCTAGATTCAAGGAGCATTGTCACATCATGCCAGTCCTCAGCTTTCACTTTTTGTAACTTTTTAGTCCTTATTTTTGCAGAGTTACCACTGGAAAGGTACAGCCTGCACTTTATTTCTTTGAAACTAAAACTAGGAATTAGTGCAATAGATCCCTATAATGAGCCCGCGCATAATTTACAAAAGATTATCTTTTTCTTAGACAATCCTAGCAGTGATGTAAATGATGCAGTTGCCAAATTTCTAGACTTGTACATAAGCCAGAGCTCCAGGAGCAAAATTTGAACAATAACTTCCTTTTTTCTCCTCTTTTTAATGTATAAAAATTCATTCCATATTTCTTATGCCAGTTTTTCTTTCCTTATTCAGCTGAATGAACCCTATGTACACAACACTGTGTTATTATTATGCCAATAAAGTAAGGTGACTAGATTTTAACATTGGTAAAGTGGGACGCCATTGACCGGGTGTGGGGTTGTGAAAGAGAGGCACAGGGCAGGAAACAGGGGAGTGCCCAGAAGGCAGTGCACACATGGCCATGAGGCTACTGCACTGGAAAGCTGTCTTGGGGAAAGGAGGGAGTGAGCCTGGGGCAAAATATAAGTGTCCCGCCCCCGGCAACCGCCCTCCTCCACCATGACAAAAAAAGTTTTTTTGCACCAGGTCAACTCAAAGTATGGCCATCACATTTATAGAACGTACCCAAACTCACAGAAATCTGGGTAAAAGAAACCAGATGCAGATGATTTTAAACAGATCATCATGAATTCCATATAGTTTTACATGGAATGAGAAATGAAATCACCATGAATGCAGGTATGCTTGTACCACAGGAAGCACCAAAACAATCAGCATCCCAGCGCTCTATGGTGCTGCAGTGGCACAAAATTCTTGAAAACCTTGGATCCCTCATGATTTTACCTTCGATGTCAAAATCGCGGTTATCCAAACAGTCATTGCCCACGTAAGCCATAAACACAACAATCCTGATTCACGCTTCATGGTGCATTGAGTGGTTACCAAAACCTACTTGAAAACATGGATCCCTCATGATTCTTCCACTTGGTCACCCCAAAGGAATCCCCGCAGAACATCACGAAGCTCATACCCTAGACACATGTCTAGTCTTAATAATCCTGCATGCAAGCCTCCCTTGCTTTCATGGTGGGATTCAAAGTCAGGTCTAACATTTGGACTCTCAGGATTTTGCTGGGTAACCCAAATTCACCTTCACATCACACATTATGTTCATATGCACAGACCCCCACAAATATGGATCCTATGCTTTGAATTTGCCACTACAGGTACAAATGGGTTCCCAAATTACAGATCCTCACTGTTTTCTACAGATTATAGCAAATCTCCCTCCCCAGGCACCAGGATGAAAGTTTTGTAATAGAACCCAGGCACTAGCCAAACTCTGCCTCCGCCCCATGGCACTGGGGTGCCAGCAGAAATGACGCAGCCAAACTCACCCTCCCATCCCATGGCTGGGCAGAGAAAAGTTTTGCCAGCAAGAAACAGACATGAAACCAAACTGTACTCTCATCTATACCACACCAGGGCAGAAAGTTTTGGCAAGAGCTTTGGGCATGGAGCAGAGCTGTGCCCTCTCCATCCCCATGCCACTGGGGCAGAAAGTTTTGTCCGTGACCAGGCACTGGCCAAACTCTACCCTCCCATCTCAGCAGCAGGCAGAAAGGGGTTTTGCCAAGCCCGGGAAACCAGGCATGGGCAAACTGTGCCTCATCCCAATACCACCAGAGCCAGAGCGTTTAACAAAACTCAGTCACCTGGCAGAAAGGGCCAGGGAGGGAGGCTGGAGCCCCGCTGAGCCATGACTGAGCCGAGCCGGACCCATCTTGCGTCCGCCCTGCAAGCCAGCAGGGGCGAGCCCAGCGTGACGGCCTGGCGTGCAGCGGTAGCCAGCCTCTGCCCGCCTGGCTGGAGTGCGGGCGGAAGGCGGTTTGGCCCGGCCAGGCCGGGACCCATCGCCCGTCCGCCCTGCAGTGCCCAAGGCGAGCATCCAGCGGCCCGGCCACCGGCGTACCTTGTGGCCCGGCCTCCTGCCCGCCTGCGCTGGTTGCGGGCGGTGCCCCGCCGGCCCGGCCAGGCCGAGCCGCCCGGACCCATCTGCGTCCGCCCTGCAAGTGGCAGGGGCAGGCGCATCCACCCACCGGCCGGCCTGGCCCTGCAGCGACAGCCTCACCGCTTCGCCTGCGCTGGAGTGCCGAGGCGGGGTGCTTTTCCGGCGGCGGCCAGGCCGAGCCGCCCGGACCCATCTTACCGCCAGCCCTGCAAGCAGCAGGGCGGGCATTATCCACCAGCGGCGGCCTGGCCCGTGCAGCCCAGCCTCCCTACCCTGCCGCTGCGCTGGATTTGCGAGCGGCGGCTCCCGGCGGCCCGAGCCAGGTGGCCGAGCTGCTGGACCCATCGCCGCCCGCCCTGCAAGCAGCCAGAAACATCTACCAGCGGCCCGGCCTGGCCGTGCAGCGTGCAACCCACACCCGCCTGCGGCTGGTTTGGGGTGCTTCCGGCGGCCGGCCAGGCCGAGGCCGCCCGGACCCATGCTTCGTCCACCCTGCAAGCAGCAGGGCGGGCGCATCCCTCCTGCCCGCCTCGCTGGTTGCGAGGTGGGCGCTCTTCCGGCGGCTACTTCCTTGGATACTTTTTAAAACAGCCTCTCAACACTAACTCCCATGGAGGGGGAGGGGGATTAATCATTAACAGACATGCTGGGTCAGTTGAAGGTGAAGTTAATCATTAACCGGCAGTTTGCCGAACTAAGGGAGAGTCATCAAAGGAGTTGAAGTTAATCTTTACCAACCCCGAACTGAAGAAAATGTATCAACAAATGGTTGCTGCAGCCTCCAAAAATCGGGACTTTTCTAAAACCCCTCGGGAGGAGGGACTAATTGTTAAAAAGCGTGAACGTCCCGCCGAAAACGGGATGGATGGTCACACTACAATAAAGGTTCCTTGACTTGACACACAAACAGACTTCTTCTTCTTCTGAGATGGAAGCTTAGTGGCCTCAGTCTATCAGGGAGTTTCAAATGGTCCCTCTATTTCAGTGGTTCTGAACCTGGGGGTCGGGACCCCTTTGGGGGTCGAATAACCCTTTCACAGGGGTCGCCTAAGACTCTCTGCATCAGTGTTCTCCATCTGTAAAATGGATAAATGTTAGGGTTGGGGGTCACCACAACATAAGGAACTGTATTAAAGGGTCACGGCATTAGGAAGGTTGAGAACCACTGCTCTATTTTTTCCACTCTGCGTCTGGGTGGAAATTAAATACGGCAGATGGGAAAGTTGGGGGGGGGGGGGACCTGCCAGCAATACAAATAGGGCTCATTTGCTTTTGTGCCAAGTGAAGGATGAAGAGGGAGGGTCTGGAGGCAGCTTTTCCCCAAAGGGGAGCCAGAGTGGTTTTTGCCCCCCTCTTACCTGCAGGAGTTCACTGGCCGGCTGCTGACACTTCTCCTCCATCTCCTGCGTGAGGCTGTCCAGAGAGGAGAGCACCTCAGAGAGCTCAGTCAGGTGCTGGTTCCTTTTTCTTGCCATCACCTCCTCCACCTCTTCCATCTGGGCCAGCAGACGATTCTCTTGTCCCTCCAGAAAAGTGTGCAGTTCCCTGAACTTGGCAACTGTCTCTTGTTTCTGTTCTGTGGTTTGCTTCTGATATGGAAAGAGAAGGAAATTGGATCAACATAACGAACACAGATGGCGTTTGCAGTGACAGATCAGACTTAGGAGATTCTATTAGAAGTGCATGTTGGCTTTTCATTAAGATCACATCAACATTTGTCAGGGACAGAGAACAATTTCTATGGACTTTGCCATAGTACACATGGAGCTCACTAAAACTCTTGGGCTGATTACGCACAGGCAACACGGTTTCAAGGACCCTGTTTTAGCTGCCTGTGCTGCCATTTGCATGGTGGGGGCAGAGACCAGCCAAGATCGCTGGAATCGCGGAGGCAGGAGGCAGCTGTTCCCGTGTGAACTGAGCAGCCGAGAATCCCCACCACCACCTTCCTGCACAGCATCGCATCCACCTATTAGAGTATTCACTCTGCCGGCAGCTGCCTAAAGAACCCACCATAATGGTGGACTGAAGGGGGTGCAGATTGAATTATTCCTGCTTGCCGCACTTCGCATAGGCAAGCAGGAAGCGTTTGAAATCCAAGCTAAAGGGGGGAAAAGTTGCTATTTTAACAATTTTCATTTGACCTGGGTTCTGGCCAATAAAATAAGTTAGAAGCATTTGGGAGGCGAGTTCTGTGGGAGCTCCCCCAACACACTTTTTAAAAGGTGTTTTTTCCGTTTTATTTGGAACGTGCAGAATCACCCTTGGAGAGATTCTTTCAGCCACAGAGGACTCCATCGGCAGCAGAAGAACCAGAGAGCAGAAGGGGTTTCTTGAGTCCATTTGTTTTCCCATGTGCTGAAAACAAATTCCCAACAGACAAGGCACAATGTTTGAGTAGAAATGCCACTGGGGAGAAAAGAGCTAAGAGGGGAAGAGGAGAAGAGGAGGAGGTGGGACTTGCTATTAGCTCTGTTGCTCACTCTCTGGAAGCAGCAGAAAGGAGTAGCAGGGGAGAGGAGCGCAGAGGAGCAGAGCAGAGGAGAGGAGTAGTGGGACAGACAGCACTAGGTGAGCTCTGGTTTTTCCTTTTGGAGGGCTTTTCTCAAAGCCAAATCTTTTAATTTTTAACAGTGTGTTTTTAACAGGGCTTTTTTCTTGTTTTCTTTGTTCTGGCCGTGTGCTTGGTCCAGGCTTCTGAGAGGTGGGGCTTGCTACTAGCTCTGATCCCTGGGGGGGAAGCCGACAGGAGCTGAGGTGACTTCGGTTCGGAATACAGTATCTATGGGGATGCAGACAGAGAGGGAGGTTTTTCTAAATCAGCCACAGCGTGGAACATAGCAATGTGGATGTGATAAGTGACAGTGTCTACAAAGGGCTAGAGGGCAAAGCACATAAATCCCAATTGAGGGACAGAGACAGGGTATGTCTCTATGCTAATAGTAGAAGACTTTGACCCAATTTGGGTGAGCTGGAGTACAGGTTTTGAAGGAGGACATTGATAGACATGGTGGAATGAGGAGAACCAATGGGATGCTGTTATCCCAGGTTACAGGCACTACAGGAAGGATAGTACAGGACGTATCGGGGGTGGTGTTGCCCTCTACGTCAAAGAGAGCATAGTGTCACATAAAATAAACAGTGTAGGGGGAGCTGATTCTCCTACAGAAGCATTGTGAATATCAATGCCAGGTGTAAAGTATAATCTAATATTAGGAATATGCAGGATGTGAAAGCAATGGCCTTCTGCTGCTGCTGCTCCAGAGCACTTGGTCTGCTAAGGAATTTGCAATCTCAGATCAAGGAGGATCAAGATTGGTAGCCATAGATTGAGTTCTCCATCAATCTCCTTTTAAAGCTATCCAGGTTAGTGGCCATCACCACCTCCCATGGCAGCATATTCCAAACACCAATCACGCACTGCGTGAAGAAATATTTCCTTTTATTAGTGCTAATTCTTCCCCCCAGCATTTTCAGTGTATGCCCCCTTTGTGGCAGAGACGTTCCTCCCATTGGGCAAAGTGGGCAGTTGCCCAGGGCGCCACCTTGTGATGGGCAACAAAAATGCAGGGTCGGGTTGGGTTTTTTTTGTATTTTCAGTGTTTTTTCCGTTTTTGGCCTGCAGGGGTGCAGTTTTTAGGCTAGCAGCACCGAAATTTCTGGGATCTTTCGGGAGACTCTCCTGATGATATCACCCAGGTTTGGTGAGGTTTGGTTTAGGGAGTCCAAAGTTATGGACTCCCAAAAGGAGTGCCCCATCCCGCATTGTTTCCAATGGGAGCTAATAGGAGATGGGGGCTACATCTTTGAGGGTCCATAACTTTGGACCCCCTGAACCAAACTTCACCAAACCTGCGTGGTATCATCAGAAGGGTCTCACAAAGATACTCTGACATTTTGGTGTTGATATCTTAATAATCACACCCCTGACAGCAGGCACCCCCTAAATTTCCCCAGATTTTCCATTTAAATCCACCCCTTTCCTGCCAGTGCTTGTTTTTTATTCTCTCAATGCCTAATAAAGGTTGTTGTTGTTGTTGTTAAATCCACCCCCTTCGGCATGGATTTAAAGGAAGAATCTGAGGTACCCAGTTTAAACATTGAAAGTGATGCTATTTCAGGGTGGGGAGACTCCACCCCGAAATATCATCACTTTCAATGTTGTTTAAACTGGGGACTCCAGATTCTCCCTTTAAGGTGGATTTAAAAACAGAATCTGGGCTCCCTAGTTTAAACACCATTGAAAATGATGCTGTTTGGGGGTGGATTCCAGCATCACTTGTTTAAATTAGGGAGCCCAGATTCTCCTTTTAAATCCACCTTAAAGGGAGAATCTGGGGTCCCCAGTTTAAATAACATTTATTTATTTATTTATATATTTGTTTGTTTGTTTGTTTATGGTTTAGATTTTTATACTGCCCTATCCCCAAGGGGCTCTGGGCGGTGTACAACATGAATCAACATTGAAAGTGATGCTGTTTCTCCCAATTGGGGGGACTGGATACAACACCATAAAATGTTTTCATAGCAGTAATAAAGCATTTTGAAAGCATTTTGAAAATGTTTTCAAAAAAATTATTTCTGCTGTGTGGCATGGCCCATTGCTGTGTTCAGATTTGTGAGTTGGGGCATGTTCTATAATGTGATGGTGACTTTGAAATGACCTGGTGGGAAAAATCATTCTTTGGTCACGGTGGGGGAAGGTGGCCGCCCATGGGGGGAATCAAAATCAGCTTTTGCCCAGGGCTCCAATTTGCCTAGGTACGCCACTGCTTTGTGCGTATTGTGAGGGGAGCTGCTAAGAGTATTATGAGAAAGAGAGAAAAATTCCTCTGTTAACATTTTCTATCCATGCATAATTTTATAGACTTCACTCATATCCCCCCTCAGACGTCTCCTCTCCAAACTAAAGAGTTCCAAACACTGCAGCCTCTCCTCATAAGGAAGGTGCTCCAGTCCCTCAATCATCCTTGTTGCCCTTCTTTGCACTTTTTCTATCTCTTTGATATATCCTTTTTGAGATGTGGGGACACAGAAGCGGTAGGCCTCTTAGATGACGAAGGAACAAAAGGTGTGCTAAAGGATGACAGGGAGATTGCAGAGAAGCTGAATGAATTCTTTGCATCTGTCTTCACCCAAGAGGAGGTGAGGAAAATTCCTGCACCTGAACCAAGCTTCCTAGGAGGCGAATCCAAGGAACTAGTGAAGATAGTGTTAGACAAGGAAGAAGTTCTGGCAGCCATTGATAAACTAAAAGCTACCAAATTCCCTGGCCCAGATTGCATTCACCCAAGGCATGTGGATAAGGGGAACCACTGGACATTGTCTACTTGGATTTCCAAAAGGCTTTTGACAAAGTTCCTCACCAGAGACTATTGAGAAAACTCAGCAATCAAGGAATAAGAGGGGAAGTCCTCCTATGGATTAAAAACTGGTTGAGAAACAGGAAGCAAAGGGTGGGTTTAAATGGGAAGTTCTCACAATGGAGAGATGTAGGAAGTGGTGTCCCCTAAGGATCCATTTTGGGACCAGTGCTCTTTAACCTATTCATAAATAACCTGGAAGTAGGGGTGAGAAGCATGGTGGCCAAGTTGTCCCTCAAGGATCCGTTTTGGTACCAGTGCTCTTTAACCTGTTCATAAATGACCGAGAAGTAGGGGTGGGTAACGTGGTAGCCAAGTTTGCGGATGATACCAAATTGTGTAGGGTGGTGAGAATTGCAAAAATTTCTCTCTGTCAACATTTTCTACCCCATGCATAATTTTATAGAGTTCAATTATATCTCCCCTCAGACATCTCCTCTCTAAACTAAAGAGTCCCAAATGCTGCAGCCTCTCCTCATAAGGAAGGTGCTCCAATCCCTCAATCATCCTCGTTGCCCTTCTCTGCACTTTTTCTATCTCTTTGATAACCTTTTTGAGATGTGGCGACCAGAACTGAACAAAAGGTGTGCTAAAGGTTGACAGGGAGATTGCAGAGAAGCTGAATGAATTCTTTGCATCTGTCTTCACCCAAGAGGAGGTGAGGAAAATTTCTGCACCTGAACCATGCTTCTTGGGAGGCGAATCTAGAAAAAAATAGTGGTAGACTAGGAAGAAGTTCTGGCAGCCACAGATAAACTAAATGCTACCAAATCCCCTGGCCCAGATTGCATTCACCCAAGAGTTCTTAAGGAGCTCAAGCATAAAATTGCTGATCTTCTCACTTTAATGTGCAACTTATCCCTGAAATCAGCCTCCATTCTTGAAGACTGGAAGATGGCCAATGTCACACCAATCTTTAAGAAAGGATCTAGGGGGGACCCAGGAAATTAAGGCCAATCAGTTTGACATCTGTTCCTGGTAAATGTGTAGAATCTATCATTAAAGATAAAATAATAAAACATGTAGAAAAGCAAGACCTGCTGAGGAAGAGTCAGCATAGCTTTTGCAGAGGCAAATCCTGCCTTATTAGAGAAGCAAGTTAGCTGTAAGGGAGGCAAAAAAGGATAATGAGGATCACATGTGAGCTCCCAAAGGCACCTGGTGGGCCACTGCGAGTAGCAGAGTGCAGGACTAGATGGACTCTGGTCTGATCCAGCAGGCTCTTTCTTATGTTCTTATGCCCCATCCCCTCAACTTATCTCCCTGGCTACATTTGGGGCAAGAAAAAACTGCAAGGGAAAAGATTCATACACTACTGAGCATCCCAAGGACTTTCCCCCTTAGAATCAGCAGTGGCTGAACGTCCCTTGGCCCAGTCCAGGGCCTTAGAGCAGGAGGATCTCTCAGCATTCCTACCCACCATTTCTTTGGGCGTGGGGAACCCTCATCGCTTTTCAGGGACTTGCAGGGTTGGTGCTGCTGCCCAGAATTTACCCCACAGCGCAGAGAACCATGAAAAATCAACTGAGTCTGACCCAAACAAAATCACCTCAGAAGAAAAACAGTGGGAGGGGTGGTCTTGTTCTGGATAAATAACCAGGGCAGCCCACCCACTAGGCCCATGGTGGCGAACCTTTGGCACTCCAGATGTTATGGACTTCAATTCTCATCAGCCCCTTCCAGCATGGCCAATTGGTCATGCTGGCAGGGGCTGATGGGAATTGTAGTCCATAACATCTGGAGTGCCAAAGGTTCGCCACCACTGCACTAGGCAGCCCTAGAGAACCATCTGGGCCATTCTGCAGCATCCCCAGCCCCACTTTCTGGATACAGCTCTGCTCAGAATGGCAATCTCAGGTCTCCCTTTGGTTGGCTGGTCTGCTTCCCAACTGGGGGGAGGGGCTGCCACTTTTTTCCTATTTGCACACCTTCCCCCAATGCTAGTTCTAGAAGCTGTTCCCTTCCCCACCACAATGAAACTTACCATCATGTCTTGGCTTTCCTTCACTATGTCCACTTTACACGTCACAATTTCTTCTCTCTTCTTCTTCAGAATCTTCAGACAATTGCAGAATTCATTCTATGGGAGGAGAGACTTGAAACTGAGATTGCTTCCCTTTTTTAGACGTTTATTGTAAAACCTGCATGAAGCAAGGGCCAAACTACATGTAACTGCCCCACATCTGCAGTGGGATCTTCAACAACATTTCCCAAATGATGAATACCAGATGCAAAGAAGATTTATATCCCCCACCCCCTTTCTCTCCTGTAGGAGACTCAAAGGGGTTTACAATCTCCTTGCCCTTCCCCCCTCACAACAAACACCCTGTGAGGTAGGTGGGGCTGAGAGAGCTCTGAGAAGCTGTGACTAGCCCAAGGTCACCCAGCTGGTGGGTGTGGGAGTGGACAGGCTTATCTGAATTCCCCAGATAAGCCTCCACGGCTCAGACGGCAGAACGGGGAATCAAACCTGGTTCCTCCAGATTGGAATGCATCTGCTCTTAACCACTACGCCACTGCTGCTCAAAGAATGCCCTGGCACAGAGACTGACCCTATGCCATTCTCCTCCCATACTCCTACCCCCACCCCGGAAAGTGTTTTGCATGAACCAAAATTATTTGTAGTCATTATAAATATTCTCAGGAAGTGACATTTTTAAAAAAACGGCAGGCAGGAGAGTAAATGGCACTGGACTGAGGATGATGGAAGAAATGCATACCCTCCGTTCCTCACTTTCCCAAACTTTCTTTGGGTATGCTCTTCCAACCAAAGCAGGGGAAACTCATTGTGGATGCAACCACATCTGTGGGGTGGGAAAGGCTTCCCTGGTGCAATGGAAAGTCGTTGGCATGCAGAAAATCCCAGGTTTACTATATTGTTGAAAGCTCCACAGCCAGAATCAACCAGGTGTTGCTGTATTGTCGAAGGCTTTCACAGCTGGATTCAACTGGTTATGGTGGGTTTTCCGGGTTGTGTGGCCGTGGTCTGGTAGATCTTGTTCCTAACGTTTTGTCTGCATCTATTGCTGGCATCTTCAGAGGTGTATCACAGAGAGAAGTCTATTACTAGGAATCAGACAGGTGTGCATTTTTTTAGCTCAGCCATGCAATTGGCTGGCCAGAAGTCAACACGGCTAGATTGGAAGTGAGTCATCTCCCCACTTTATCATACTACCCCACTTTAGCCTCAGCAGGGGGCAGGAAGAAATACCTCAGGGAGTCACCAAGCCAGCAAGGAGGTAACAAAGAGGTGTTTCCATTCTCCAATTCAGGTCCAGAGCCTGAGGCAGAACCTGAAGGGAGTTTCCTCACAAAGAGACCAAGGAGAAGGGAAGGATCCAAGGCTCTTCCCCTGCGGATTTCCCACTTGTACTTTTGGGAGGCCTCATCAGGAGGAAGGGTCTTGTGATTTCTGTGCTCCCCGGATCCGACACAGACCAGACAGACGAGGGCTTCATCATCCTTGCAAAACAGCTTTAGTGGTTCCTGGTGCTTCTGGCAAACTCTCCTTTTTCTAGCAACCACTGGCGTTCCTGCCTAGGGACATGGGGTACCCCTTGTCCCCGGGGCGCATCGATTGAGGTCACGTGGGGGGCGCCAAAACATCCTCCTACACAGGGAGGGATTGAGCAAGCCCTAGAAAGCAGGCACTGAAGCAGGGGACTGCTCCCAGTGCCTGTCGTAGCCCCGCCCACTCTGTACGGTGGCCTGGAGTGTCCAGGGGGCGGGGGAGAAGTCCCACTGGGCTCCCAGAACCGGGACTGGGAAGCTCATACTCCCCTCCCTCTGACCCAGCATGCCTTATTAGCAACTTAGAATTAAGTTGTGTACAGCATGACTCAGAAGCCTAGCTTCGACGGCCCCGAGCGCCTGCAGGCACAGGGAAAGAGCCAACTGAGCAGGGAGCCCAGAAGCAACAACAGAACTGAAGATGGCCTGGCTGGCGTTTGTTTGGGTCAAAGCGCTTCAGATGGGGAATTTGACTTGGCTGAAGAAGATTTACATGCTTAAAAGTTAATTCCCACTTGCACTGGCTTGGAGCTGTTTCTCCAGGCCCCAGCAGCCACCACCTCCCACAGGGTTGGTGTGAGGACACAATTAGGAAAGTGGTGGGGGAGGGAGCCATGTATGTATGTGTTTTGCTGGGGGGTAGGAAGGTGATTTGTGAGAAGATGATGCTGATGTTTGTTTGAGTAGAGCCTTCTAGATGGGGTGAAGCTAGGTGAGAGAGATTTACATAGCTTAAAAGTTAATTCCCACTTGCACTGGCTTGGAGCTCTTTCTGAGGCTAACAACCTACCTCATAGGGTTGGTGTGAGGACACAATTAGGAAAGAGAGTTGGTGGGGAGAAAGCCATGTATGTTTTGCTGGTGGTGGGAGGTGTTTTGTGAGCTGGTGCAAAAAATCATTGTTTGGTCGTTGTTGGGGAGGGTGGTCGTCCATACCTGGGGTGGGGGGGCACCAAACTCAGATTTTGTCCCCAGGCTCCAGTTTGCCTAGATTCGCCCCTGCTAGCAACCACAACTGCCTGAGGCCCAAAACAAGGAAACAGGATGCTTTTCATTCCCCCCCCCCCAAAAAAATGGTCTCTCTCCTTGTGATGACTGGTCGTAATTTGTGCCTTGTTTGGTGGAAAACACACAAAAACATTAAAAAATAAAAGCTGGGTGTAACAGAGTATAATCTTGAGAGTTGTGGATTTCAATCTGGTGTTGGGGGGCTTGTCCCAGAGAGGAAGTGGGGGGGTTTGAAGAAAGGCTAAGAGGGAGAGAGAAGCCATCTAGGTCCCTGTGCAGAGAACAAGGAAGCCTGAGAAGGAACCTCCAGAGATCTGCAGCCATCCCAAGAGTCCAAAAAGCAGCCACACCAAGGAGGGCCAGTCAAGACCTCTTTAAATTAGGTTCTCCCTCAGTCTGAGTCCATCATCCAAGTGTCCTGCTCTGACTCCCCCCCCTCCTCCTTGGAGTAAACTGCACTTGTATACTACGTTCTACTTGGAAATGGTGGCTGGGGATTGGTGGTTCTGCAAATTATTGGTTCTTCCTTTTGTGCCTCCTGGCCATCCTCCATGTGAGGAAGAGGAAACCAGTGGGCTGGAGGCATCCCTGCTGTCTTTCTTTTGAGAGTCAGCGTGGTGTAGTGGTTAGCATCAGGTGGACTCTAATCTGGAGAGCCAGTGTTGTTTCTCCACTCCTCCACATGAGCAGTGGACACTATCTGGTGAACCTGCTGGGTGACCTTGGGCTAGTCACAGAACTCTCTCCGCCCCACCTACCTCACCAGGTGTCTGTTGTGGGGAGAGGAAGGGAAAGGAGTTTGTGAGCCTCCTTGAGACTTCTTATAGGAGAGAAATCCAAACACAGATCACATAATGTCTTTCCTCAGCTAGAGTTGGTGGAAGAAACTGGGCTTAAACAAGTTTCATTCAGCCACAGATTCCTTTGGAAGTCAATGAACGAATCACAACTCCTGTTTCCAGTTAAAGCACATTCTCCCTATACCTGCCTTGAGCTGCATTTCGCAATGTGCCAGAGTAGCCCCCAAACGCCACCCCGCCCCTTTCTTGCAATGTGAGTTCCTGTGGGTCATTATGAGAAAACTCCAAAAGTGGGTCCAAATGTGTAAGGAGGTGAAGCTGGAACTGCAGGAATATGGATGGACCTCAATGGATTGTTTGTGAAGCCACCTTTCAGATTTAATTCCTCCCTTGGGGTGGAGGGAGGTACCAGCAGGCCCTTCCCTCCATAAGGAGGTTAAACCCTTTCCTCATGCACCTTTTAAAAAATCCATTTATCACCAGATGCTGCTTTGGGAGCCAATTTGTGAGTGTGGGGGGGGGGGAGTCTAATATAATATTGTAAATTTTAAATTATCTTAATAGTCACAAATCAGCTTTGCTCCAAAGTGAAATTTTCAGCCACGCACAAGAATACAAAAAAGTCCCCCCCCCCGAATTCTTGCTCACCCTCTTTTCTTGGGAGGCCTCCTCCAGAGGGATCACCCGATGATCTCTGTGCTCCCGGGATCTGCTGCAGACCAGGCAGAGGAGGCCCTCGTCCTCTTGGCAGAAAAGCTCCAGGGGCTCCTGGTGCAGCTCGCAGACCCCCCTCTTTCGCTTCTTGACGCTCCCCTCTAAAGGGCTGAGTTTCTGGATTATTTTCACCAAGTTTGCCAGCTGATAATTGGGCCGGAGGGTTCCCTCCTTCGCCGGTCCTCTGCATTGGGGGCAGGAAGCCTCTGCCCCCTCCAAGGCCCCCCAGCTGTGGGTCAGGCAGGCCCGGCAGAAAGTGTGGCCGCACTCGGGGATCATGACGGGATCCCTGAAGAAGGCCAGGCAGACGGAGCAAGAGGCTTCCTCGCACAGCTCCTTCTGGGCACCCTCCGCCGCCATGGCTTCCCTTAGCAAGAGAGGAGCTATTTTTGGGTTCCAAAGGCCAGAGGCATTTCCTTTCCTGGAAAGGACTTGCTGCTGCTACTTCTGCTGGCCAACCCAGAAATAGGCAGCTGTGAGAGGGGAGGAACCTGCAGGAAGAAGAAGAAGAGTTTGGATTTATATCCCCCCTTTCTCTCCTGCAGGAGACTCAAAGGGGCTGACAATCTCCTTGCCCTTCCCCCCTCACAACAAACACCCTGTGAGGTAGGTGGGGCTGAGAGAGCTCCGAGAAGCTGTGACTAGCCCAAGGTCACCCAGCTGGCATGTGTGGGAGTGCACAGGCTAATCTGAATTCCCCAGATAAGCCTCCACAGCTCAAGCGGCAGAGCTGGGAATCAAACCCGGTTCCTCCAGATTAGATACACGAGCTCTTAACCTCCTACAGCCACTGCTGCTCCTTCAAAGGAAGAGAGTTGCTTTGAGTGACATTTTACCCAGTTTACCCAGATCCATTTGGACGCAACTCAGGAGGTAGGAAGATGTTTCCCTTCGCATTTCAAGGAATCCAGGAAAAGTTGAAAGGAAGCGCAGGGATGCAGCAGTGGAGCAGATTTATCGAGGGGAGGGACCCCCAGCATCTGCCCCTTCCCCAAACAACAGCCAGATTCAGAGCTCCCCCATCCTTCCTCTTGGGGGCGCAGTGGCAGAAACTCTCCAGTTTCCCCTGTGAAGCACTCTCTCTCTCACACACGCACGCGTACGTGTTGGGGTAGTCCAACAGGATTGGGTGCAATTCCACCTCTCTGCCTCTCTCTCCGTGGCACTAACCCACGACACCAACACACGCGTGTTCCCTGGAATCTGGAGGCAGATCCCAAATCCTCAAGGGAGGTGCTGCATGAAATGCACCGTTCCGAAAGCTGCCCCGTGTCCAAGAAAGGGCCACGCAGAGAGTAAAGCAGCTCAGCAAAAGAAAGGGTTGAGAAGATTCCCTCGCTCCTTGAGCTGCTCGTTTTCCACTGGGGGAGAGAGAGTGAGTGGGTGGTGGTAAACTTATTTATTTATTTAATATACCGCCCCATCCCCAGAGGGCTCTGGGCGGTGAACAATACAAAAACTGCATGCAAAAAATCATTAAAACATAATTATCATAAATGTCATTTAAAAACAGCGAATACTTCTTAACCTAGGCATCCCACAAAAGTCAGTGCTTAACCATAAATTAAATCTCTCCCAGGAAAAGAAGAGAGAGGGAAGATGATAAAACCCGATGATATTAGGGGCTCACATGGAATATATAGCCAGTTTAACCCCCACCCGTCACCTCCAATTCATAGCACTGTTATTGTGAGGTTAAAATGGAGGACTGGACAGTGATGCCTGTTACTTTCAGCCTACGTTCGGCAGAAAGGCTGGGTATATATATATTCAAACAATATCACAATTTCTGTTCCATTAGGTAACTTTAGAAATAATTTCCCCCAATTCAACAGGTGTAGCTAAATTTTGAGGCACTATAAAACCTCCAGATATGGTTTCATTTCGTTATCCTTTTTCAGGCCCATTTGCAAAACAGAATGCTATTGCGATGCCAAGTTACTCAGCGAATGCGGTGTTAGGAAAAGTCACACACTAGACTAGCCTGACAAGCTCTTTGATATCTGGATGCAGGACCAAAAGGTGGTACCCAAACATCAAATGGTAGACGTCCACATGGCAGGAAGGGGAGTTTTTCACACGAAGTAGGGAACAAAGGTTTAGCGATTCTGATCCAGGCTGACCTCGGGTGAGCATCTTGGAGCTCAGAGGGGCTGAGGAAAGCCTGAAGGAACAGTGCCGTTCAGCTGAGCAATATCCGTATTGAACGTTTTATTGTTTTCTGTTTTTGCTTTCAATAAAATCATTGCGAACACAGCTGGTTTCAGAGCATGTGGAAAAAAGAACCCTGGTTTTGTAGAGGATTTATAGTGCCTCAAAATTTAGCTTCACCTGTTGAATTAATGGAAATTATTTCTAAAGTTGTCTCATGGAACAGAAATTGAGATATTGTTTGAATATTGTTTGAGATTCACCTTGTTATGACTCATGTATTGAGTATATGTATGCGAAGGTGTAGTTTCCGTAACAGTATCTTTTATATACACCTACCCGGCATTGTCAATCAAGTTAAAGGTTAGCTGGGCCACGTTGGGGCCTGAATTGCAGTGAGGGACAAGTGCCCCAACTTGGTTTTAAGTGGGCACCTACAAAAGCAACAAGCGTGAGAACCTGGTGATTACCTGATGCACACTTTCCCCCTCAGAGTTTCAAGCAGCAGCACTGATGTTTGCCTCAGCTCCAGTATGCAATTTAAAGATATGATCGATATTTATTCATGTTGTTGTTAGTATGTTCCTTGATGTTTGTTGTCTATTATTATGCTTATAAGTATTGATACTGCAGCTGTTGTTCACCGCCCTGAGCCCTTCGGGGGAGGGCGGCATGCAAATCTAATGAATGAATGAATGCATGAATGCATGAATGAATACATGAATGAATGAATGAATGAAAGGAGATTGGGAGACCAGCTATTGTCACTGTGCTCTGCCAGGCCTTATTAGGAAGATCAACAGTAGATAGTGAGCCTGTGAATAGCATTTTCACATCCTTTTCCAGCTCTGCATGTCCTTCCTTCGGCACGCTTTTGCAAAATGATTTTGCCTTGAGCATTAGTAACTAGTAGCTTCAAAGGCTGGGCACTGTCTAGGCCTGTGTGTGTGTTTTGCAAAGGTTCCGCCGTTTCTTCTGGGCAGACACATGCCGGAACTGATATCTCTCAAATACTGGACTCCTTCTGCGTTCACAGTAGGTACAGAAAGCTGTTAAAACATCTCTCCAGGTTTTATTGTCAGGATCTGCAAACACACCTGGAAAATTATTGTAAATTACAAGGGCTTTGTCCCCTATGCGATCAAACAAAGCTGCAGTTTTGTACGCCTCAGAATCTTCCTCAGCTCCAGTGACAGCAAAGTATAGTTTCACCTTACGTTCCCATCTGCCGTAGATTTCTCCCAAATTGACCCAAAGGATAGGTTTGTTGGGATATTTAAAAGCTCCATTGCTTTACAAGGTGGGTGATTTGAAAGCTTCCTGTTCAATGCTGGAAACTGAAAGAAGTTCCCTGCTCACTTGTGACACCATGTGGTGTATACCCTTCATACAGTGTGCCCAAAGGTTTGAGTACTCGGTCCAATTCCAACCCCACCTTGGAAGCTTGCTTGGTGACCTTTCACCCTAACCTACTTCTCAGGGTTGGTGTGAGGCTGGAAAGTGGAAGGCTGGAAAATAATGTAAGCCCCTTTGGGCCACCTTAGTGAGGCAGGCAGCACAGACAGAATGTGGGATAAATCTTATCTGACCAAGTTGGGTTTGTCAGATCCATTACTGTAATGTACTGTATGGTTTTAAGAGTCTGCAGCTGTGCACTGGAATTGGTAATTAGTAGGTGTGTTATATTGAGCACAGCTGCAGAGTGATTTTAGGCTATGTGTGAGTAGCAGCCATGAAATAAAGGACTATGTTTTGGTTCCTCCGACTCCTGATTCCTGAGACATAACAATTACATTATAATGGATAGAGCATCTGCCTAGGTAGGATCTATGAGAACTAGGTTTGAATTCTCAATCTGCCAGATACTTGGGGCCCTTCCACATTGTCAGAGTCGACCTTAGATTGACTTGAGTCCGACCCGAGTCCTCCGCACAGACGTAGCGTCGGACTCGTGTCTGACTCGACTCACCTCCCTCTCGCCATTGAATTTCTCGACTCTACTGGGGAGTTGAGTCGACTGGCGGACTCGGGTTGCGCTCGAGCCGAAGCCGACGGAGTGCGGAATCTCCGTCACTCAACTCTGCCATGTAGCCAATCACAGCTAAGTATTTCGCCCATGCGCAGAAGGGGAGACTTGTGGCGGCGCAAAAAGCTTTGGGCATGCGCAGAACGGGGGACTCAGTAACCAATCAGAACGCAGCGCAGGGAGGTGGTCCCGCCCTCTGGGCTCGGCTCCGGAGACACGAGTCGGCTGCTGTGCGGAGGAATGGGAGGACTTGAGTTGAGGTACGACTCCGCCGACACGAGTCGAACCTGAGTCGCCTCGTGTGTCCGGAAGGGGCCTTGGAGGCTCACCGAGGGCTTTATTCACACACACCCACATCACCTCCAATCCACAGCACTGTTATTGTGTGGTTAAAATGGAAGACTGGACAGTGATGTCAGCCACTTTTGGTCTACGCTGGGCAGAAAGGCTGGGTATACATGAAATCAGTCTATACTTACCTAAACCATATAGGGCCAAAATAATTATTTTTAAAAAATAACTGAAGCTACTTTCCTCAATGAAGGAGAAAGTGTTGCCACAACCCAGCCTTATTAAGATCATGTGGATCAAGACAAACCCACAGAGTGCCAGATATTCAAAGATATTCCTGTTGGGATGGAATTTATAAAAACTATTATTCTGACTACAAAAAAAGTTTGCAAAATGGATGATTGCATTTTCTGTTTGTACATCAGATATTGGTGAAAGTTTTTTTCATCTGAGAATTTTTATTTGACATATCTGAATAACACATACATAAAAAGACAAAGAAAATATCCAATCTCTAGTCCCCCCTCTCCCCTATAATACTAACTGAAAAGACGGAAAGAGAAAAAAAATATACACATAAGCACCTACACACATATATAGTGTCTTCCAGCTACCTCACTAAGGATCCAAACATAATTCTAACTCCGTGCTTTTCATTAATATCTACATTTTTAAAAACTTTTGGTCCTTTTCATAAAGTTGTCTTGATCCAGTACGCTGTTTTCATTTACACTTCAAATCCTGCTGTTGTTTCTGTTTGAATGTTCTCAATAAGTAGTCCACAAAGTTCTTCGCATGAAAATCAGTTTAACAGCGCTTGACAGGGTTACCTACACTGCTTCCCCAAAACTAGGTCTTAGGTTTAATGCTAATAACCGAGCCCAGCGGCCCAGGCCAGCCTAGATGGGGGGGGGACTCTGTGTGTGCCCACAGAGAGGGCTCTGAGTGCCACCTCTGGTACCCGTGCCATAGGTTCGCCATCACTGCCATAAACCAAAGAAAAGAGAAAGTCCAGAATATTAACTTAAACTTGCAGAGCCTCATTTTCCTCTGCAGGATCTTTCAAGTTGTTTCTCTTGTGCCGGAGGGGAATGGGGGCTAAAGGAGGCTGAGCGGGTGTCTATTCAAACCTCTCCTTGACAACAACTACCGTGTTTCCCCGAATATAAGACAGTGTCTTATATTAATTTTTGCTCCTAAAGATGCGCTATGTCTTATTTTCAGGGGATGTCTTATTTTTCTGTGTTCTGTTTGTCGGGCATGCTTCCAAACAAAAACTTTGCTATGTCTTACTTTCGGGGGATGCCTTATATTTCGCACTTCAGCAAAACCTCTACTATGTCTTATGTTTCGGGGATGTCTTATATTAGGGGAAACAGGGTATGTTACTTTTATTTTCAGATAAGATACTAGGAAAAGGGGGGATGTTGCAGAATGTTGGGAAAATGTCTCCATTTTACTCCAGTCAGTCTTGGTGGCTGGAAGCCTGGAGAGGCCTTGACAGGACTCTTTAAAGGGAGGAACTCCTGAGAAACAAGGTTTTCTAGCTGATGCTGCTGGTGTGAAGAGAAGATTGGAAGAAGAGAGTTTGAAGTGGCCTTTTCCAGATACCCAAAAGAAGGGCAGGAGGGTCTCTCCAGAGAAGGACTAAAGGGGGGAGCTTCTGAGAAAGAATATTTTCTGATTGATGCCCCTGGTGTGAAGAGAAAGTCTTCAGACGAGAGTTTGAGGGTGGCTTTTCCATATACATAAAAGAAGGGCAGGAGGGTCTCTCCGGAGAAGGAGGCTCCAGAGAACTCATAGATGAGGGCTCCTTGGTCAGCATCGAAAAAAGACACTCGACCCCCATCATAGTTCAGACAGACTCGGATCCTTTTGGGCTCCTCACTCAGGAACAGGGGGACTTCAGAGCCTTTTACGGCAGCCCAGTAATCTCCCCCTCCCCACTTGCCCACCTCCCAGATCCCTTCCTCAGGGCTAAAGATAACCTCTCCCTTCCTCCGCACAGACTTTCTGGCCACCCCCACAGCCCATTCTCCCTCCCTTCCCACAAGGACATCCCAGAAATGGCGGCCTCCTGTGAATCCCTCACGGCCCAACACAGCACAATAACAGTCAAATCTCTCAGGATTGTCGGGCAGAGCTTGAAATTTTCCTTGTCTCACGGTTTTCCGATCTTCAGACAGATTTAGCAGAGGATGGGCCGTGTCTGGATCCAGCGTCACATTTGCTGTTGGAGGAAAATGAAGAGACAAGAAGAGAAAGATTTTCAGCTGGGAGATTTCTCCCTCTGGCCGCTTATGCTTCCTGCCCATCGTGGCCTCCTCTCAACGCTTTAAGCTTTTCCTTCTCCGTACCTCTTAAAAGGCAGAACGCTCTTTTGCTGCGATTCAAGCAAAGGCAGATAAAAGGCACAATTAAAAACCCACAGGAAGAAAACCCATTTCCTACCATCTCCAATCCCGAGCAGTTAACCTTCAGACAGAAGAGAACCATGGATATTTTTTGGAAAGAAATCACACGTGAAAAAGCATTTACACAAACACCCAAATCTCATGAAAAGGAGCAGAGGCATAGAATGGGTTGAACGGGTTGTGGCTCTTACTCCTGATCTGAGACACATCTCAAAGCTGAATTTGGCTCTTATTGACACTGAAGAAAACACAGAGATTGGAAGGGGGTTGCCTTGACTTTCACCCGGCCAGTGAGATGAGTTTCTCAAGTGGCACTGGGGACAATTTGAATTTAATTGAAAGAACAAAGACTGGACTGTGTGGTTTCCAGGCTGTATGACCATGTTCTAGCAGCATTTTCTCCTGACGTTTCGCCTGCATCTGTGGCTGGCATCTTCAGAGGATCTGATGGTAGTAAAGCAAGTGGAGCATATAATTATTGTGCTGAGTTGGGCCATGAGTCTTCGACAATACAAAGACTGGACTGAACACAAAGAATGTGCTGCAAACTAGTAATATGTCAGCAGCAAAGTGATGGTAAAGGCCCTCCTGCATCCTTTAGAGGACGTCTGCGAGATCAGACCTTCCCACCACAACCTTTCACCCTTCTGTATTTTTAATAATTGTAACATCCAGCCAGGTGTGATCAAAAAGCTTACACAATATTTTGTGCCAATTTAAATAATCATGAAGGGATTACATGGATTTTGTTTTTGTTTGGGGGAATATTCCTGTACCACAAGAATGACATTACTGCCCATTCCAACCTTCAATTATTTGTTCTAAGAATCATTTTTTTGTTATAAGAAATCCACTCATTCAAGAAAACCTTGAATCAAAACCAGAAAACCTTGAATCAAAAATACCCCGTTAATAGTTTCTGTGCTTCACAGCAAAGGTAACTTAGTGGTGGTAGCAGGGGGTACAGAACAGGATTTCGATTCCCTTGACAATCTCTGAGTCTTCTGGAGAGACTCGGGGGCTTCAGTGGTGGTTTCCTCACAGGGATGGGCTTGTGTGGTTTCCTTGTTGCTGGCGTAGCTACTGATAAAGCACAGTAACCATGGGATGTCTGCATGGCAGGTTTTCCCACAATTCCTCTCTTTCAGTCCCCCAGAACTGCCCATCCTGTTCTACTGGGTCACCAGGGTTGGGCAATTAACAAAAATCAGTCGTAGCATGTAACTATATCATTATTATACTCATAACACAGCACAAGTGACTGGAATTCATCTCTGAATATCGAGTCCTTCCCAAGGGCCTAGGATATTAGAGGTATTTGCGTAAAATGTGTGCAGTTCCTAGAAGTGCTGCTTTCTGCAGCATGTGGACTGATGTTTCGTCCAAGTTACTGATGTTCTTTTTCGCCACAGTCGTTGGACTTCAATTTGTAGGTCCTTGTATTTCGTGATCTTTTCCATTTCTTTGGGCTCTACCCTGCTGTCAACTGGCACTGCAACATCTATGATACAAACATGTTTTTTTCTCTACCACTGTTATGTCTGGGGTGTTATGTGCCAGGTGTTTGTCTGTTTGTATTCCAAAGTCCCAGAGAATTTTTGCTTCTTCATTTTCAGTGGTCTTCTCTGGCTTGTGCTTTTTAAATAATAATAACAACAATTATTATTATTTATTCTTCTTCTTCTACAAAATACACGGCAGCCAGGTATCACTGTCGGTGTTGGTCTGCATCACCATTGAGTCCCAGGCAGGGGCGTAGGACGTTGTGACGTATTGGCAAAGGATGTTTGCGGAGCTCAATAGCGCGGCTTTTTGAAGTTGACAGATGTTGATTTTGTCGATGTTAATTTCTTTCAAGTGCTGTCCCAGGTCTTTTGAGACAGCACCCAGCACGCCAATGACCACTGGCACCACTGCTGCTGGTTTATTATTATATTATTATTATTATTATTATTATTATTATTATTATTATTATTATTATTATTATTATTATTATTATTATTATTATTATTATTATTATTATTATTATTATTATTATGGTAGATTTCACAGCTGCCAGATCTTTAGCTGGTTGTTGGCCTTCATTACAATTCAAGCCTCACCCAGAGGCCTAGGAAGTTGTAATGTACCTGCGTAGTATTCGTGCGGATCCCAGCAGGGCTGCCTTCTGAATTTGACAGATGTTAATTTTGTCAATTCGAAGATGTTTCAAGTGCTGCCCTAGTGTTTTTGGGATGGCGCCCAGCATGCCGATTACCACTGGGACGACCTCAGCTGGTTTGTGCCATAGATGCTGAAGCTCGATTTTCAAATCATGGTATCTAGTGACCGTCTCGTGTTCTTTTTCAATGACCCTGCTGTCACCGGGGACTGCTATGTCGATGATGGTCACTTTCTTGTCCTCGATCACAGTGATGTCTGGTGTATTGTGTTTCAACACTTTGTCCATTTGGATTCGAAAGTCCCACAGGATCTTGACCTTCTCATTTTCTGTTAATTTCTCGACAATGTTCCCACCAGTTCTTAGCTGTTCTTATGTTGTAATTCTTGCATAAATTCCAGTGGATCATCTTGGCCACTGAGTTATGTCTCTGTTTGTACTCAAACTTACAGGCCCTGCAGAACTCACCAAGATCCCGCAGGGCCCGGACAGCTGGAGGAAGAGTGTTTCACCAGGCAGGGGCCAGGGTCAGCCGCATCATTAAGGGGCCGGGAACCACCAGCAAATTGGCCTCTGCTGAGCGCAGAGGCCGAGTAGGGTCATATGGGGTAATGCGGTCCCGAAGGTACGAGGGTCCCAGGCCGCGTAAGGCCTTAAAGGTCAGCACCCAAACCTTCGGAATTCAACTGGGAGACAATGTAGGCAACGCAACACAGGTTGAATATGATCACAGAAGGCGCCCCCTGTGAGCAAACAAGCTGCCACATGTTGGACCAGCTTTGACCTCCGGATCAAACATAAGGGTAGACCTGCGTAGAGCAAGTTACAATAATCTAATGTGGAGGTGACCGTTGCATGGATCACAGTGGCTAGATCTGCATGGGAGAGGAAGGGAGCCAGCCGCCGGGCCTGACAAAGATGGAAAAATGCAACCTGGGTTGTATGGGCCACCTGGGTCTCCATTGAAAGAGATGAATCCAGGTGGACCCCCAGGCTGCGAACGGAGGAGGTCGGCACCAGTGAGACCCCCTCCCACACTGGCGGCTGGAAACCCCCAACCCCCCCCCCCCCCCGGCAGCCAAGCCGAAGGATCTCTGTCTTCGATGGATTAAGTTTTAACCACTGGGATTACCACTGGGACGACCTCAGTTGGTTTGTGCCATAGACGCTGAAGCTCGATTTTCAAATCATGGTATCTAGTGACCTTCTCGTGTTCTTTTTCCATGACCCTGCTGTCACCAGGGACTGCTATGTCGATTATTATTATTATGATGGTAGATTACTACTACTACTACTACTACTACTACTACTACTGCTGCTGCTGCTGTTGATTTAATAGACCGCTCCATCCCCGGAGGGTTCGGAAAGGTCCAGAGAATGTCTTTTTAACTAAGGCAATCAGACAACCAGGTACACATACAGGGAGCAAAACAGAGCTAAGCCAGCATTCGATCTGCATACATGACTGTGGCAAACGGAAGCTCCCCAGTTCAGTTCACAGAGCTAGAAAACATCTGCCTTCATGATGTCTCCTGCCCAGAAAGGTGCTCCTGAGCAACAGCAAAGGAGGCAGCAGAACAAGCTGAAGCGGAAACTTTGGAGTGGCTGAATGGAGTTTCAGTTCTCCTCCCAAACATCAAACACAAATTATGTGTGAGCAACCAGAAAAGAACACTCTAGCATGCTGAACGTCTACCTTTATATTATGCTATTCCATAAACAAAGTATTTTCCCTCTCAAACTGGTACATCCATCAGACAATTTATAACACCTTGAAAATGAGGGAAACCTAGGAAAATCCACTTAGAGAAATGGGATTCCCAACGTGGTCTGTGCTTCTCATGGGGAGGATTCTGAAAGAACCTCAAGGGATGAGGCCCACCAACCATTCTCCCAAAATGGTGGCAGGCAGGTGGAAGGAGGCAGTTCATCCCCTCAGAGTTCACCTCATCTTTCACCCTGACAGACCTCCTCACAACAAGAAGGAACTGCCTGTGGCAGGAATGGAAAGATGAAGAGGAACAAAACTAGAGCATCCATGTTCTCTCTCAGACAACACCAAGTAGACGAGCACACATTATAAGGTGAAGGTTTTGATTGGTATATGAAGAAAAACATACCTTTCTGAGAGCGAAGTCCAGAATCCATAGTGTCTGTGGAAGCAAAGGGACCGAAAGTGAACAGCAGATCTTTGTGCCTTTCACAAATCTTGTGACAAAAACACCAACTAACCATATTGTTTGTTTTTTTCTTGGGGAGGGAAGGGGGTAACTCTGTTTAAGACAGCATTATCAGTCCCCTTGAGACCACTCTGTGAACTCACCATGGACACAGTCTAGCAAAGCTGCCCAATCAGTCAAAGGGGACAGTTTGCATGGGGCCAATGTGGTCACAAACACAATGCAATGAGAATGGGGGTAGAAGCAGTGGTGGGATTTAAATAATTGGTTCCAAAAGGACTCAGTGGTGGGATTACAACCAGTTATTCGAATGAGACAAAAAACTAGCTACCAGTTCTACCGAACTGGTGCGAATAGGCTGAATCTGGGTAGAAGTTCCTGTAAGGGGTCAGGTGGGGGTCTCCAGTATGTGTGGATGCCCTGAAGGGCAGTTTCCTCCCCCTCCCTCTCATTTTGGGTGGTCCTTCTGCCACTGTCTCCCCGTTGGACAGTGCACAGACACAAAGGACTACAGAGCAGCAACAGAAGAAAATCCAGAAAAACCACATCATGAAATTAAATCTGCGGGAGAATTCTGACCACAACACTTTCCATGGTGAACTAAAATAGCCTTGTGAATTGGTACATACAATTCTCACATTCCTGGGTCTGCTAATAATGAAAGTCAGGGGTCCCAACTTGGTGCCCACCAAGTATTTCACAAAGTGGCCAGGGAGAGGAGGGACTTCTGCCAAGCAAGGCTTCCAATTGGCTGAGCAGCATTTTAAATTTGTTGACTGAGCAGCATTGGACCTTCACTGTGTGGCTGAAGGTATGCCGCAGCAGCAATTTTGTGGCTAGCTCAGCCTCCCGTGGTAGCAATTTTGTGGCATCTCTTTCGTGGCTGTGCTGTGTCAGAAGTCCAAAGGTGGCCGTGGGCTCAAAAGGTGAAGGCCCTGGAATAAGCCACCTGAAACCCACTAAAACACATCTGGCCCAATCTGATGCCCAGTCTGAAATCCCTGCAGCATTTCCTCATTACCTTTGAATTGCTTCTTGAAGTGCTCCCAAAGGGGATTTAGGTTTGAGAAGTCCCAGATCTGCCACTTCAGTGCAAACGGAAAAGGCAAGGGATTCTTGAATACCTCCATTTCTTCATACCTGGAGAAAATCACATCAAGAGTCTGAGAGAACGGTGAGCGGCCCCACGTCACCCAGCAGGCTTCAGCCAGAGGAGCGGGGAGTTGAACCTTTTCTCCAGATTAGAACCCACTGCTCTTAACCACTACACCACACTGGCAGGCTACAAGGCTCTTCAGAGAGTAATGTCCACCTCCCTGTGTAGTCGTGCCGCGCGGTCAGCGCAAGAACGAGACGAGACGCGGAGATAACATCTGGTGGAGATCGCCAGCAGCGGGAGCGCGGGGGTCCGTGTTCCTAGCGAATCTCCCGCGTGCTGGTTCCTGGCACCTTTTATTATGATTCTAATGGGGGCGTGTAGAGGGGCGGAACGGGAGAGTCCGGGAGCACGGAGAGCTGAGAGATCATCATGTGATGCATGATCTCACCTCGGCTGCTACGCATGCGAGAAGAGCTAAGCAGGCTGCCTGGGCCTAATCCTCACCTGGGGCAGGTGATCATTTGTCCCTTTGTCTGGGACTCTCGCGTGACTGAGCCAGATGGATTCATGGCGACCGACTGCATCTACACGGGGTTGAGGTGAAGTGGGGGCGCGGTAAGCACCAGAAGGCCGTCAGAGAGTCCGCTGGTGTGCCAACGTTTCTTCCACGGTGCTGCTGGGTCAGCAGCGGATTACTACATTCTCCTGGTTACATTTTTACATTTTAGCAAGGGGACCAGAAATACTAGGGGGGTGATTTAAAGGGACGGCTTTGTCTCCTCCTCCGCCGCCGTCTGGTCAAGCTTCGACCCGAGCTGCTTGTGTAACATTAGAACTTGGCTGCGGGTAAGGGAAATCTCGAGGGGCTTCTTACACACGCTAAGCAGGCAATATTAGACACACATTGAACGTAAACAAGATCCGGGATAATGCAAGGCATACAATCAAACCAATGCAGAGCTGCACAATAGCACACTCAACTATCCTCCCGGCAATAGCCAGCTCCAGAGGGCTGGACCCACCCAATGGGAGCAAAAACATCATACTTCAGATTAGATACAACTTCTTGCAGCTCAATGCGATACTTTCATATGAATCAATTGGGAATTCATCAGAGAGGTTAAAGCAACACATATTATGTACATTTTCACAACCTTGGTGATGCAACAACAGCAAGTAATCAATAGCGCACGATTATCTAAGGTCGCCGTTTGACCGAAACTCCTGCTGCTCGAGGCGTCAGGGCATCCAGAAGCTGGTGGAGGTAGAAGTTGATAGCAGACTTACGCTCGAAGCGGGCTACAGGCCAAATGCCGGGCCGGATCAGTCTTGTAGGCTAGGAGGCTTTGAGTCCGGGACTCCCACTAAGGAAGTTTCCATAGGGAGACAAACCCGCTTTGAGAGGTGGCGACCGCTGGCCGTCCGACAGGAGGGATCGAAGGCAGAGCGAGCCGGGCGGCGGCGGGCGCCCTCGGGCTCCCCGGAGTGGAAGCCAAATTGGGGTAGGACCTACGGTGAGGCACTGAGGCAACAAAGAGTCCCGGCAGAGAAGTCGAGGCGGGAATGTAATGAACGTTCTCTTCCCCGCGAGGTCCAGAACCAGCCCCTGAGGGAGCAGGATGTTTCGGGCTCAACACTGGGGAATGTCCTCCCATGTGTGTGATACAGTTCCAATTGGCCGGTTAATTTAATGGCCCGAGGTCGGTTCCTCGCTTGACAAGGCCGGGCTGGCGTCGGGCGCAGGTGTTGGAGTTCGCGGGTTAGCTGCACAGTCCTGAAGCGATAAAGGGAAGAGCCAGCCGGGAGGGGATTGGACGACGGGTCCCCAGTCGGCATCATAGAGTTTACCCGATGGATGAGGCATTCATGAAAGGGCTTAACCCAGACCTCCGCTTAGGAAGTCTCCGGGTGCTTCTGCAGACAGGGGAGCAGGCAGGAGCTTTAGCAAGCTCCCAACTCCTAGGTACTGGGCCCAGGCAAAAGGACGAAGGCGTTAACTGGCAGCGGCGGCTGCACTGCTCCCAGATGTTGGTCTGGTGAAAGCTCGCCAGGGGTGGCCATTGTCGCGTTGGCAGTGGGAGGCAGCAGATCAGGCAAAGGATGGTGGCCGCTTGAATTGGTGCGGGCGATTGCAAAGAAGAGCGGACACAGAAGGTTCTCGCGTCTGCGGTGTCACTTGCTTTACGCAGCAGGCTCTTGAGTTTGGTTGGCGGTCGCTTTAACGCTTCCCCAGGTCATTCGGGTCTTTGGAAGGCATTAATGGCCATGCGTTCCTGTTGAGGGCCGCTGGGCAGGATCGCGCTTTAGAGAGATGTGTTCCATCTCCGGGATGGGGGTTGAAGTTTCCTCTTCCTGGGCGCCATTCCATGGGCTGGCCTATCATGGCGAGTCGGAGTCCACAGGGACCTGTAGGAAGAGGGACTGAACACACCCCTTCCCCAGGTTAAGTGGAGGGCCGGTCCCGCTTGTGCCTCCGGGTTCTAGAGCGATGGCGGGGAGAGATCATGATCGAAGATTTTTTTGTTTGAGTTGGAGTTTACTTTAGAGTTTAATATAAGAAGGCTTGTCTTTTGCAGCCTGCTGGAAGGTTGCTGCTTTTAATGCCAATCCCCTACTGGGGAGCCGCCTACCCTCTCTTCTTCTTTAATTGTTGTTGGACAGGGAGGGCAGGAGGTAAAGGCGACCCTGGTGAAGGAAATTGGCTTCAGAGCCGCCATCAGGAGTCGCGCCAAAGAGGCGCAGGGTCCGAGCCTCAGGGGAGGGGACAGAGAGCGTACCTGGGGATTGTGGTATGCATGTTTAATCAGCAACATGCAAAGGGCTTTGGAGCGCTTTGGGGATGGAGTTGCATCCGGGGATGAAGCAATCAGTCGATTAGGAGGCAGATTCCTCGCACACAAGAAGGGGGGGGGGTTTTCTGGTAAGGGGATTGCACCACCGCGGACTCCTTGAGTGGCTAATGCAGGAAGGCTGGAGTGGGGCAATTTCAGGATCGAATTATCTAGGCTTACGCCGCCAGAGATGTCGCCTCCTTAAAGAGAGGCGCTCGCCGGTAAGAGGCCGGAATCTAGCCTAAGGAATGCTTTAATAGATTTGGAAGCAATTATAGTGCTTAAACTATAATCAACTCAATGGCCATCCACTAGACCCAAAGTGATGGTGTGGATTAACTGGGGCCTGTCAGCTGTGCAGCCATGTTACCAGGACGGGCCCAGATTTTAATCCAGGGAGGGCTAGTCAGCCAATTGGCCCTCCCGCCTTTACTGGTCGATGTAAGGAATTCTGAAGAGCAGAAATAAAAAAGACTTTTGACAAAGATCGCTTTATTCAGACATCTCAGAAAGCCTACACGAAGCATGTCAGGAATGGAGTTTTCCAAAAGTACTCAACTATAATATCTTTCCCCTTTTCCCCACCCCCAGTCGGTCCGGTCCCATTCTCATGCCCAAGGAACGGAATGCTCATCTCTCTCTGCAAGATAAGCTCTCCAGCGAAAGCGTGGGTGTTGCCAATGACTGGCTCATCACCGGTGCCCAAGAACTCAGTCATAGGCCAAACCACTGTAAAGAGATTCAGTTCCACTGGAAACCTTTACACTCTGCCTCCTAACAAAACCCCACTCCCCACCGGACTTGGAGGGAAAGGCACCGCGATGGAATGCCTGCAATAAGGAGTGGGCCTCTATGTTTTCCAAGTATACCCATTGATTATGGCTTTCAGATGAATACCCCCGCACCTAAGAAACCAAATACTGCAAGCGACAAGGATTAAAACGAGAGTCCAGGGATCAAATGCACTTCGTAGAGTGCTTGTGACCATCAATTATGGTCACGTGCGGGGGTATCTCCTCGAGTGGTCGGTACTTAAGCATCGAACGAGGAGCCTCCTTGAGTAAACTGGAGATAGGAAAACGGGATGAAGGTTACTTTTAAAGAATTAGGCAGATCTGTACAGCAGTCACATCATTAATCACTTTGTAATCCTAAAAGGCCCCAATGAATTTTTGCCTAATTTGAGTATTTATGAACGCCCGGCGGTTCTTAGTGGTGACAATAGACCCAAGCTCCTAATGCCAAGAACGGAAGTCCGGAAGCGGTGCTTATCCGCTTCTGGAACTTTGACCTCTTCGCTTTGCTGCAGGGCGGTTTGAACTCGACATTTCCATCCCCGCCAGGAAGAAATCCATTGTTCGAATCCCCTGGGGTGCAAACGCCTGTGGGAGTTAGTAGTGGCGGGGAACGAACGACCAGACACGCATTTCAAAGGGAGTTTTGCTACTATGGATGGCGCTTGTTGTATGCGCTACTCGCAAATGGGAATCAATTCACACCAATTATTCTGATGGTATAGTGTAACAACGCAAATACCGTTCTAGAGTTCTGTTCGCTCTTCGACTCCGGGCTTCACTTTGAACGTGGTAGGGCGGTAATGGTCGGGTGGACCCTCAACAACTCGAAAGGCCTTCCAGAACTTCGAGACAAATTAGTCATGGTCGGATACCACCCTTGACGGAGAGGAGTGCAGGCTATAAATATGTTGAATAAAACAAACGCGCTAACTTCGCAGCGGATGGGATGGTGGAGCAGGGAACAAATGCGCTTTGTTTAGAGAATAACCACCACCACCCACAACACGGTAAGTTACCCTGGCTTTCTGTGGCACCTGTAATAAAATCCATCGAGATAACCTCCCAGGGTCTGGATGCCACTGGAGCTGCTTCAAAAGACCATATGAGGTTTACGGAATAGTTTTGGCCTCAAGAAATCGTGACACCCCTTGATATAGGCTTCATCGTTCTTAAGATAGCGCCACCAAAACTGGCGAATTTGCCGATGCAAAGTCTTGAGAAAAGCAAAATGTCCAGCCGACCTGCGTGGCAGGCTTGAAGAACCTGCTTAATGAGTTGGGGGGCACATACCAACACCCACCCTTTTTCCAGACGCCACCCTCCAAATGCAGCGCTGTATCCCCTCCGGTGGCTCATGCGACCCGGCCCCTCGAAGTTCCTTCGAGGAAGGGGAGATCATGCTGGGAACGGGCGAGGAGCAGTTTCGCGATCGGGTGACGGCTAAACTGAGTTGGGAGGGGAGAGGATGGTGGCGCGGAATATCCCGTAAGGAAGAGACACCTCCCGGCAGACGACAAGGCATCGGCCAGCTTATTAGTTTTTCCAAAGAAATGGACTGTGAAGGAGAAGGGAGAAAAAGTCAGCTCCAGCGAGCTGTTTTGCAGACATCTTGAGGGGTAGAAAGGGCGGCTAAGTTCTTGTGATCTGACCAAACCTGAAGGGGTGTTTGGCTCCTGCCAGTGACGCCAGGTGCTAATTTTAATCGCAGCTGCCCCCCCTTTGTCTCCCACAGTCCAGTTGAAAGTTCAGAGCCTGAAAACTTTTTTGACAAATAAGCACACGTACAAGTTTTCCATCTTTATTTTTTCGCAGGAGGGGAAGCCGAAGCCATCCGCCAGCGCCCACGTGAACGCAGGGAAAGGGAGGTCAGGGTCGGATAAGTTTTAAGATAGGCCTAGAAGCAAATGCTGATTTTAAGCTGGAAAGCTAGTTGACATTCAGGGAGACCAAGGGAGGGAGGCCCCTCGGGTTTAGTTGTCTGTGAATCCTTCCCTTGCGCGTAAAAAAGATCAGTCAGCAGTACTGCCCAGCAAATTGGGGTATAAAATCAACATAGAAGTTTGCAGCCTAGGAAAGACTGCAGTTCCTTCCTAGTGGTGGAGCTGCCATTGTAGGGGTACCGGGGCTTCTATTTTAGACTTATCAACCCATCAGAGGAGATCCGATAGCCCAGATAATTCAAATGGAGGGTTGATGGAAACAACATTTTGAGAGCTTTGCAAACAGAGAATTGCTCACAAACGCTGTAAGTACCTCCTTAACCGCGATCTATGTTCCTCCAAAGTTCCTAATAAACACACGTCAGTTTGTGATAAACGACTACTCCTTTGTATAGTAAATCATGTGCACTCGCTGATTAGTAAAGCCATGAACTGGGGCCCCACTTAACCCGGCGTTCATTAAATATTCATATTGTCCAAACTTTGCATAAACGCATCAGGTGTTCATAGCCCTCCGCAATCCTGACTCGATAGTTTCTCTCAGATCCAATTTAGTAAAGATCCGCCCTTGCCTAGCGATCTAAAAGGCTTCCTTTGATTAAAGGCAGGATATTTGTTGGACATGAAACAGCATTCAATCCACGATAGTACACAATCTTAATGATCCATCTTTTTTTCTTAACAAAAGCACCGGGCAGCATGGTGTTTGCTGTTCTTATAAACTGCTGGGCCAGTTTTATCTAGGCACGGAGTTCCTTCCCGATGGGGACTCATGCGGGTAGGATAATGCCCTTGCAGTTGAGCTCCGGGTTGCAATAAAATCTTACACCGTATCCCTATGGGGGCAATTGATCGCGACTCTTGTTTTGAAACACCCTAGCCAAGTCCCCATACACCGAGGGGATGGCTACGGGTCGGGTAGACTCTGAGGGCGAAGCTGCGGAAACTGGCGGGTAGGGTCATTATGGCGTCTCTCCGCCAGTTCATATGCTCCCCTACAGGAGGATCTGTAATCGGTGGATCCGGCCCCTTCCAAATAAATTTTGGTTCATGTAGCAGCAACCATGGCATACCCAAAACAATGGAATGTTTGGCAACCGGAGCTAGATGAAGCTACCTTCCCAGTGATCAGCACAACGGAGGAGGACAGGTTATGCTTTAAACCGGAAATGACCCCCAGCCTGAGCGGACTCCGTCCATTTGAGTGAATCCCGGATGGGTTTCACTAAGGGGATCCGGCTCTGCCGAAGCTCTCAGCCACTTTAAATGCATTAAACAGTGGGCAAACCGAATCAACGAGGGCTGAGGCCAGAATGCGCCAGATATAGTTTAGCTGGGCTGGCTACGGGCTTGAATGTTAATGGAGCCGCCTTCACTCACCGAGTCAGGAGTAGGGTCCCATGTCCACGGGAAAAGCGGACGAAAGGCAGACTGCCGCCTCTCCTTCCTCAAGTCGCCCTCGAGACCGCTTTGTAGATTCTGCAGGCTGCTATCCAGACCGTGGGGCTTACGGAGGAGACGCTGCTGGAGCCGAACAGGTTTCGCCTTCTTTGGCAATTGGCGTTACACCGGCCAATCGTAGAGGCACAATCCCAACCGGGCGGCGGCGCTCTGAAGTGGTTTCAGTAGAAACGGCGCTGCCGGACTGACTTTACGAGGGAAACCGGGTAGTGCCCGTGGTGGGCGGGACGCCCCGTATACCTAGAAGCGTAGTCCAGCGGGCTGCTACTTCAGCAACCCAGCTCGATCCATTCTGCCATGGTGCGGGATGCGGATCAGAAGCACCGTCAAGTTTGTTATTCACAGCCTCGCAAAAGTGTCTACACTTCATGCCCGCCAATCTGGGGAGTTTGGCAGCCGCCGCAGAGACGAAACTCACGGGCTTAATTCGCAAAGGAGCCAAGGTTCTGCTTACCGGTTTTGACTGTGCGCATAGCTTCATTTTCAGCATCTAAATGTGGGAAACGAAGCCAAGAAGGCTTGAAGGAATCCAGCCACCGCGGCGCGGTTCTTCATCTTGTTGCTCAAAACTGTCACAACCAATCCGGGCTGCCACACCCCATCCAAGACGGACCCGAGTCTCTGATTTTCACGCTCAGACCGATATAAATTCATCGAACTCCTCCATGCGACATCTAGTTGAAGGATGCAGTCTAGAAGCGTACCGCCAAAACGGGCCGGAATGGGGGTCTGTAGTATCCCCCTCTCCTCCGGGCCGCTTCTGGGCACTCCGCCAGCTGAGCTGTGGCTGTACTGGTGGGCGCAAGCGGTGCCAGGCTGCCGGAGCCGGGTGGAGGCACCACCGGGCCAAGAGGAGAGCTGGACCTGGTGCCGTGTTCTTCTAGCTGGTAAGGGAGCGGGCGGCACTGAGGTCCCGAGGTGGCTCCAGCTTGCTGACCCCACGGCAGGAGGGAGCACTGGCAGGAGCGGGGTGAGTGATAATCCCACACGCTGCTGTCACACGCTGTCGCTTTTTCAGATCTTCTTCCAAGGTGCTAATTCCTCTCCTTACGCCAAGGCGCCTTGATGGGCTGCAGGGCCCTTCTTTCAATGGCCAGTTTGGCTTGTTCGTCCCGGCTTCGTAGGGCCGCGGTCAGCTCACTTGGCGCTGGATGGCCTTGATGCTTTCCTCTGGCCGAGAGGTCCATCTTGGATTGATCCAGACTTTGTCATGATCGATAAGTTCTGGTGGTACCTGACGCTGTAGTGCATCTTTGGTACGATTCAACTCAAGTTGTACCTCTTGGCGGGCCGCTTGTAGGGCTTCTCATGGGTCCCGCTGCAGTTTCTCCCTCTCCTCCTCCCAGTACTTTCGCTCATGGGTTCCAGCTTTGCGCCCCGCATTTGGACCAATTTCCCCAGCTTCCCAGCTGTCTTAGAGGGGAGGGGAAGTCATCCGAATGGTAGTGAGGTCCTCTTCGGTTCTTCTTCCTCTTCGACGGGTAGCTCTTCAAGCTCTCCGAGAAATTTCAGGGCATTTGTTGCATGTCACCCGGCCTCAACTTGGGATCGGAGAACGGGAACCGGCACGAAGCTCTCCCAACTGGATCCAGATCCCGCCACTGTCCCACCGAGGTGGTTGAGCCGGCCCCCGCTTTGCCATTGTGGGATCACGGGGATCATCAAAGTAGGAGTCCAGGAACCGCTCAATCGACTCCCCTGGTGCTGCAGCATGCCCGTGAAGTTGGATCTGTTTCTCCTGAACGGTTTGCATCTCGCTTGTAATCCATAATGAATCGGGTGGAACTGATCCACAGGCCGATCCATGTGACAGCTCAATCCACTCTTGATCTCCATGAGTTAATATCCACAACCTTTCGGCCCCGCAGCAGCAGCGAACTGGAACGAGGGACGGAGAGGGTCACCAGAGACGCTCTCCTGGTGGTTCCTCAGAATTTGAAGAGAAGGCTCGAACCCTCTATGGGGCTACCGTGTCTCTACATGATCAAGAGCAACCAACTTCTGCATGTTGACACACCAGAAGTCCAACACTTTGTGGAAAAAGGGATTAATGGATTCCTGGACATAATGTAAGGAAGGAAGAGCAGAAACAAAAGACTTTTTTTTGACGAAAAGATCCTTTATTCAGACATCTCAGAAAGCTCAGACACGGCATGCCGAATGGAGTTTTCCGCCAAAAGCTCAACTATAATATCTTTCCCCTTTCCCCACCCCCCAGTCGGGTCCGGGTCCCATTCTCATGGGAACGAATGCTCATCTCTGCAAGATAAGCTTCCAGCAGCTTTGGTGCTGTGACTGGGTCTAATGCCTGAGCCCAAGAACTCAGTCATAAGAAACCACTGTAAAGATTCGTCTCCACTGAAACCTTTACAGTCTAAAACAGAAGGAGAAGAAGGGGAGAGGGAACAGCTCTAAGCGGAAATTAGAAGGTGAATTTCGGAAGGCACAACTGGATCATTGATCTGTGATGGTTTCAACGCATCCCAGACCAAAGTCGCTTTGACCTGACTCCATGAGGTCCCTTCCCAGAGATTAACATGGATGTCTAAACGATGGGTTGGGACTGTGAGCCGTCAGCCAAGTCCTGGCTGTTGACCGTGATGGGCGGATGTCTGCCTCGCTGTTTTGTTTCCCCACCCCTGTATGCAGCGGGTAAAGCCTCGGCTCGCCACTGGTCGGGCCATTCGGCTGCTCTGATGACGGTCACATCAGCTACCGGTGTCCACCAGGCCCTGAACATGCATCCTTCTATGGCGAGCTCCAGGTATGTACGGAGCTCCCGGCTAGGGCGCTTCCACCGCCGCGATGGTGGCGAGGCTGCTTCTATGCCACGCTGGGGCTTGTAGCCTTTATTGGGTCGGCAGCGGCAACACATGGGCAAGAGGATCAATTGGAGCGCAGCTGGTCTGCAGGCAATTCCTGTGGGATGTTTGTCCAGACCTGGAGATGGATGGGTCCCAGCGTGGAGTCGATCACTCGGGACGATGAACAGTCCCTGTTCAGCGTGTCAGGTTTTGGCAGCACTAGCCCAATAGTCCCGTAGGGATGGGCTCGCGAGTACTGGGTTGGGGCGACAAGAACCTCGTGGGAACTTAAAGGAGATAGGCTGGGTGCATGGCCAGATGCCACGAAAGAGGGGTGGTTTTGGCAGGCCTTGCGTTTGGGTCTGCTCAGTACTCTCCCTCCTGATCCTGGTTGGGAGATGCCCGGCGGGAGTTTCCCGACGGGCAGTCGCTTTCTCCAGTGGAAGCCTTCTGGCATCGTAACTGGTTTTGGGCGGCCTTCTCCTCCTGGGGAGGACCTCCTCCATCGGGTTGTAGGCCCCCCCGCCGGGTTGCCTGCACTCCTCCGGGAAGTGTCCTGACCTGTCGCAGTTAAAGGCAATCCTCTGGGCTGTCCCCTGGTGGTGGAGAAAGGCGGGCGAGGGAGGTTAGCTGGCGCTGGAGGATCCGGCTGTCCCAAGTAAGCTTTAAGCATGTCGGCCAGTTCAGGATCCTTGCCCAGGGTCTGCGATTGCCTAAGTGGCACTCAGTGGAGTATGCTCTCTCTTTAGCGAAGCATGAGAGCTCGCCTCTGGGCCTTCGCTATCTACCTGCCTTTGGAGAGCCTAGCCTGTTCACAAACTCAGCTTAGGGCTCTTGGGGTTTCTTGCCGGATGGTGGGAGAAACTCTGGGTTGGCTGGGTCGGGCATTGGGGGACTTTGATAAATGCCTTATAGTGGCACACCCAGAGGCTGCATCGTGGCGGGGTGGCCTCAGGCAGGACAATCTGATCGCTGGGGTTGGCTAAAGCACGGGCTGCAGTTGAGTTGCTGTGTAGGCGCTACCGAGTATGCCCCCCTGCTGATGCATTGCTGGCGGAACCCGCTTCCCAGATCATCACAAATTGTGCAGGACTCCAGGAGCATGCTAAAGGTGGTTTTCCAGTCGTCCGAACCATTAGGGTGACATTCCTCATGACGTCTCCAGCATGCCTCCTCACGTAGGGGGCTAGTGCGGATTCCTAATGGCCCCGCATGGCTTTATGTGGAGCCCGTGAGGACATTATAGCTCATACGTGTACTGACAACCCGTCGAACTATGCTATCCTCCTCGTATCTGTGAAGTGGACGGGCACAATGAGATATTATCAGCATCGCTCTCCGTCAGGTTTCCCTTTCTTTAGCAGATCGACTAACAGCTTCATGAGGGTCTTTGAAACCCGCTTACGTGGCGCTTTGACAGAGGTGCGTGGCTTCGAAAAAAAGAAGGCGGAGTAGAGGCGGCCGAGCCGCTGGGAGAATTTGAAGGAGGCTGGAGGAGCAGCAAGGAAGGAGGACAGGCTCCAATTTAGTGATAGAGAAAATCTGGGATGAAATTGAAGGTGAAAGATCGAAGGAGGGCGCCTACAGCAAGGGAAGCTATCGGTCTGCAGGCTGATGGCTACATAGCATTGTCTCCATCGCCAGTGCAGTGACATCGGGCGGCGCAGGCTCTGTGCGGCGAGTGCTCGATGTTTTCCCCCAATCCCAGAGATCTAATGTCCCCCCTCAAGTACCATGGACACTGAGCTTCAATCTCAACCAGTTTGCATAGCTCCTCTCTTAATGGAGACCCTGCCGCATTTCGCTAACGCCAGTTCGTTAACGCAGCTTGCTCGCGTTCTGCTTTTGCAAGCTCCCCATACTCACCGTGTTCCGCCGGACGAGAGAGTGTCCTAGGACGCTGAAGCCCTGGATGCGCCTCGACCCAGAGGACAGGCGATCAAACGTGGTCCCTGGATGCGCCGGATCCAGCCGGACTTCGTATCGCCCTTTCCCAGGCTGCACGTGGCAGGGTGGGAGGTTCGTGATTCCCGGTTTCGCACCAGCCAGTCGCGTCGCTGTCAGCGCAAGAACGGACGCAGACGCCGGAGATAACATCTGAGGGAGATCAAGCAGCAGCTGGAGCGCTGGGGGTCCGTGGTTCCTAGCTAATCTCCGCGGCTGGTTCCTTGCACCTTTTATTATGATTCTAATGGGGGCGGTAGAGGGCGGAACGGGAGAGTCCTGAGAGGCTGGAGAGCCGGGAGATCATCATGTGATGCATGATCTCACCTGGTTGCTACTGCAAGGAGAAGAGCTGCAAGCCGCCTGGGCCTAACTCCTCACCTGGGGCAGACTATTGTCCCTTTGTCTGGGACGCCCGTGACTGAGCCAGATAGTTCATGATCCAAGGACTCACACGGGTTGAGGGGAGGGGTGCGGGCGACCAGACAGTCCGTTGGTGTGCCAACGTTCTACCACGGTGCTGCTGGGTCAGCAGTGCATTACTACATCCCTGTAGCTCCTGAGACACCAAAACCACTCCGCAGTTGTAGGGAAGGCTTATTGAAAAATAAAACAGAACATTTTTTTATTCAGAACACCACAGGGAGAGGAAGGACTCCTGTTTTCCTTTGCTGTTTGCAGGGGGGGGGTATTTCTTCATTGTTGCTGCTCCAAAAGGACTATTCAATGGGTGTGAAGCAGCAAAAATATGAAAGTAACTCCCTTCACGGGGGATCTTTGGGCATGAAAAATGGATGAGGGAGAGAGAAATGGCAGGAGCCTTTCTTCCTCTCCAGTGGAATTTCGTGGTTAAATGGGCTCTGTTTTCTCTTTTGACAGCCACTCATCACAGTTGTGGCTGTGAGGAACCAGATCAAACCCAAACAAGCAAAAATCCAGTTTGGCCTTGAGAGCCCCAACCCCACATCCCCTGCTCATCTCTGCCTTGCAAATGTCCAGCGAAAGAGAAAGAAAGTTGAGGTGGTTATAATTCAGGACTTCAGGGGGAGTTGGGGGAGGGGATGAGGCTTAGTGGTGGAGAATCTGCTCAGCAGGTAGATACTCCTGGTCTGCAGCACCTTGAGGTAAAGGGACCAGGGGTCTGTTTCGGGATACAGCAGTTCCACGTGTCCCTGTGACCTTTTACACATTTGAAATTCTACCTTCCAGCAAGCGTGCCTTTCATTTGCAAAAGGCTTTCATTTGCACATTGGTTTTTGCCTCTTCTGAAGCCACCGCAGTGCAAATCAGAGAAGCTGCGTAGTTTCCAAATGCTGACAAAACACAGCTTTTCGGGCTGCTTTGCTTTCTCAGCTAAACAAAATTGCTCAACACAAAGCGTAATTCATTATCTGGGTTTGATCACTCAGCCCCGCCTTCCCCTGCTCACCCAACAGCCCTTCCAGCCATACGACTCTTTGGTTTTCCAGGCTGTTTTTTTAATCACAAATTCGACAGACCAGTGAAATCTCTTGTATTTTTGATACATTCAAGCCCCGCCCTCCCCAAAGGCAACAAGAAACCTCCTCCTGCTCCCTTAGATGAGAGGATGAAGCAACCGGGGGGCCAAAACGGAGGGAGATTCGCAGCAGGGGGTTCTCATCAGAATAGGGAACTGTGGGGCAAACCAAGAGCAAAGTACCCGGCTGCACCTCAAGGGTAAGAGTCCAAATGGCCAAGGACTGCAGGGCCCTGGTTCAGTCCCACATCCAGCCCCATGGCTCCCTGGGTGACCTTAGACAGCCTTCTCTCTCTCTCAGACAGGGTGGTTGTGAGGATGAAATGGAGGAGGGCAGATTTTGGTTCAGCGCCTTCATGTCTTTTTCTCCCTCTCCCAGAACACCAGAGCTCAGGGGCACCCAATGACATTGTTGAGCTATAAGTTTGGGACAGACGAAAGGACGTACTTCTTTACTCGACCAGTAATTCCTTGCTGGTTAAAAGCTTTAACCAGCTTTAAAAGGGGATTAGACAGATTCATTGTCCACCAGCAGCTATGAGAATTGGTGACTTGAGGGAGCCTCCACAGCCAGAGGCATTTAACTGGTGAATAACACTGCCAGGAGGCAGCAACAGGGAAAGGTCTCGGCCTCTGAGCCTTGTTTGTTGGCCGTCCAGGACTCTTGACTGGTCACTGTGAGAAACAGGAAGGTGGACTCAATGGATGGCTGGTCTCAGTCAGAAGGCCCTCCTTATGTTCTCAAGGGTGAGGCTGACGGGCAGTGGAAGAAACAAGTCACATGACATCACTAGTCACGGAAGTGTCCTTCCTGTGGTTCCTTTTCATCGTTTGCCCCCCCGTGGGAGGTGTGGAATCTTTGAGTCCTATAATCTCACAGAGAAATGTCTCTTGCTCTAAATCTACCTGGGGAGACCTGCAGTAGAAGCACAAGTTTCCTGAACACCAGCCATGTATGCCCCATAATGGGCTGCTAAGCGTGACTAAGGAGTTATTTTGGAAGCCCAGTTGTTACTATGGCTGCAGCTGTAGGGCAACGGCAACATCATGGCTTTTTGACAGAGGGTTTCCTCTTCTCAATGGCTGATGTGAAAAGAAAGAAGAAGAGTTTGGATTAATATCCCCTCCTTTCTCTCCTGCAGGAGACTCAAAGGGGCTTACAATCTCCTTGCCCTTCCCCCCTCACAACAAACACCCTGTGAGGTAGGTGGGGCTGAGAGAGCTCCAAGAAGCTGTGACTAGCCCAAGGTCACCCAGCTGGCGTGTGTGGGAGTGCCCAGGCTAATCTGAATTCCCCAGATAAACCTCCACAGCTCAGGCGGCAGAGCTGGGAATCAAACCCGGTTCCTCCAGATTATATACACGAGCTCTTAACCTCCTACGCCACTGCTGCTCAAGATAAAAAAGCACACTGAGGGAGAAGGGGGAATTATTGCCTTTCCCGCTCCCTCACAGCCCTGAATGTCGGACAAATTGCCAGTGTAGAAACAGCCAAGGACTAATTCTGAGCAGAGGCAGCACATTTAAGGGTCACGTGGTGGTAGGAAAAAGTGGGAAACAAGCCACACTCACCAACTCCAGCTTCCTCAGGCAGAGTCTCACACTACCCTCCTTAACACCCGGAGCATATCACATTGGGTTCGGCAACCATGACAGTGTTCACCTCTAAAGTGCCCCCGTAGCCAGCCCTGATACCAACCGAGGCATTATTCGGGGCAAATAAAGTTTCCAGACTGCCATTTTGTAGAACGAATGTCCTTGAGGATACTCCAACACTGTATTTCCTGGAGTATTTTTTAATGTTGTTTTGGAAGCAGCTACCACGGCAAGACTAAGACCTTCACTGAGTGAGGGAAGATCAGCTGCAGCAGCCCTTTGGTTGGCTGACTCCACCTCCTACAGCACCCATCTTGTGCCAACCATTTTGTGCCTGTGCCGACGACAACATGACAGAATACCAGAGGTGCAAGGAGGCTGGGAACCCCTCCTCAAGGGATGCACAGGTAGGGGGTCATCATAGACACACACACCCCATACAGTTTCATTTCACAATTTCCTATTGTCAAGGCTCTGCACATAAGCCGTTTGCCACTGACAGACAAATGGAGACTCACAATCTTAGCTACACCTGGTTTGGCCATCAGCTGCAACACTACTTTGGTCACATTATGAGAAGACAAGATTCACCGGAAAAGACAATAAAGCCAAGATAAGTGGAAGGCGGAAGGAAAAAAAGGAAGACCCAACATGAGATGGATGGACTCTACAAAGGAAGCCTCGGCCCTCAGTTTGCAAGACCTGAGCAAGGTTGCGTATGATAGGACGTTTTGCAGGATATCGATTCATCGGTTGGCCCTGAGTCGGAAGCGATTTGATGGCACTTAACACACAACACACAACCCGGGAGGACCTCGTCCTTCACAGGCGACCCACACCCCTTCTAGTGTTACAAAAGGTAATGAGAAAGATCCACTCACCTCTGCAAGATGCTTCTGGCACCCTAAAGAAAAATGGCAGAGAGAGAGAGAAGAGAGACCTCAGTTCTTGCTAAAAGGCAACATCAGGAAAACCCCTCAGACCCTGCAAGATTCTGCTCTCTGGCCCTTTTCTTGCATTCAGCCAGCAGACGACACTCAAAGGCAGGGGTCTGTCTCCATCAAGTGGGTGGGAATCTCCATGAGGTTGATATCAACAAAGTGGGGACATTTCAGAGTAGAGCCGGGTGATCTGCTCTGAGGACTCAACAGTGGCTACTTTCCCACAGGGATTTCTCCACATGCGGAAGCAGGAAGTCTCATGATTAGGGTGGGTCGCTCTCGTGGCCACCTGTGCATGCAGAGGCATCCCCTGCAACCTTGCTTGCTTCAATCCTATCTCTGTTATTTTCCTTCTTGCCACTGGAGGGCAAAATAATAGCCAGATTTCAGGAGCATTGTCACATCTTGCTGTTCCCCAGCTTTCACTTTTTGTGACTATTTAGTCGTTGTTGCAGAGTTATAACTGGAAAGGTACAGCCTGCACTTTATTTATTTGGAATCTAATTCTAGGAATTAGTGCAACAGATCACTATAATGTTACAATGTAACAATCTAGCCATTGCACCTTTTATTTAAAGTTTCAGAAATGTCATCTGATGGGGTGGGGGGGGGGGGGAAGGGTGGATCCAGGCACTGAGAGAAGCAGAGCCAAACCTGTCATCTTTTAGCCTTTTAAAGATCTTTCCCACTTTTGCTGCAGTGTTGTAACATGGCTCAGCAGGCAAAAGAAAGTCTGGGTCCAAATCCCGTGAACCAGGTTTGACTTGCATGTAGCTCCCTGGACTGTTGGTTGACACACAAACACACTTCCTCTTCTTCTGAGATGGAAGCTTAGTGGCCTCAGCCTATCAGGGACTTTCAAATGGCCCCTCTATTTTTTCCAGTCTGTGGCTGGTTGGAAATTAAATACAGAAGATGGGAAAGTAGACCATGAGGAGGGGGGAACACCTGCCAGCAAATACAAATAGGGCTCATTTGCTTTTGTGCCAGGTGAAGGGTGAACAGAGAAGGTCTGGAGACAACTTTTCCCCAAAGGGGAGCCAGAGCTGTTTTTGCCACCCTCTTACCTGCAGGAGTTCAATGGCCGGCTGCTGACACTTCTCCTCCATGTCCTGTATAAGGTTGTCCACAGAGGAGAGGGCCTTAGATAACTCGGCCAGACGCTGCTCCCGGTTTTTTGCCACCTCTTTCTCCACCTCTTCCATCTGGGCCAGCAGAAGTTTCTCTTGCTCCTCCAGAAAAGTGTGCAGCTCCCTGAACTTGGCTACTGTCTCTTGTTTCTGTTCTGTGGTTTGCTTCTGATATGGAAAGAGAAGGAAATTGGGTCAATATAACAAACGCAGATGGCGTTTGCAGTGACAGATCAAACGTAGGCGATTCTATTAGAAGGGCACGTTGGCTTTTCATTAAGATCACATCAACATTTGTCAGGGCTGGAGAACAATTTCTACGGACTTTGTCACAGTACACATGGAGCTCACTGAAACTCTTGGGCTGATTACGCACAGGCAACACGGTTCATGGAACCTGCTTTAGTTGCCTGTGCTGCCGTTTGCACAGTGGGGGCAGGGACCAGCCAGGATCGTTTGAATCGTGTAGGCAGGAGGGCGCTGTTTTCGTGTGAACCATGCAGCCATGAATCCTCCCGCCTGAGAATCTACCTCCACCCAAGAATCCCCACCACCACCTACCAGCATGGCATGGCGGTCACCTATCAGAGTAGCCACTCTGCTGGCAGCTACCTACAGAACCCACCATAATGGTGGATGGAAGGGGTGCAGATTGAATGCTTCCTGCTTGCCGTACTTCGCATAGGCAACAGAAAGCGTATGAAATCCAGGCTAAAGAAAAAAAGTCACTAATGTAACAATTTTCATTTCACCCGGTTTCTGGCCAATAATATTTATTTATTTATTCATTTGATTTGATAGACAGCTCTATCCCCAAAGGTAGCATTTAGCGTTAGAAGCATTTGGGCTCCCCCCCCCCCCCAACACACTTTTTAAAAGGGCCTAACCCGTTTTACTTGGCCCGTGCAGAATCAGCCTTGGAGAGATTCTTCCAGCCACAGAGGACTGCTCCATCTGCAGCAGAAGACCCAGAGAGCAGAAGGGGCTTCTTGAGTTCATTTGTTTTCCCAATAAAAAGACATCCCATCTACTGACACCCCCCCCCCCGCCCCCACTTCCAAACAGACAAAAAGGCACAATGTTTGAGTAGAAATACCACTGCGGAGAAAAGAGATAAGAAGCCCCCTCCCCTCAATCGGCCTCCCTGGCTGCATGTTGGGCAAGAAAAAACTGCAGGGGGAAAGAAAGATCCACACATTACTGAGAATCCTGAGGACTTTCCCCCTCAGAATCAATCAGCCATGGCTGCACGTCCCTTGGCCCAGTCCAGGGTTGGTGGAGGATCTCTCAGCATTTCTACCCAGCATTCCTCTGGGGGTGGGGAACCCTCATCTCTTTTCAGGGATTGCTTTCGACGTGCAGGGTTGGTGCATCCACATCCATGGGGAACTGGCACATACGTGCAGCTGCCCAGAATTTACCCCACAGCGCAGAGAACCATGAAAAATCAACTGATTCTGACCCAATCAAAATCCCCTGAGAAGAAAAAGAAGTTTGAGGGGTGGTCTTGTTCTGGATAAACAACCGGGGCAGCCCACCCACTAGGCAGCCCTAGAGAACCATCTCGGGGTCCAGGGGCACCAAGAGTGGGCCATTCTGCAGCATCCCCAGCCCCACTTCCTGGATACTGCTCAGAACGGCAATCTCAGTCTCCCTTTGGTTGGCTGGTCTACTTCCCAACTGGGGGGAGGGGCTGCCTCATGGGTCGACTTTTTTGCTATTTGCACACGATCCCCCAATGCTAGTTCTGGAAGCTGCTCCCTTCCCATCCACAATGAAACTTACCAGCAGGTCTCGGCTTTCCTTCACCACGTCCACTTTACACGCTAGAATTTTTACTCTTTCCTCCTTCAGGTTATCCAGACAATAGCAGAATTCATCCTAGGGGAGGAGAGACTCGAAACTGAGATTGGTTTCTTTTTTAGAAGTTTACTATAAAACATACAAGAAGCAAAACTGTTTTTAAGGACCAAACTACAGATGTAACTGCCCCACATCTGTAATGGGATCTTCAACAATATTTCCCAAATTGTATATATGTTTTTTTTATATATAATATTTTATATTGTTCACCGCCCTGAGCACTTTGGGGATAGGGCGGTATATTAAATCTGATAAACAAAACACACACACACACACACAAATAAATAAATGAAGACTCCCAGATGCAAAGAATGCCGTGGCAAAGAGACTGACCCTGCGCTTGACCTCCTACCTGCTTCGTCCACAGGAAAGTTTTCCCAGGAAGTGGCAAAGGAGTGGCCACTGTAGAAACCAGACAGGCCACCAATGAAGGGCAAGGAAATGGGACTGAGCTGCACGTGTTCCTCAGCCAGAGGGGGACTCCAGTGAAAGGCTGGGGCACCAATATGGGCAGGACAGGGCAAGCAGCAAAGGGGGGATCTCCGGGGGGGGGGGCAGGGTGGAAAGGTGGCAGCCAGGCCCTTCCCTCCATCACGAGGTTAAGCCCTTTCCTCGTGCCCCTTTTTTATCCATATATTAGATGCTGCTTTGGGAGCCAATGGGGTGGGGGTGGGGCGAATATAATATCGCATATTTTAAATTATCTTGGTAGTTACAAATCAGCAAGCAGCACTGACCACAAGCTGAGAGAGCTTTGCTCCAAAGTGAGATTTTGAGCCACATTCAAGAACCCAGAAAAGTCTGTTCCCCCAGCCCTCCATCTCTTGCTCACCCTGTTTCCTTGGGACGCCTCCTCCAGAGGGATCACCTGGTGACCTCTGTGCACCTGGGATCTGCCGCAGACCAGGCAGAGCGGGGCCTCGTCCTCCCGGCAGAAAAGCTTCAGGGGCTCCTGGTGCTTCTCGCAGATCCCCCCCTTCCCTCCCACAGGACGGAGTTTCTGGATTAGTTCCACGAAGTTGGCCAGCTGGTGGTTGGGCCGGAGGGTCCCCTCCTGCGCGGGTCCTCTGCAAAGAGGGCAGGAAGCCTCTGCCCCCTCCAAGCCCCCCCAGCTGTGGGTCAGGCAGGCCCGGCAGAAAGTGTGGCCGCAGCCAGCAATGGTCACCGGGTCCCTGAAGAAGTCCAGGCAGACGGAGCAAGAGGCTTCCTCGCACAGCTCCTCCAGGGGACCCGCCGCCGCCGCCATGGCCAGAGAGGAGCTACTTTCGCTTTCCCTTCCTGCAAAGGACTTCCTCCTCCTGCTGCTGCTGCAGGACTGACGCTCTGGAAACAGGCAGCTGCCGGGGCGGGGAGGGGGGGGGCGGAGCCTGGGGGGAGGGAGTTGCTTTGGTGGACATTTGGAAGCACCTCAGGAGCTAGGAAGATGTTTCCTTTCGCATCCCAAGAAGTCCAGGGAAAGCTGGAAGGAAGCGCAGGGATGCAGCGGAGCGGATTTATCAAGGCAAGGGGAAGAACCCCCCAGCATCTGCCTCTTCCCAAAACAACAGCCAGGGTCAGATTTCCCCCATCCTCCTTATTGGGGGCGCAGTGGCAGAAACTCTCCCAATTTATCCATTTCAGATTTTGTTTACAAATAAAATGAAACTTTTATTATATTTTTCTGTAAGTTTAGATGGAAATAATCACTGTATTAGATAGAAGATAGGATTTGTTCTGCGTCTGCATAAACTCTCCTCCCCTTAAGGCAGAAATGCTGGCGATAGCCCCGCCCTGCCCCACCTCAGCGTTTCCTTTTCATTCACAAAACCGAGATCAGACCTGTAACAAAGAAAGCCCCGGAAGACGACCATCAGCCTGGCCTTATCTCATCACCCAACTGATAAAGGGTGCTGCACCCTTAGGTTTCGTTTTCCTGATCTCATCTCCCAGTAAACCTTTTGTGTTTTTCCCGCCTTGGACTTGAATCCACGCGAAATTCAAGAAGGGACTGCCCTCTGGAATGTGATTGTGTAACCTCTATCTGTGGGTTCTGTGGGGCAGAACTTGGAATGAGTTTGCAACAACAATTTTTAAAAACAAAATGGTTTACTTTCTTAACATATAACATCAACATTTAACATCACACTTCAAGGTCCTGTTCAGGTTGCATTTTCCTTATATTTACCGTCTACTGATACTGCCAAGTCCAATTCTTCTTTGCAAGTGGGTTGGCTCCTGAAGACTCCAAGGGCTCGATGAACAGGATTCAACATGATGAAGGTTTCCAGGAGAACTCTCACCCATTACAAACATTAAAAAAAACCCTGAAACAATAAACTCCAACATTTACAACATAGCAAAAATAAACAACTACCTTCCCACTTGTTCCCAACAACATTGCAGTTACCTTAGTTGATAGTTCCATGGGAATGTCAACTCAAAGCATGGCAGCTGTGAAAAAGGCAAACTCTATGCTGGGGATAATTAGGAAAGGAATTGAGAATAAAACTGCAAAGATTGTCATGCCCTTATATAAAGCAGTGGTGCGACCGCACTTGGAGTACTGTGTCCAGTTCTGGTCGCCGCATCTCAAAAAGGATATTGAGGAGATAGAAAAAGTGCAGAGAAGGGCAACAAGGATGATTGAGGGACTGGAGCACCTTCCCTATGAGGAGAGGCTGCAGCGTTTGGGACTCTTTAGTTTGGAGAGGAGACGTCTGAGGGGGGATATGATTGAAGTCTATAAAATTATGCATGGGGTAGAAAATGTTGACAGAGAGGAAATCTTTCTCTCTTTCTCACAATACTAGACCCAGGGGGCATTCATTGAAAATATGCTGGGGAAGCAATTAGGACTAATAAAAGGGAAACACTTCTTTCACGCATAGCGTGGTGGTTGGTGTTTGGAATATGCTGCCACAGGAGGTGGTGATGGCCACTAACCTGGATAGCTTTAAAAGGGGCTTGGACAGATTTATGGAGGAGAAGTCGATTTATGGCTACCAATCTTGATCCTCTTTGATTTGAGATTGCAAATGCCTTAACAGACCAGGTGCTCGGGAGCAACAGCCGCAGAAGGCCATTGCTTTCACCTCCTGCATGTGAGCTCCCAAAGGCACCTGGTGGGCCACTGCGAGTAGCAGAGAGCTGGACTAGATGGACTCTGGTCTGATCCAGCTGGCTTGTTCTTATGTTCTTATGTTCTTACCTTAACAAGGTGTTAAGGGCTTATACAAACCAAGGTCCAAGTCTGGCAGCCTTGTCTTCTCCAAACTTCATGAGCTCTGCAGCCTCCTGCTGCTTTGAGTCTCCACCCCTTTCTGAGTCAACCCATTCTGAGCATGGGGGTTACAGTTGGTTCTTCTTTTTGTTAATGAATGGTGGTGGGTTCTACTGTTGTCTCCCGGTTTTCCTTGTAAAGCTGCTAGGCAGCGCAGTTGCTGTGGAATGGAGGTGCTGACAGGTCAGCATCACAATAAAGAATCTTTTTACTGTTCACTATACTCGCTGTGTTGGGTCCTGTTTCTGTTCCTGCGTGCTACCAAGAGCTGAAATCACATTGAAATAATTAAAGTTACCCTGGTAGCGCAGTAACAGTGGCACTGTTCCCGCGACACCAACACATGCGTGTTCCCTGCAAAGCGGAATCGGGAGGCAGATCCCAGATCCACAAGGGAGGTGCAGCATGAATTGCACCTTTCCAAAAGCTCCCCAGTGTCCAAGAAAGGACCACGCAGACAGGAAAGCAGAGCAGCAAAGAAAGGGTTGAGAAGATTCCCTTGCTCCTTGAGCCAGAGGCGTAGCTGGGAAAAATGGAGCCGGGGGGGGCAAAATCTGAGTTTTTCGCCCCCTCCCTCCATGGGTGGCCACCCTCCCTCCTAACAATCACCACTATCTTTAAGAGTGCAATGTCAACGTTAGCCTAAATAAACTCTAAAAATACACACATTGCACTCTGGCTGTGTCCAGTCTTACATATTGATCTTACATATAATTAAACAACTTAACACGTCTATTTGTATTTACATTTCCTTATTTCTCTGACAAAGTTCTTAAAGATACAGCATAAGTCTTCCAACTCTTATAACTAAACATAAACAATCACTTAGTTCATTCAATTCTTTGTTCAGAAACAAAGCTTCAGTGGAATATGGACTATATGGAACTGAAGCTTTGTTTCTGAACAAAGAATTGAATGAACTAAGTGATTATTTATGTTTAGTTATAAGAGTTGGAAGACTTATGCTGTATCTTTAAGAACTTTGTCAGAGAAATAAGGAAATGTAAATACAAATAGAAGTGTTAAGTTGTGTAATTATATGTAAGATCAATATATGAGTGGCCACCCTCCCTCACCACGACAATCTACTAGCAGCAGCAGAGCCCATTGCTGGGGAGATGCAACAGGCCCTAGAAAAGGGTAGAAGAAGAAGGACCTCCCCAGCAATGGGCTTTAGTGGGGCTGTAGCAGCCCCCACCCCACTCTTGTTCGAGGTGTGACACTTACCTGGGTGTGCATCTATGGCTCGGGGGCGGGACAGGTTGAAGAGTGTGGCTTGAGATAGGAAGGAAGGTGAGGATAGGTGGAGGGTGGAGAGGAGGGTGGTGGTGGGAGGGAGGCAAAGTGAGGCCTGGAGTGGAGGAGGGTGGAACAGGGCAGGCGTGGGGTGGCAGATTGGGAGAGGGTGGAATGGGAGGCTTCGGGTGGGGAGGTAAGAAAGGTGAGGGTTCTGGTAGGGCAGGGTGGCAAGGTGAGGCATGGGGGAGGGTTGAAAGGTAAGGATTAGGGTGGTGGGGGTAGAAGGTGTGGCTGGGGGTGGGGAGAGCATAAGGGTGGGTAGGGTTAGCAGGTTGGGTTGGGGCAGGGTGGCAATCTGAGGGTTGGGGTGGGGGAGGGTTGAAAGGTAAGGCTTTGGGTGGTGGGAGGGTAGGAAGGTGTGGCTAGAGAGAGGATTTGTAGGTGAGTATGAAGGTGGGGAGGGTTGGCAAGTTAGTATTGGGTGGGGGGAGTGGTAAGGTGAGGGCTGCGGGGTGGGAGGGTTGGCAAGGTGAGGAAGATTGGAAGGTGCAACTAGGGTTGGGGAGGTTGAAAAGATTAGGATTGGGGTGCGGGTGGGTGGGTGGGAAGTGGCCAGGGGGTTGGTAGGTGAGCATGAGCGTGGGGAACAGAGGCGTAGCTAGCATGGGGACATCTGGAGACAAGTGTCCCGGGCGCCCACCATTGGGGGCGCAGAAAAAATTTGGGCTCATTTCTAATTTTTTTGTGTTTTTACTTTGTCGGCCAGCAGGGGGCGCAGTTTTTAGGCTATCGGCACCAAACTTTCAGGCTATCTGGACACAGTGTATAACAGACTTCTCTCTGTGATACACTTCTGAAGATGCCAGCCACAGATGCAGGCGAAACATTAGGAACAAGATCTACCAGACCAGGGTCATGCAGCCTGGAAAACCCACAACAACCAACACTTAAAGTGATGCTGTTTTGGGGGGGGGGGTCTACCCTAAAACAGCGTCACTTTCAATGTTGTTTAAACTAGGGAGCCCAGAGTCTCCCTTTAAGGTGAATCTGAGCTCCCTGGTTCAAACAGTATTGGGGGGGGGGGATTTAAAAGGAGAATCTGGGTCCCTAGTTTAAACAACATTGAAAATTATGCTGTTCCTGGGTGGTTCCCTCCCCTTCAAAAATAGCATCACTTTCAATGTTGTTTAAATTAGGGAGCCCTGGGTGTGTCCAGATTTGTGTGTTGGGGCATGTTCTATAATGTGATGGTGACTTTGAGATGACCTGGTGCAAAAAATGTTGTTTGGTCATGGTGGGGGAGGGTGGCTGCCTATATTGGGGGGGGCACGTAAAACTCAGATTTTGCCCCAGGCTCCATTTTCCCTAGCTACACCTCTGGTGGGGAGTTAGTATTGGCGGGGGGGGAAGAGATGTTGGGAATTGGGGGGAATGTCTCCATTTTAATCCAGTCATTTTTGATGTCTGGGAGCCTGGAGAGGTCTTTACAGGACTCAAAAAGGGGGCTGTTCAGAAACAATATTTTCTTATTGATGCTTCTGGTGTGAAGAGATGGTCTTAAGAAAGGAGTTGAGGTTGCCCTGTTCATTCACCCAAAGGAAGGGCGGGAGGGTCTCTCCAGAGAAGGAGGGTCCAGAGTACTCATAGATGAAGGCTCCTCATTCAGCTTCAAAAAGGCCACTCAACCCTCAGCATAGTTCAAACACACTTGGTTCAAACACATAGTTCAAACACACTGAGCTACCTGGTCAAGGGAGAGGCATCATTATTTACTGATGGATGGAAGAAGCCCCCCCCCCCCCCGGCGCCTCCCAGATTCCTTCCTCAGGACTGACGAGAATGTCTCCCTTCCTCCTCACAGACTTTCTGGCCACCCCCACAGCCCATTCTCCCTCACTTCGCACAAGGACTTCCCATAAACGGTGGCCTCCTATGAATCCCTCACGGCCCAGCACAACACAATAACAGTCAAACCTCTCCAGATTGTTGGGCATATTTTCACATTTTTCATCTTCTACTTCAACTCTACATACACTTTCCTGATCCTCAGGCAAGGTGAGTTCAGGATGGACTCTGTCAGGATCCAGGATGGGCTGGGTCAGGATCTAGAGTCACATTTGCTGTGGGGGGAAATTAAGACACCAGAGGACACTGAAAGTCCCACCCCCTTTTTGAACTCTTTGGCCCAATCACAAAGTCTCATCCTATAGCCATGGTGGCGAACCAATTGGCCATGCTGGCAGGGGCTGATGGGAATTGTAGTCCATAACATCTGGAGTGCCAAAGGTTCGCCACCACTGTCCTATAGAAACTGAAATGAAGGTATATTTTTTCCCATTTCTCCCTGCAGTCGCCTTCCTCCTGACCCCCAAGCCAAAGACCACATTTTAAGATCTTCAGAGAAGGGACCTATTTTTCTGTACTCTACCATTCACATGGATGACACTTTAAAATTGATCTATACCAATGGAAAGACCCACACGCCTGTCCCTCTGTCTGTGGCAGGCATCACCCATCAGAAAATAAAGGCCAGAGCCTTAGAATTAGTCACCAGTTTTTGGGTGATGATGCAACTTGCAGGATCAAAACTGAAGGGAATCAAAACACCCCGGCCCAGGTGAAGGCCAGAACCCCCCTCTGATCTTGGCCATGGAAGCAAAGGTTGAATGATGAGAGTCCAGGAAAGCGGAAACAGTACAGAGAGGAAGGGTGGAAAACATCTTCCTCTGGGCAAAACAACACAACTTCCCTAAACTATCAGAGGCAAGTGTGCTGCAGGTAGGCAATGCGTGATCAGGTCCAGTCTCGCAGGACAGAACATGCAGCAGACGAGCAAAGTCTGAAGACAGTCCAGTGGGTCAAGGCAGGCGGCAAATGAAGGCGTAGTCACAGGTCATTCCAACATGTCATGGCACAGGAGATCAGGCAAAAAGGCTGGAGATTAGTAGTAGACCAGGCACATGGAGGCAACAGGAAACGCACTTGTTGCACCCAGGCAGAAGCAAGCTCACAGCAAGGCTTATAGAGAGAGCCTTGTTCAAGGGGCTGGGATTCTGCAAGGAGTTAATCCTCATCAGATGGAGAAACTTCTATTTTCCTATATCTTCCTGCAAGACGAGCACTCCTTCTTTGCTTCTGCAGTAGCAGCCTCTGCTTCTGCCTCCTATGCACAGCTTTCTCATCACTGGGTTCCCCCAGAGGATCTGCAGGCTCCTCCACCTGTACGTCAGAAGGCAATGAAGGGCTAGGAGTTGACTCTGCTGCCAGGTCTTCCTCAGGAGCAGCCACTTCTGGCTGCACTGTGTCCTCAGGTTCTGCCTCAAAGTCCTCCATGTCTTGGTACCGGTAAGTATCCAATGGCTGGCTCGTGACAGGTAATGTTGTCTAGTGCTTAAAGTGTCTTAGAAACTATGAGACCTGGGTTCCAATTCCAACCCCACCTTGGAGGTTTGCTTGGTGACCTTGGGCCAGTCTCACACTAACCTACTTCTCAGGGTTGATGTGATGATAAAGTAGAAGGCTAGAGAATAATGTAAGGAGAAGAGTTTGGATTTATATCCCCCCTTTCTGTTCTGTAGGAGACTCAATCTCCTTTCCCTTCTCCCCTCACAACAAACATCCTGTGAGGTGGGGGGGGGGGGGTTCAGAGAGCTCCAAAGAGCTGTGATGAGCCCAAGATCATCCAGATGGCATGTGTTGGAGTGCACAAGCTAATCTGAATCACCAGATAAGCCCCCACAGCTCATGTGGCAGAGTGGGGGATCAAACCCAGTTCTACAGATTAGAGTGCACCTCCTCCTAACTACTACACCATGCTGGCTTTCTTTGGGCCACTTTGGTGAGGCAGGCAGCACAGAGTGTGGAATAAATCTTATTTTACAAAGTAAAGTGGGCTTTATCAGATCCATCACATTAAAATGGTTAGAGCATCTGCTGAGGATCTATGAGACCCAGGTTTGAATTTTCAATCTGCCAGATACTTGGCTCACAGAGGGCCATTTATTCACACCCCTTCCCCCATCATCTCCAATCCACAACACTGTTATTGTGAGGTTAAAATGGAGGACTGGACAGTGAAGTTAGCCACTTTCAATCTATGCTGGGCAGAAAAATAATAATTTTAAAGAAATAACTGAAGCTATTTTCCTGAAGAAAGGAAATTGATTTCCTTTCCTATTTTTCACAGATGTTCCTGCTGGGATGGAAAAGAATTAATTTATTTATTATTATTATTTATTTATGATTTTGACTACAGTTTACAAAATGGATTATTGCGTTTTCTGTTGGTACATCAGATATTGCTGTCAGTCTTTTGACTGAATGTGGAACTCAAGTGTTCAAACTACTATTAAGCATTGCGAGTGTGACGGCCCCCAGCCAACAATCAAAGTTATGGGAATCTTTATGTGCATCTCCAGCTCCTTCCCTGCACCTGTTGGGGAAAAGGAGAAACCCACCATTTCCCCCTCCCCACACGGCATGAATCCGGCAGGAGGAAATGGGGGGGCACATTAGATTGACAAGTGGCTGTTCATTGGCCAGCATGACAAGTCAGGAAATAGGATTCCTCCCTGCAACTCTCAGGGGTCCCCTTTATTAGCAGATTTTTCTGGAATGTACATAACATATCAGTAATATAAAAACTGAAAGCCAGTGAATTTCAGAGCACAGGATGTTAGCCTTGCATTGATGAGGTTCAAAACCCAACTCAGCTTTACACTGGGTTGCCAGGGACCACGTGAGGCCTGGAGATCTGCCAGAATTACAGTTGATCTCCCAATGGCCAATCAGATCCCCTGCGTCAAAGAGTGGACTCTGTGGTGCTCGGCCCCCCTCAAGTCCCTTCCCTCCCTAAACTCTACCCACCCCAGCTCTGCACCCAAAATCCCTGTTGGGGAATTTTGGGGGGGGGGGGGAGGGTGTCTCCATTTTATTCCAGTCAGTTTTGGTGGCTGGGAGCCTGGAGAGGCCTTTACAGGACTAAATGGGGGAGCTTCTGAGAACCAATATTTTTTAATTGAGGCTCCTGGTGTGAACAGAAGGCCTTAAGAAAAGAGTTTGAGGTGGCCTTTTTCAAACACTCGAAAGTAGGGCAGGAAAATCTCTCCAGAGAAGGAGTCTCCAGAGTACTCATAGATGACGGTTCCTCGGTCAGCGTCAATAAAGGCCACTCGACCCCCATCATAGTTCAGACAGACTCGGATCCTGTTGGGCTCCTCACTCAGGGAAAGGGGAATATCAGAGCCTTTTCTGGCAGCCCAGTAACCCCCTTCTCTGCACTTCCCCACAGCCCAGATCCCCCCCTCAGGATTGAGCGTAATACATCCCTTCCTCCTCACAGATTTTCTGGCCATGCCCACCCACCATTCTCCCTCACCTCCCACAAGGACATCCCAGAAATGGCGGCCTCCTGTGAATCCCTCACTGCCCAACACAACAAAGTAATTGTTGAATCTCTCAGGATTTTTGGGCAGAATTTGAGCTTTTCCTCCATTCCTCACGCTTTTCCGATCCTCAGACAGGATGAGTATGGGATGGGCCGTGTCTGGATCCAGAGTCACATTTGCTGTTGGGGGAAAATGAGGAGACAAGAAGAGAAAGATTTTCAGCTGGGAGATTTCTCCCTCTGGCCTCTTCTGCTTCCTTCTCCTGCCCATCATGGCCTCCTCTCACTCTTTTAAGCTTTTCCTTCTCTGCAACTATTAAAAGGCAGACCACTCTTTTGGTGCACTTCAAGCACAAGCAGATAAAAGGCACAATAAAAAAACCCACTGGACAACAACCCATTTCCTACCATCTCCTATCCCAAGTAGTTAAGCTTCAGAGAGAAGAGAATCATGGATATTTTTTGGAAAGCAATCACACGCGAAAAAGCATTTACACAAACACCCGAATCTCATGAAAAGGAGAACAGGCACACAACGGGTTGAACGGGTTGTGGCTCTTACTCCTGATCTGAGACACGTCTCAAAACTGAATTTGTTTACACAGTATTTTGTGCCAGTTTAAATAATAACGAAAGTATTACATGAATTTTATTCCTGTTTTGGGGATTTCTTGTACCACAAGAATGAAATTGCTGCTCATTCCAACCTTCAGTTATAGGTTCTAAGAAATCCTCTCATTGAAAGTGTCTCCCAGGACACCTTGAATCAAAAACACCCCGTTAATAGTTTCTGTGGCTCACAGGAAAGGTAACTTGGAGGAAGGAAGACAGAACAGGATTTCAGTTCCCTTGACAATCTCTGAGTCTTCTGGAGGGACCCAGGGGCTTCAGTAGTCGTTTCCTCACAGGGATGGGTTTGTGTGGTTTCCTTGTTGCTGGTGGAACTACTGACAAAGTGCAGCAAGAATGGGATGTCTGCATGGCAAGTTTCCCCACCCTCTTTCAGTCCTCCAGAAGTGCCCACCCCACTCCACTGGGCCACCAGGGTTTGGCAATTAACAAAAATCAGTCATAGCATATCACTGTATTGATGCCTTCCCCTATATATTGTCACAAATGGAATGGTCTAGAGAATTACTTTTTAACAAAGGCACATCAGACAACCAGGTACACACACAGGGAGCAAAACAGAGCTAAGCCAGCATTCAACCTGCGTACATGATTGCGGCAAACGGAAGCTCCCCAGTCCAGTTCACAGCGCTAGGAAACATCTGCCTTTATTATGTCTCCTGCCCAGAAAGGTGCTTCTGAGCATCAGCAAAGGAGGCAGCAGAACAAGCTGAAGCGGAAACTTTGGAGTGGCTGAATGGAGTTTCAGTTCTCCTCCCAAACATCAAACACAAATTATATGTGAGCAATCAAAGAACAGCACTATGGCATGCTGGACATCTGCCTTTATATTCTGCTATTCTGTAAACAAAGTATTTTCCCTGAAACTTGTATATCCACCACACAATTTATAGGACTTTGAAAATGAGGGAAACCTGGAAAGCTGGTGGGAAAATCCACATAGAGGAATGGGATTCCCGATCTGACTCGTGCTTCTCATGGGGAGGATTCTGAAAGGCCCTCAAGGGACGAGGCCCACCAACCGTTCTCCCAAAATGGTGACAGGCAGGTGGAAGGAGGCAGTTCATCCCCTCAGAGTTCACCTCCTCTTTCACCCTGACAGACTTCAGAGCAAGAAGGAACTGCCTGTGGCAGGAATGGAAAGATGAGGAAGAACCAGAGGATACATGTTCTCTCTGGAAAAATACCAAGTAGATGAGCACACATTATAAGGTGAAGTTTTTTACTTAAGAAACTATTAAGAAACATACCTTTCTGCAGGTGAAGTCCAGAATCCAGAGTGTCTGTGGAAGCAAAGGGACCAAAAGTGAACACCAGACCCTTGTGCCTATCACAAATCTTGTGACAAAAACATCAGCTAACCACATTGTCTGTTTTTCCCTTGAGGAGGGAAGGTGTCATGATACAGCCCCCTCTCATCAGATCCAAAAACCAAGCAGGGAGGGTAGTTGGATGGGAGACCAATGAAGATTCTGCGGACAAAGGCAGCAGCAAAGAAATCTCTGCTTCTCTCTTGCTTTGGAAGCCTCTTTCTGAGGTGACCCATTAGTTTGCTGTGACTTGATGGCCCATGCATACATTTCTATTGAGTTTCACATGAAAGATTAAGTAGAATCTACTTCTGGGGAAAATTCTTCTCACAATTTTGTATGTGGAAATGATCACATTTCTTTTCACAAGTCACTTTGACTGGACACTCAATTCATAGAAAGTGTGTCAAAGACTGCAGTCGAAGGGTCTACTCCTTTTAAACAATGGATCCTTCCAAGCAGAGGTCCCACAGTGCCATTCTAAGCAGCTTTTCTATAACCACTGATTTTCAATGGGCTCAGAAGGGTTTAGATCTGCTTAAGGCAGCACTATGAACCCCCTGGAGACCTCTCTGTGGGCTCAGCTACAACATACTCAAGCAGGGAGTGAACAGGGAGAAGATTTTCTTCCTATCTCATAAAACTAAAATGAGATGTTATCTGCTGAAGGTGAAGGGTGAGGGATTCTGAACAGACAAAGGGAAGTATTTCCTCACACAACATATAGGTAAATCGTGGAAGTCCCTGCCCCAGGAGGTGGTGATGGCCACTGATTTGGAAGGCTTTAAGAGGGGATTGGACATGTTTATGAAGGAGAAGACTATCCATGGCTATGAGTCAAATGGATACTAGTCATGAGGCACACCTATGATCACCAGCATCACAGGAGCAGGCCTCTTATATCTGGTGCTGAGGCAAGATAATGCTGCTGCTTTTGTTTGTTCTGCTTGTGGGCTTCCTAGAGGCACCTGGTTGGCCACTGAGTGAACAGATTGCTGGACCTGACAGGCCTTGGTCTAATCCAGCAGGACTTTTCTTACGTTCTGATGTTCCTTACCTTTGAGTTGCTTTTTGATGCCCTTCAAAAAGAGATTTGTATCCGAGCAGTGCCAAATGCGCCACTTCAGTGAATGAGGAAAAGCTGCTGGATTCTCAAACACCTCATTTTCTTCATACCTGGAGAAAATCATGTCAAGATTCCATCCGTCAAGTTCAAAAACCCCCCAAGTGGATCAGAGAAACAGAGGGAAAATGGGCAGAGCGCCTGGAGACAGAGGCTGAAGCTGATAGCCGAGAAAGATGAGAGGCTCTTTGGAGAAAAAGTTTCACCTCACTGCAGCTTGAGATTGTAACTCTTGAGACCCCCAAAGCCACACAGCAGCTGTGGGGAATGACTGTTAATAAATAAAACAGAACCCATTGATTGATTGATTTGATTTCTAATCTGCACAAACACGCCAACACAGACTTCCTCATGTGCAGCCTCACCCTTCTCTCTTTAACACATGGACCACCTCAGATTGAGTTGGACAGTCATCACAGTGTTCACCTCTACAGTCATCCCTGACCCAGCCACCCCTAATGCCAATGAAGGCTTTATTCTGGCCAAATAAAGATTCCACGCTGCCATTTTGCGGAATGAACGTAGCTGAGGAGACTCAAACACTGTATTTCCTCAGGCAGTCTTTAAAATGGGGCTTTGGAAGCAGCTGCTGCTGCAACACAAAACTTTTCGCTGGGTAACTGAAGCTAAAGTGCAGCACCCTTTTTGAGAGTGGCATTGCCTATTATAGCACCCACTTTATGTCAGCCATTTTGTGGCTCTTCCCACCACACTTCGGCAAATTTCCAAAGGTACCCGCAGCCTCAAAGACGTTGGGGACCCTTCTTCTAGAGATGCACAGCTAGGTGTCAACGCAGACCCCACCCCCAATGCTATTTCACTTCCCAGTTTCCTGTTGAGAAACCTCTGTCCACAAGGTGTTTGCCCCTGAGAGATGGGTCAATTCCGCACTCACCATTAGATGCGCGTTCAACACTCCAAATATCCAGGTTTCCAGCAGAACTCGCAACTACACCAGCGCCAAAAACGCATTGAGCACGTTTCAGTCGCTCGCCACCTGCACCCCCACCCCCCTCAGCGCACGTTTTTTCGGATCCTGGACCTTTTCCCCCCAGTGGACAAGCTTCAGTGGGGAGCATGAATCCGTGCTCAAAAGCACCCAATTCCTATGAAACTGGTTTGCCTCTACTTTCACTTTTGAAGTGGGGAATCAACCAGTGATGGAGATCCACACTCTTAATTACTCCTGATGTGGCCCTCCGTCACAATCCTAAAGGACCACGTTCTTCACAGGCTTCCAAGATGCCTCCCAGCATTAAAACATCAATGAGAAAGATCCACTTACCTTAGCAAGGTGCTTCTGGCATCCTAAAGAGGAAAGACAAAGAGAGAGAGAATATGAAGAGGGACCTCAGTGCTTTTTGAGAGGCCACACCAAGAAGACGCCTCAGACCCAGGAAGATTCTGCTCTCTGGCCTTTTTCTTGGGTTCAGCTAGCAGACTCCACTCAAAGGCTGAGGTGGATCTTGATACAGGGGGAGAAACATTTTATAATCTTTATGCCGTGGGAAGGATAATATCAGCAGTCAAAGTGGAGCTACTTCAGAGCAAAGATGAGCGACCTGCTTTGACAACTCAACTGTGGCTACTTTCACACCAGGTTTTTTCCTCACACGGAAGACAGGAAGCCCTCAGATCAGGTTGGGTGGTTCCAGGGACGTAGGTATAGATTTTTTATGGGGAGGTTTGGGGGTGGGGACACACGCCCCAGGGCATGGCCACGCCTCCCCAAGCCCTGCCCCTGGCCTAGCGCTTATAAAAGCAGCTCTCCGAGACCAGGGACGGCAGACTCCCCTGCCCTGCCCTCCCCTGCCTCCCACCAGCTGGGCTCCCAGCCGGCAGCCGGCAGTTCCTTCTGCCCTCCCCTCTGGGCAGAGGCATAGAGGGAAAATGGAGCCTGGTGCAAAATCTGAGTTTTGCGCCCCCCCCTCCCCCCCAGACAGCTGCTGTGATGCTGGAATCCACCCCCAAGCAGCATCACTTTCAATGGTGTTTAAACTAGAGAGCCGAAATTCTCCTTTTAAATCCACCTTAAAGGGAGAATCTGGGGTCCCCAGTTAAGCAACATTGAAAGTGATGATGTTTGGGGGTGGATTATCCCCCACCCTGAAACAGCATCACTTTCAATGTGGCGTTGTGGTTAAGAGCAGGTGCATTCTAATCTGGAGGAACCAGGTTTGATTCCCTGCTCTGCCACTTGAGCTGTGGAGGCTTATCTGGGGAATTCAGATTAGCCTGTGCACTTCCACACACGCCAGCTGGGTGACCTTGGGCTAGTCACAGCTTTTCGGAGCTCTCTCAGCCCCACCCACCTCACAGGGTGTTTGTTGTGAGGGGGGAAGGGCAAGGAGATTGTAAGCCCCTTTGAGTCTCCTACAGGAGAGAAAGGGGGGATATACATCCAAACTCTTCTTCTTCTAAACTGAGGACCTCAGATTCTCCCTTTAAATTCATGCCGGAGGAGGTGTATTTAAAAGTAGAATCTGGGGAAATTTGGGGGGTGCCTGCTGTCAGGGGTGCAATGGTTAAGCTAGAAGCACCAAACTTTCAGGGTATCTTTAGGAGTCTCTCCTAATGATCCCACCCAGGTTTGGTGAAGTTTGGTTCAGGGGGTCCAAAGTTATAGACCCTCAAGGGTGTAGCCCCATCTCCTATTAACTCCCATTGGAAACAATGGGGGATGGAGGCACCCCCTTTGGGAGTCCATAGCTTTGGACTCCCTGGACCAAACTTCACAAAACCTGGGTAGTATCAATAAGAGACTCACCTGATAGTACATCCCAAGTTTGGTGAAGTTTGGTTCAGGGGGTCCAAAGTTATGGACCCTCAAAGTGTAGCCCCCATCTTCTATTACAGTGGTGGCGAACCTTTTGCACTCCAGATGTTGTGGACTACAATTCCCATCAACCCCTGCCAGCATGGCCAATTGGCCATGCTGGCAGGGTTGATGGGAATTGTAGTCCATAACATCTGGAGTGCAAAAGGTTCGCCACCATGGTTCTATTAGCTCCCATTGGAAACAATGGAGGATGGGGCACCCCCTTTGGGAGTCCATAACTTTTGACCCCCTGAACCAAATTTCACCAAACCCAGATAGTATCATCAGGAGAGTCCCCCAAACAATCCCTGAAAGTTTGGTGCTGCTAGTCCACACAATGCACCCCCTGCAGGCCAAAAACAAAAAAACACTAAAAATGTTTTAAAAACCCACAAACGTAGGGGGTGGAGCTTCAGACATGAATGGGGGGGTTTGAACCCATTTGCTGCTAATGTTTCGCACAGGGCTCTGGAGGCAGCTGTATTTCCAGGCCGTGGAGTTTCAAAGGGCCACTATGATAGGTTTCTCCAGTCTGCTCCTAGATGGAAATGGGGCAGAAGGGAGAGCCCTGGACAGAGAAGAAAACTTGACAGCAACAGAAGCGGGAGTCATTTGCTTTCTTCCAAGTGAAGGAGGCTCAAAAAGGGTTTGGGGCCGGCCTTCTCCTGTTCCTGCCACCCTCTTACCTGCAAGAGTTCAGTGGGCGGCTGCTGACACTTCTCCTCCATCTCCTGGATGAGAGTGTCCAGAGAGAAGAGCGCCTCAGATAACTCAACCAGACGCTGATCCCGGTTTTTTGCCACCTCCTTCTCCACCTCTTCCATCTGGGCCAGCAGAAGTTTCTCTTGCTCCTCCAGAAAAGTGTGCAGTTCCCTGAACTTGGCTACTGTCTCTTGTTTCTGTTCTGTGGTTTGCTTCTGATATGGAAAGAGAAGGAAATTAGGTCAACATAATGAATGCAGATGGCGTTTGCAGTGACAGATCAAACTTAGGAGATTCTATTAGAAGGGCAGTTTTTTCATTCAGATCACATCAACATTTGTCTGGCCATTTTTGCATGGAAAATTGTACTGATGTTAGCACACGGAATATCCCTGTGCCGCTGGGAATTCTGCACGGGCCGAAAAGCTGCATAGGGTCTACCCCTGCATTGCACCACCATTTTCCCTTTTCCCCATTGTGATGGAATAGTACTGTAAAACTAGCAAAGTCACATATGACTGTGAAAAGCATCTTTGCCTTTTGATCTCCTGGAGGGAGGACAGGAAACTATGCAGAGGTGCTAGGATGAAACTTCAAAGGCCTAAGTTACCTCGTGGCCTGAACAGAGTTTTCCTGAGAAGGGGGAAACAAAGGTTTTGAAATTCCATCTTGAGACGTGGCGACTGAGGCTGAGATTAAGCTTGGGAGAGCCACTCTTATCTCACCTCAATCTTGGGTTCTTTTCCCTCCTATTAAACTCCAGACCAGCTGATTTCTCGAAGATTTATTGTAAAAGTTCAAAACAAAGAAATAAAACTTAGATTCAGTTAAGGGATTGCTTAGGTGGTCATATCCCTTTTGGTTCTTTGTCCCCATTCCGGGAACCCATGGCCCAGAGATGCTTCTCTGACCACGTCTCAAGATGGAATTTCAAAACCTTTGTTTCCCCCTTCTCAGGAAAACTCTGTTCAGGCCACGAGGTAACTTAGGCATTTGAAGTTTCATCCTAGCACCTCTGCATAGTTTCCTGTCCTCCCTCCAGGAGATCAAAAGGCAAAGATGCTTTTCACAGTCATATGTGACTTTGCTAGTTTTACAGTACTATTCCATCACACCCATGACTTTGAAAAACTGCCAAATTGGAGGTTCTTTTGAAATGCCCCTGCGTGATTTCACTTGCCATGAAAATACCACGGCACAGAACCAGGGCCATTTTTCCCACCTCTCTGCTCTCGCTCACCCCACCAATCAACAGGTGCTGGATGTTTGACAGAATCGGCGCCCTTCCATCTGCGGTGCCCGCACATCCCAATTTTCTGACTGATATCCTTTTGTGTGAGAGAGAATCGGCTTGTATGTGAGAGAGAATTGGCACCCTTCTGTCTGCAGTGCTTGCACACCCCACTTTTCTGACTTAAATCCTTGTGTGTGAGAGAGAATCGGCTAGTGTGTGAGAGAGATTTGGCGCCCTTCCATCTGCAGCACCTGCACACCCCACTTTTCTGGCTAAAATCCTTTTGGGTGAGAGAGAATTGACTTGGGTGAGTGAGAGAATCAGTGCCCTTCCGTCTGTGGTGCCTGAATGCCCCACTTTTCTGGCAAAAATCCACCATTTCTCCCTCTGTGTTCCCCCACCCCCACTGAAATGAAAGCCATGTCTCTTAGCAACAGGGAAGAAGTTTTGGGTACAGAGTAATTTAAAACTAAACTAGTGAAAGTGAGTGGGAGAATGGGGGTGAGAATCAGCCAATCAGAATGCAGGAAATGGATGTTGCGGAAGAGCTTGCGGTGCAAATAAAGAGGCGCTGGGGCATAACCGGCCCTGCCTCGACTCCCAGGAAGAACCGGGGAGCCATGGGGAATCAGAAACAGGGGGAAAAGTACTGCCGCACAGGGCATGCTGACCATGCAAAAAAGGCCAGGGACAGAGAACAATTTCTACGGACTGTGCCACAGTGCACATGGATCTCACTCAAACTCTTGGGCTGATTATGCACAGGCAACACGGTTTCATAGAACCAGTTTTAGTTTCTTGTGCTGCCGTTTGCACAGTGGGGGCAGGGACCAGCCAGGATCGCTGGAATCCCGGAGGCAGGAGGCAGCTGTTTCCGTGTGAACCATGCAGCTGCGAATCCTCCCACCTGAGAATCCCCACCACCACCTACCTGTACGGCATGGTGGCCACCTGCTAGAGCCATGGTGGCGAACCTTTGGCACTCCAGATGTTATGGACTATAATTCCCATCAGCCCCTGCCAGCATGGCCAATTGCCAGCATGGCCAATTGCTAGCAGGCACTGATGGGAATTATAGTCCATAACATCTGGAGTGCCAAAGGTTCGCCACCACTGTGCTAGAGTATCCACTCTGTGGCAACTGCCTACAGAATCTGCCATATTGGTGGATGGAAGGAGGCGGGGATTGAATGATTCCTGCTTGCCATACTTCGTACAGACAAGCAGGAAGCGTTTGAAATCTATGATGAAGGAAAAATTCACTAATTTAATCATTTTCCTTTAACCCAGGTTCTAGCCAATAAAATGGGTTAGAAGCATTTGGGGGGGGGTGAGATCTTTGGGAAATCCCCCCCCCACACACTTTTAAAAGGGGCCTAAACCCATTTTACTTGGCCGGTGCAGAATCACCCTTGGACAGATTCTTTCGGCCACAGGGGACTCCATCTGCAGCAGAAGACCCAGAGAGCGGAAGGGGCTTCTTGAGTCCATTTGTTTTCCCAATAAAAAGACATCCCATATGGTGATCCCGCCCTTCACTTCCCAACAGTGAAAAGGGCACAATGTTTGAGTAGAAATACCCCTGGGGAGAAAAGAGTTAAGAAGCCCCAACCCCTCAGCTTATCTCCTTGGCTGCATTTGGGGCAAGAGAAAACTGCAGGGGAAAAGATCCACACATTACTGAGCATCCCAAGTACTTTTCCCCTCAGAATCAGCAGTGGCTGAACATCTCTTGGCCCAGTCCAAGGTTGGTAGAGGGTCTCTCAGCATTTCCACCCAGCATTTCTTTGGGGTGGGGAACACTCATCTCTTTTCAGGGACTCCTCCCGACTTGCAGGGTTGGTACATTCACATCCATGGGGAATTGGCACATACATGCAGCTGCCCAGAGTTTACCCCACAGTGCAGAGAACCATGAAAAACCAATTGATTCTGACTCAAACAAAATCACCTCAGAAGAAAAAAAAAAGTGGGAGGGGTGGTCTTGTTCTGGAGAAATAACCAGGGCAGCCCACCCTCTGGGCAGCCCTAGAGAACCATCTCGGGGTCCAGGGGCACAAAGAGTGGGCCATTCTGCATCACCTCCAGCCCCACTTCCTGGACACAACTCTGCTCAGAACGGCAATCTCAGGTCTCCCTTTGGTTGGCTGGTCTGCCTCCAAACTGGGGGGAGGGGCTGCCTCATAGGGCTGAGTTTTTTTGCTATTTGCACACCTTCCCCCAATGCTAGTTCTGGAAGCTGCTCCCTTCCCAACCACAATGAAACTTACGAGCTGGTCTTGGCTTTCCTTCACTACGTCCGCTTTACATGCCAGAATTTTTTCTCTCTCCTCCTTCAGCTTCTCCAGACAATCACAGAATCGATCCTAGTGGAGGAGAGACTAAAAACTGAGATTGGTTCCTTTTAAAAAAGTTTACTACCGGTATAAAACACATGAGAAGCAAAACTGTTTTTAAGGGCCAGATGTAACTGCTCCACATCTGTAATGGGATCTTCAATGATATTTCCCAAATGATGACTCCCAGATGCAAAGAATGCTGAGGCACAGAGACTGACCCTGCGCCTGACCTCCTGCCTGTCCTTCTCCTCCCATGCTTCGTCCACAGGAAAGTTTTCCCAGGAAGCAACAATGTTTTTTTTTAAAAAAATGGCAATCAGGAGAGTAAATGGCACTGGATTGAGGATGAGGGAAGAAATGCATACCTTCCGTTCCACACTTTCCCAAATTTTCTTTGGGTACACTCTTTCAAGAAAGAGCACACCAAAGCAGGGGAAACTCATTGTGGATGCAACCACAGATGTGGGGTGCAAAAGGATTCCTTATAGTGCCCTGGTGCAATGGAAAGTTGTAGTTCAGTAGGAAAGCATCCCTCTGGCATGCAGAAAATCCCAGGTTTATATTGTTGAATAACAGAATCATAGAATCATAAAGTTGGAAAAGGGCCATCAAATCCAACCCAAGGGCCATCAAATCCAACCCCCGGCAATGCAGGAACACACAGTCAACTGGGTGTTGTTGATTTTCCACGAATGTGGCCATTGTCTGGTACTTTTTGCTGCTAATGTTTCGCAACATCTATGGCTGGCATCTTGAAAAGTGCCAGATCATGACCACACAACCCGGTAAACCCACAACTCCAGGTTTATTCTCTGGCATCTACAGCTGAAATGAAGAGGCAGCAGTTGACATCAAAGACCCGAGTCCTGGGACAGTCGCTGCCAGTCAGAGCAGAGCTGGACAGACTGTCTGATTCAGAAGAAGGGAGCTGAATGCAAAAGTTTCCTGCCCCCAAAAGCTCCTCTTCTGATCTAAACTACTGTCTTATAGCTACTACATTCAAGTGGGGGACACAAGCAGGTACTACAGCTGGAGACTTTCTCCCCCAGGCCAAGAGCAACTGAAGGGCAGCAGCTGAGGCAGAGAAAGCAGGGGGAGGGCGGGTAAAACTAGGAGTCATACAGCTGTCCCCTTGTAGCTCAGCCATGCAGTTGCCTGGCCAGAAGTCAACACAGCCAGAGTCACTCTCCCCACTTTATCATCCTGCCCCACTTTAGCCTTGGCAGGGGGCAGAAAGCAATACCTCAGGGAGCCACCAAGCCAGGAAGGAGGCAACAAAGAGGTGTTTCCATTCTCCATCTCAGGCCCAGAGGCTGAGGCAAAACCAGCAGAGAGTTCCCTCAGAAAGAGACCAAGGAGAAGGGAAGGATCCAGGGCTCTTCCCCTGTGCATTTCCTACCTTGTACTCTTGGGAGGCCTCCTCAAGAGGAAGGGTCTCGTGATCTCTGTGCTCCTTGGATCGGTCGCAGACCACACAGATGAGGGCTTCGTCATCCTTGCAGAAGAGCTTTAGCGGTTCCTGGTGCTTCTGGCAAACTTTCCCTTTTCTAGCAGCCACAACTGCCTGAGGCACAAACAGAATGTATTTAAATAAAACATTTAAATAAAAAGCTGGGTGTAATCAAATGGGGCTTGTCCTTCAGTTGGATTTGGGGGGTGGAGGTTGTTCCAGAGAGAGAGAGAGGCTCATTCCGCACATGCAGAATAATGCACTTTCAAACTGCTTTCAGTGCGCTTTGAAGCTGGGCGGAATGGCAAAATCCACTTGCAAACAGTTGTGAAAGTGGTTTGAAAACACATTATTTTGCGTGTGCGGAAGGGGCCAGAGAGAGAGGGAGAGAGAGAGCGCTGCAGGGAGGGAGAGTAACTGGAGGAAAACAGAGTTCTGAGGGAAAAGGGACAGAGAAGCCATTTGGGTCCCACACAAAGCATGGTGCTGAGAACAGGTTTTGTGCCCAAACTGAGATGAAGCACAAAGCTTGCCCAGAGCCAGCAAGTCTTGCCAGTTGCATAGTGCTCAGTTCCTGATGATGACACGCTTGTATCTCGCCTTCTGCTCCTGCCTCCATATTCACTTTGCCACAGTATTGGAAGCCTCACTTCAGCAGAGGCTTATATAGAGCAGCTACTCAGGGGTCCCCTTGGGTAGTGAAACCTTTTGAGTTGGCCATGTGTAACCCCTCTGTTCAGAATGGGTTGACCCAGAAAGGGGTGGAGACTCAAAGCAGCAGGAGGCTGCAAAAACTCATTAAATTGGAGGAAGCAAGGCTGCCAGGCTGGGACCTTGATTTATTTCTTCATAAGCTCTTAACACCTTGTTTAAGGTAACTGCAAAGTTGTTGGGAACTAGCGGGAAGGGAGTGGTTTATTGTTTGGTGTATTGTAAATGTTAGAATTTATTGTTTCAGGGCTTTCTGTGTATGTAGATGGGAGTTCTTTTGGGGACCTTCGTCATCTTGAAATCCAGTTCACCAAGCCTCTGAAGTCTTCATAAGCCAACCACCGGCAGGAAGAATGGGACTTGGCATGACAAGACTGTAAACAGAAGGACTTGAAATGCAACTCCACAGGGCTGTGAAGTGTTAATGTTAAATGTTAATGTTTAATAAGTGTTATTTGTTAAGAAAAGTAAACCATTTTGTTTTAAATTTAGTTGTTGCAACTCCTTCCAAGTTCTGCCCCACAGAACCCACAGTACACATGCAGTGTGGGAGGGCCATGGGAAACTCATTTTAGGTAACAAAAAAGCCCCCACTTAAGAGGAAGGAAATGGGATTGTCCTGCACAGGTTCCTTGGCCAAAGGTAGCCTGCCAGTGAAAGGCTGGACACTAATACTTACAGAGTGATCAACAAAGGGCTGGAGGGATGGGGGGAGGAAGTGAGGTAGCAGCCTCCCTTCTGTCACAAATAGAACTCCCTCTTCCTTTTTTGATCTGTTACTAGCCACCGTATTAAGGAGTAAATTTGCGGTTGTGGGTGCAATAGCAGTGTATATATTTTATATTATATTGATAGATGCAAGTGAGCAAGTACCAGCAACCGGAAGCTGGAGTTTTCCAACAAAGGGAAATGCATGAAAGTCCCCCTCCACCGATTTCTCACTTACTCGATTTTCCTGGAAAGCCTCCTCCAGAGGAATCACCTCGTGATCTTTGTGCTCCTTGGATATCCCGCAGACCAGGCAGACGGGGGCTTCGTCCTCCTTGCAGAAAAACCTCAGGGGCTCCTGGTGCTTCTCGCAGATCCCCCCCTTTTCTTCTCCCCCCTTCACACCTGCCTCTTTTCCCTCCTGAAGCGACAATCTTTTGGCAATTTCCACAACGTTTGCCAGCTGCAGGTTCGGCCGGAGGGTCCCTCCTTGCGCTCTTCCTCTGCACTGGGGGCAGGAAGCCTCTGCCGCCCCCTGCAAGTCCCCCCAGCTTTGGGTCAGGCAGGCTCGGCAGAAATTGTGGCCGCACTCTGTGAGGATCACCGGGTCCCTGAAGAAGTCCAGGCAGATGGAGCAGGTGGCTTCTTCGCACAGGTCTTTGACTGCGCTCCCTGCAGCCATGGCTTCCGCGGCGAAAGTGAAACTCTCTGTTTCCAAACCAGCCACCGGGAGCTTCCCATGCTGGCAACGCCTTTCATTTAACCCCAGTGACGTGGAGTCAACAGTAATAGCTGCATTGGCATGAAATAACCACTGGAGGAAGAAACTACAGCCAGCCATGAAATCAGAACTGCTGGCGATGGCTGTGGAGAAGAGTCTTCGTGCACAAAATTGAGGGGGGGCACACTGTCCCAAGGGGGGGGGGAGTATAAAGAGCAAGATGCTGTCTCACCTTGTAAGATGCCTATCCTGATGCAACTTCCAAACCCACCAGAAGGCTACGTCTATAAGGGTGGTCCTCTTAGTCACCCCTGACCTGGTTAGCCCAGGCTAGCTCAAATACGGAATATTTGATAAGATAAAGAAAGGGAATACACTACAATGTATTACCTGGGAGTAAGCTCAGTTGCTAGCAATGGGGCTTGCTTCTGAGTAAACCCTCCTAGGGTCGTGATTCACCTGTTGGAAGAGTTGCACAGTTGCTTCAAAGCAAAGCCACCAACTACCACCAAGCTTACTCCCAAGTAATGCATGCCTCGGAGCCAACCATTTTTCTAAACTAAAACCTCAGTATTCAGGTTAAATTGCCATATTGGCACTTTGCAATAAATAAGTGAGTTTTGGGTTGCAGTTTGGGCACTTGGTCTCAAAAACGTTCGCCATCACTAACATATAAGTATGTTAATAGTTAAGATTATAAGAACTTGTAAAATTGATATTATTATTATTATTTATTAGGTTTATAGACCGCCCTGAAAATCAGTGGGGTTTAACTGTGCGAAGAACTAAAGCGCAATCCCTTACCTGGGAGTAAGCTCGATTGCTGGCAATGGGGCTTGCTTCTGAGTAAACCCTCCTAGGGTCATGATTCACCCATTCAAAGCATTGCACAGTTGCTTCAAAGCAAAGCCACCAACTACCACCAAGCTTACTCCCAAGTAAAGCGCACCTTACAGCCAACCATTTTTTCTAAACTATGGCTCATTCCGCGCACGCAGAATAATGCACTTTCAAGCTGCTTTCAGGGCTCTTTGAAGCTGTGCGGAATGGCAAAAACAGTTGTGAAAGCAGCTTGAAAGTGCATTATTTTGCGTGTGCGGAATGAGCCTAGGTTACCTACACTGCTTCCCCAAAACTAGCTCTGAAGTTTAATGCTAATAATCTCCCTGAAATACTTACACTATTATCACACTGGGGGCCTGGCAGGGAAGCGGGAGGGATGCGGGGGAGAGGGAAGTAAAACTTTTGCTTTCTGAAACCCATTAACCCCACCACCACAAAATAGAAGTTAAAAGGCAGTCAAGGAAGGCAATCCTAAGCAAGAGTGCAGTGCAAGGGGTGGGATAACTTCAGGAAAGCTAAATTTGTGGAGCAGTCATCTGATCTGTGGTTTTTCCTTCACATGTCATCACAACATTTGACTTCCCACAAAAATGTAACAGGAACATAAAAATAAAAGCGTGGAGAATATTTTGAAATGGACCTCTCTGTCCCACATTTGCCTCTGTCAGAATGGCCCTAATTCTGAGAAGGGGAGTGGGAAAGGGATGCTCAGGGCGGTAAGGGATGCTCCTCTCCCTTTCCTGTCAGTTGGTCGGGGCCTGGTTTAGCTCAATTCTTTATCGGTGTGAAGTGCCTTTTGTCTTTTGTACTTTTGCTTTGAACCTGTGCGGTCGTGAGCCTAGGGACCTTGCAAGATCTCTCCTCCCTGCCCTGGGCTCCCAGGCACTAAAAGCCCCATCACTCTCTCCCAGGGGAGGGGGCCCCTTAACAAACAGTTCACTCCAATTGGGGCGAGCACCTGAATCTGGCCTGATAAGGTCTGGCCTGATAAGAAGTCAAGTTGTAGAATTAATGGTGCCTGATAAGGTCTGGCTTTTGGCTGAAGCTCTTGCCACACTGGAAGAATTTTAGGTAGCTTTTATCCACGTGTAGACCATGATGTACAAAACCAGCGAGGAATTCTGACTGATGTTTTTTCAACTCTCCAAGCATTTGTACCTGTATGGGTTCTTTGGATGGTAAATTTCTGAAGCCCCTTTCAAACTCAGAGCATTTATAGAGTTTCTGTATGAATTCTTTGATGGGAATACATCTTCTGTTACAACTATCTTTTTCCACACCTGGGCATTTATATGGTTTTTCACCTGTATAGACATTGTGATAGTGATTAACTTGCAGTAAAGTATTTTAAACTTACAGCAAGCGTTTGTACAGTGTCTCTGGAAGGGATTCGTTAAGGAGTACTACGGATGCAACTATGAGCAAAAGTCTTTCCATACTCCAAGCACTTTTATTGTTTCTCCTGTGTGAATACTTTGATGGCTGACAAAATTCCTTCCATTCCCCAAGCATGTATATGGGTTTTTTTTAACCAGTCAGGGTTTGTTGAAGGGCACTAAAATTTTCACTCTGAGTAAAGCTCCTCCTGCACTCCGAGCATTTATTTGGTTTCTCCCCTGTATGGATTTGGCAATGAGTTCCAAGTTTTCCACTCCAAAAAAAGCTCCTTCCACAGTCTAAGCACATATATGATTTCTCCTCTGTGTGGATACAATGATGAATAGTATGGTTGGCATTGCAGTATGGGCAAAGCTCTTTCCACAGTCCAAGCATATATTTGGTTTCTCCCCATAGTGCATATTTCGACAGGCAGTAAATTTGTGACTTTAAGCAAAGCTCTTTCCACACTTTAAGCATTTATATGGTTTCTCCCTGGCCCCTTCCGCACACGCAAAATAATGTGTTTTCAAACCACTTTCACAACTGTTTGCAAGTGGATTTTGCCATTCCGCACAGCTTCAAAGAGCACTGAAAGCAGTTTGAAAGTGCATTATTCTGCATGTGCGGAATGAGCCCGTGTGTATTCTCCAGTGTGTATCAAATACCTGAGATTCAGCACACTGTGAACAATAGAATTCTCTAACCCTTTCCCCCTTTGCTCCTGTGTTTCTGCTGTTTTTCTTCCAAAAGAGCTTCCCCGCCTCTTTTCCTCACTGTATCAGGTTGCTTCCATTTACCTCCTGGGTTTCCTCCATCTTTTTCAAACGTGATTTGTTGCAGTGTTTTCAGTAAAATTACAACAATACGTATGGATGGGAAAATCTGGATCTTCCTGGTCCACCCATAGTGATATCATTTCCCCTTCCTCAGTCTCTGTTGCAGCTTTACCTCCTTATAAAATCTACAATGAACATATCATGATAGCATGATAACATGTTCTTTGAACACCTGCCTGAGGTTTTTTGTCAGTCTTTCATTGCAGAGATATAAGAGGAAAGGTGGAGTTCTATGCTTGGAACTCAAATTTCAATCAAGGGGGCTCCCAATTCAAACCAGGCTCTTACCATTTTCTCATTGCATACCAAGCTGCCACTCAATATATAAACAATGTGCAACTATCATAAACAAACACCTTACACCATCTGCTAAGTGTGAAATAAACACATGGAAACAATATCCTATGTTTATTTCACACTTAGTAGATGGTGTAAGATGTTTATGATAGTTGCACTTTGTTTATATTAAACATTGGGTGGCAGATTGGTGTGCAACGCATTATTATACTTATAGTCTCTGCTGATATGTTGCACCCAACTCCTCTTTGTTGTTCATACCATTTTCCCACCTTAAGTTAGTTCCAGGAGCTTCTATCTACCCCAAGAACACATGACACCCGAGATTCTAAAGGGCGTTGAAGTCCTTAGATTTCAAACAATAGAGGGTGACTCTTAATGAGCAACACTTTAACATCTTCCTTACACTTTTGTGGGTTTTTTTTCAAATAGCTTGAATACTTCTGAAGAAATTGGAGTTCGAGCAGGGTTTTTTTTTAACTTATACTTTTATTTGCATTTATTTACAAAGCCTTTGTACAAATAGGAAATGTAAAGGGCTGGAGTAGGTAAAAGGGGTTTAGTAGCTAATGCTAGGATAGGAAAGGGTGGAAGAGGCAATGGGAAGCAGAGAAGGCATGGAATTCAGAGCCACACTAGTTGTGGTGGTGGAGGGACTGGAAGGGAGGGCTGCCAACAGAGACCACTGCAGTTAATTCTGAAGACTTAGGAAACAGGTAACAACAGGGAAGTCTCGTCTGCATTGGCCCACTCTCCCGTTCTTTCTCCCTCCCCAATTTTTTTTCTGTAGAGATACACTGCCATTCCTTCTGTTTATGCTTGTGAATGAATGGCTTTGCAGTTTGAAAGGAACGTTTTAAGCATTTTTCCCTTCCTTTGAGTAGGGGGCATCTGGTCTTGCCCAACAATTTTAGAAATGCTGATACAGGTAGTGCGAGATTACGGGATGGGTTATGTCCAGTGGTGGGATTTAGCCTATTCGCACCAGTTTGGTAGGACTGGTAGTTATTTTTTTTGTCTAGTTCAGAGAACTGGTTGTAATCCCACCACTGAGTCCTTTCGGAACTGGTTGTTAAATGATTTGAATCCCACCACTGGTTAAGTCCTCCTTCCTTCTCCAAGCAGGAATCACAGATTTGGAGGTCTTAAAAAGCCTGCAGGAAGAGAATACCTGGAGCCAACAGGAAAAGATTCCTTGACCCAGACTGACCAGGTCAAAGGGAGTGGGGACGGGGAACTGATAAAATTAAAGGGGCAGCCATTTTGACCATATGCTCAACTAAGCAGCTGAAGAACTTCTTCCAGGCAATGGAGAATCTATCGGCAGCTGACACCTCCTCAACTTAAGAGCCTGTCCTGTTTTAGCAACTGATGGGGCATGCATAGAGAAAGGGACCGTGGAACAGCATTCACCTCTCGTTTCTTTTTAATCCCTTGCTCGATCTGGTGCTGTGCTGAAATTATGCTTGTAAACATTTTCTATAAAATTAATACTTTATAATGCTGGGTGCTAGTAGCAGTTCTCTGTACCACATAGACCTCCACCATCTAGGACACGCTGTTTTAAAAGAAGTGTGCCAGAGGGAAGGCAGGCAGTTGGCAAGCAACTATTCCTCCAGGGGCGTGTCAGGCTGTGTAAAGCATCACTGTGGTACTCAGGAGAGGGTCAACGAGAGACACAGAGGCAAGACCTTGGAGGTGGACAGGAAGCTGGGGGGCCCTTACTCTCCCCAACAGGAAATTCCTACAAAGATTAGGTCAGTGGTGGCGAACCTTTGGCACTCCAGATGTTATGGACTACAATTCCCAATTGGCCATGCTGGCAGGGGCTGATGGGAATTGTAATCCATAACATCTGGAGTGCCAAAGGTTCGCCACCACGGGATTAGGTAGTGGCAGCAGTTACGAAAGAAAGCCCCTTGTAGGAGGTTCGCAACCTCTGGGACACGGCTGGGTGGAATAGGGCCTGCAAGTCAAAGCCTGTTCTGCCACAATGCTTATACTATACATTTCAGCCCAACCCATTCAAGAAAACCCTGAATACTTTGAATGGGCAGGAGCTACTGCATCTTCCCACGTGGGTTACTTGAGCCATGCTCGATGTTGTTGGGAAGATTCCCCCCACCTGCACCTCCGCTCCCCCTTACAACAATCTGTGTATCAGGCTGTCTCTGAATCCCCACCTTTTTAAACAACTGTAAGCCTCCAGCACTTTTTGTTGTGGAAATATAAAGGGAATGGCATACCTCTACAACATAAAGGGCTCTACTTTTTCAAAAATGAATGTGATAAAAGTCAGGGGATCCGTTACACAGTTATAACATTATACAACAACATTCAAGTGCCAATTTTATTTTTTATAAAGCCATGGTGGTGGGGGAACTACTTCCAGAGGACTGGGGCAAGGAAACTGGCCATGTGGAAGTCCCATTATTGCTGCAGGGAAACTGCACAAGTATATCCCTGGTTAGAAAACACCTAGGCTCATTCCGCACATGCAGAATAATGCACTTTCAAACTGCTTTCAGTGCTCTTTGAAGCTGTGCGGAATAGCAAAATCCACTTGCAAACAGTTGTGAAAGTGGTTTGAAAACGCATTATTTTGTGTGTGCAGAAGGGGCCCTACATTATACAAGTATTCACACGCATTACAATAGCCTGCAGACTTAATAAATAAAATTAAAAAATGAGGGGGGGGGCACAACTAATTTTTTTAGGCATCAGAAGGCATTTGCCTAACACTGTTGGCAACTTCTGAGCACTGACTTCTTTCAGAGCATTATGAACTTCCACAAGCTACAGCTGACTTCTTCAGGGGGCATGAAGAACATCTGAGAACTACATAATAGCCCAGGGATCTCCAACAAGGTGTGAACACCAACACCTTTTTAGAAAGTAGCCATTTTGCCAGCCCCCTCCCTACTAAGGCTCCAACAGATTAGATATTCAAAGTCTAGGGATGGGCTGGTCATTCCCACACAAAACGTATGCGGTAGGCCTCCCCACATTTTAATCAAGACTGCAAAAAGCATTAAAACCTTCCACCTGTGCTGTTTTCCAAATCTAGACTGGCCCCATAGAGCACCCCCCACCCCCAGATCCTCAAGAGTCAGGAAAACATCACCAGAGGAAAGCTTATGCTTGCTTTCCACCTTCACAGTCCTAATTCAAATTGCATCCTTGCACATGTGATTGGGGGTTGGAGGGAGCCACTGGAAGTTCTGCAAACAGTGAAAATTCTGTCCTACTGTCTAGTCCAGTGGTGGTGAACCTTTGGCACTCCAGATGTTATGGACTACAATTCCCATCCGCCCCTGGCCATGCTGGCAGGGGCTGATGGGAATTGTAGTCCATAACATCTGGAGTGCCAAAGGTTCGCCACCACGGCTCTAGTCTATTTGAGTCTCCACAGTGAGCTGGTTCACTGGTTACTCTCCATGGACTACCTCTTTCTTGAAGACACGTCTTTCTCCTAGAAATATTTTCAACAGATACGCCAGAAACTGAACCTAAGACCCTGTCTATGGGAAGTATGTGTTCCCCCCACAATCTATAAGCCCACCCATTTGTTCCGGTGCAGATACATATGTTTTGTTTGTACCCTGACCTCCTCCCCAAAGCAGCTTATATTGTTCCCCTCTCCTCCATTTTATCCTCACAATGTGATGTAGGTTAGGTCGGACACATGTGACCAGGCCTAAATCAGCCAATAAAGTTCAATAGCAAAGCAAGGATTCGAGCCCTGTCTCCCAAACACTCGTCTGACACTCTCCACAGTGAAAGCTGACAGGAGGGGACAACAGGCAGACAGCACACTGCTTTTCAAATTTATTTTAAAGCTCTCCACCCTCTGCTTTCCCCCCCCCCCCCCCGCACTTTGAAATTGGGAAAGGGGAGGAGGGCCTTGGGACTCTTTAGTTTGGAGAGGAGACGTCTGAGGGGGGATATGATTGAAGTCTATAAAATTATGCATGGGGTAGAAAATGTTGACAGAGAGAAATTTTTCTCTCTTTCTCACAATACTAGAACCAGGGGGCATACATTGAAAATGCTGGGGGGAAGAATTAGGACTAATAAAAGGAAACACTTCTTCACGCAACGTGTGGGTGGTGTTTGGAATATGCTGCCACAGGAGGCGGTGATGGCCACTAACCTGGGTAGGTTTAAAAGGGGCTTGGACAGATTTATGGAGGAGAAGTCAATCTATGGCTACCAATCTTGATCCTCCTTGATCTCAGATTGCAAAGGCCTTAGCAGACCAGGTGCTCAGGAGCAGCAGCAGCAGCAGGCCATTGCTTTCACCCCCTGCATGTGAGCTCCCAAAGGCATCTGGTGGGCCACTGCGAGTAGCAGAGTGCTGGACTAGATGGACTCTGGTCTGATCCAGCAGGCTCTTTCTTATGTTCTTAAGGGTCCTTGCTTTGCTTTAAGACTGAGATGACTTCTATGCAGACAGTTTGCTATAACTTTGCTTCAGAACTGGAGTGCCTTTTCTGGGAGCAACCATACAATGTCATCTGATCATTCATCTACCAAACAATCCCAATCTTTGATCTAGTAAGTGACAGGAGAAAAATGGAGGTGGGGAAAACAATGTTGTTGATGTTTTGATGTCACTTCTGAGCAAAAACTTGGAAGTAATGTCAAACACACACACCCATTACCCTCTAGGAATGGACCCAATCTCTATGGTAATCTGCTTTGTCTTTGCTTCAAAACTGGAGTGCTGTTTCTGGGAGCATCTGCATGCCATAATCATCCTTGCAACACCTTCACTCTCAGCCTCTGCCCCCAAAACAGAGTTCCAAGGGATCAGTGTGGTGGGCCTGCAAAACCTAGTCATGTTCCACTCAGGGGGCGGGGCTGACAAGGAAAGTGCGGTGTGGATATTCTGTGGCCGCTGCAAAAATTTCTGGGTTTGCAGGGGCAATGAGAGTCACTCTGAGCATCATAGCTTCGTGGACGTACCTAGACTTGAAAACCAGGTAGGATACTTGCTATTCTCAACCTAGCTCTGAGAAAGGAGGGTGGAAATTGGTTGATGATGGGGACACAGGCTGTTGTGGGTCAGCCCTGGGGGAGTGAGGATTTTTCAGAAGAAGAGCTGGGCCTGGAGAGGTCAGTCTAGCCAGAGCCCTATAAGAGTTAGAGCTCAGGTCAGCCAGAGCCCAAGCAGGGTGGAATCAAACAGCAGGCTACCCAAGGCTCAAAGTGCCTGAAGAAGTACTTTCTGCCCTAACTCAGCACTAGCTGAGGATTTATGGGCAATTAGTCTACTGGAGCCGTGTGGCGTAGTGGTTAAGTGCTTGCACTGCCACTCACATGGTCAGGAGTTCAAGCCCCCTGTGGGTCAGATATCCTGGCAGCTGACTCATGGTCAACTCAGCCATCCATCCATTTCTTGGTCAGTAAATGAGTACCTAGCACATACTGTGTTTCCCCGAATATAAGACAGTGTCTTATATTAATTTTTGCTCCCAAAGATGCGCTATGTCTTATTTTCAGGGGATGCCTTATTTTTCCTGTGTTCTGTTCGTCGGGCATGCTTCCAAACAAAAACTTTGCTATGTCTTACTTTTGGGGGATGCCTTATATTTCGCACTTCAGCAAAACCTCTACTGCGTCTTATTTTCAGGGGATGTCTTATATTAGGGGAAATAGGGTAGCTAGGGGGTAAAGAATAGCCGGGGAAAGCAATGGCAAACTACCCCACAAAAATGGCTTGCCTATGAAATCACTGCTTGCAGGGGTACCCCAGGGTCGAACACAACTGAAGGGGAAACTTTATTTTACCTTTAGTCCACTGGGGTCACCAGAGCCAGGGGATCCACACAGACAGTGTTGCTGGAGGGAGATGCAGTCTAAAAAGTGTAGCACCCATTTGCTGGCTTGCTGGCGTCTGTTTGAAAAGAGGAGGAGTGAATCCTCACAGGATGAGGATTAGTCTCCTGTGTGGGACCTACGGGAGAGCTGTTTGGGAGGCAAGCAGATGTGGATTCGGCTGTACAACTTCACTGCTGCCTCACTGACACCCTCCTTGTTCACTTCTGTGAACTCTGACCTCTGAACCAGAGCCACTGGACTTGGACCTTGGGTCACAGACTCTCAGCCTCCTGTTTTGGCAGACAGAGTTTTAATTTGGTCACTCCTGATTCTGTCTCTAGTTTTTCTAATACTGTCCCTGATTTTGAGCTCTCTGTTGCTTGGCTGGCTTTCCCACCTGAGGCAAGCCTAAAACACTGTAAACCTACACCACTGGTCTGCAGCCTAGACTGGCACACAGGCCATCCAACCTACACTGGTCAGACAAGGCTTCCCTTCTGATAGAAAAAACCTCCTGCCTCAACAGGTCTCTTCATAGACTGCAAACAAGGCCAGGATCAGCATATCCTGAGGTGGGGGAGCAGTAAAGGCCCAGGTTTTCTGATGGGGCCCACAACTGCCCCCCCCCTGGGGGGGGGACCCCCCCCCCCATCCATGCGCTCCAGCAGCAGCTGGCAGGGCTTGCTTTGCCAGGTCTCTGGCTTGGCTTCAGTCACATGATAGGAAGCGGAAAACAAAGCAAAAGCCGCCTGAATAAGCAATAAAGGGGAGGCTGAGCTTTCCCCAATGCAGTTTTCCCCGACAGCTTAATCCGGATCTTTAAATTAACCAGGAGTTTGCTTCCCACCCGCCCCCCACCCTTTTTTGGGGGGTGCAGGAGGTGCCTGCATGTTGGGCATCACCTAATGCGGATTAACCATTCTGGTGCATTTCCGTGATCGGAATGAGGAGTAAAAAGATGGGACTTTCTTCTCCCCCCCTCCCTTAAAAAAAATTAATGCATGTTCCCGGACGGATCCGGTTTAGAGACCCGGACTAACCGGGGTGGGGTGTGTGTTCTGTGTTGGATTTAATCCACGCGAAGTGCAAAGCCTGTCTGGTGTTTTTGACATTGAAAGTGAAGAAGGTGGACGGGGGAGGTCTTTGGCAGCTGCAGGGACGACAACGCGGAGGAGGAGGAGGAGGAGGAAGAGGAGCGACCCCCGAGGAGACGCCTCGGCAGGGGGACGAACTGCCGAAGTGGTGAGCACAACGGAGGATGGCTTGCAAAATATATCCCAACCCACTGCACCCAATCCTGTCTTGCTGCAACCCTCTGGCAGTGTTAGTCTGCTCCAGAATATGTCTACGAGGGGCAAGAAAGCTGCAAGGCTTCTGAAGGCATAATGTGTAATCGGCCTGCGGAACTCACTGCCACAGGACGTAGTCTTATCCACAAGCATAGTAGGCTTTGAAAAAGGGGCCAGGTGCTTTCATAGATCCCTCGATGGCGGTTAGTCAGAGGGGCTAGGTAGAGCCTCCCCATCTTGAGGCTGTATTCCTGTTGATTCCAGTTGGGGAGGGACAACAGCCGATAGAAACTTTGGCCTGCACGCTCCTCCTCCTGAAATAGCTGGTCGGTCAAGGCAGGAAGCCACATGCTGGATCCAATGTGACTTTGGTTTGACCCAGCTGGGCAGCAATAAACACATTTCTATCCCATTGTTTTTCTATTAAGAAACGCAAGGTTGCTGGATCGGGCACTTCCCTCCCGTAATGGATCCACGCTAATAAAATATTCATCGTTTGTGCGTGTCGCATGCCATTAAGATACTTCTGGCTTTTGAAGATTTCAAAGTAGGGACTTCCTAAACTTCCTATCATCAATAGCCTGACGCAGGTCTTGCAAGCGTGTTGTTTACATGGTTATACTTACAGAGGGGTCTTTGTGTTTGTCCGCGGCGGCAGATATAAAGAACCTGGTAATGCGTTGAAGGCAAGATTGTATTCCAGAACATCTGCACACAACCTTTTTTTTAAACCTAAGATCTGGCAGGAACATATTGCAATGTCTACCTGTGAAGAATTTTTGTGTGCTGGCAAACAAAATGCGGGGAGGGGGGTATATTTGGCCAGACGCTCTTGCAGCAAGGAAGAGGAAGGCCCCCAGGAAGACTAGCGATGTGGGGCATGAGCTGTGCTTATCGCCTTATTGCATATTGCTCACCCAGGCCGCACTGCCTCGGTTGCTTGGGCTGAAATCTGGCTCTGGGTCTCCAAGCAAAATGGCTCGGTTTGCCACTATCACCTGCCCCCGAGCCACGCCCTTTCCCCACTCACCTTTGTCCGAGGGTTGCTGCGTGCAATTCCTGGCGCGCGCCCCGGCTTCCCCACGACCCCCGCGGGGTCATCAAAAGGCACCATTTCAAAAGTCGCCAGGAATGACGCGCGCTGAGGGGGCGCGAGAGAGGCAGCGTCGGGGCGGCTGCGTTCTCGCCGCCCCTGAAGTAGGGAGTGCAGCTGGACCCCACGTTACTTGAGGAGAGTAGCGCAGGGCTTAAGGTAAGTGGGGAAAGGGCCCCAGAATAACATTTCGTTAGCCTTTAAAGATTCCTGTTTATTTTAGGATTGTGGATGAGGTATGAGAGGTTAGATCGGAGCCCCTGAGAGAGAATCACTTGGCCCCTCCAAGCAGGGAAGGGAAGCCTGGTGTGGCCCAAGTTTCCAGAATCACAACTCAGGGGCACAGTGTGGGCTTTGCAAAAGGATGGCCTCAGGTTCATAATCATGAAATCGCTGCCAGTGGAGGGGGAGCTCACCACCTCCCTGGGCAGCTGATCCTATTGCTGAACTGCTGTTATTGTAGAAATGTTTCCCTAATGTTCAGCTAATACTTTTCCACCCATAATGTATATCCATTATTGCGAGCCCTATCCTCTGCTGCCAACAGCAACAGCTCCCTGCTCTCCTCTTGGTGGCAGCCTGTCAAATGCTTAAAGAGAGCAATCATTTCCCCCCCCCCCCCCCCGCAAACTCATCTTCTCCAGACCGATCGTTCCTAAATTCTCTGTTTAAGGCTGTCTGCTTAAGGCTATGGGATCGGGTTCTTCTTTACTGTGTGTTAGAGTAGACCAGTGGTGGCGAACTTTTGGCACTCCAGATGTTATGGACTACAATTCCCAGCAGCCCCTGCCAGCATAGCCAATTGGCCATGCTGGCAGGGGCTGCTGGGAATTGTAGTCCATAACATCTGGAGCGCCAAAGGTTCGCCACCATGGGAGTAGACAATACTTGGTAAGATAAGCCAGCGGTCATAAATCATCAGCACCTCGGTTTCCTCCTTTATAAAACCGATGTAACGATGATCAACACACAACCCCGGAGTGTTATGATGTCAAGAGCCTAGCACAGTGGTGGCGAACCTATGGCACGGGTGCCAGAGGTGGCACTCGGAGCCCTCTTTGTGGGCACGCGAGCTGTCGCCCCAGTTTGGGCACTTGGCAGTGGCACAGTGCCAAGGGGGCGAGGGGTGCACGACGTGCTGGGCGCGTTCCCCTACGGGGGAGTGGAGAGGGTGTTTTGGGGGCAGGCGGGGGTGTTTCGGGACATTCCAGGGGCATTCCAGGGCAGGGCGGGGGCGTGAAAGTGGCACAGGGCGCACACGTGCCCCAGGTGCGGTTCCCCCTCGCTCCGCCCCTGGCACTCGGTCTCTAAAAGGTCCGCCATCACTGGCCTAGCACTTGGCAGATTTTAAAAAATGCCTCCTGCAGCAGAAGTGGACGGACACATGTTCTTTTCCTTCAAGGCCTGCCTGGTCAGATTTGGAGGACGTGGCGGGGGCTTTCCACAAAGAAAGGAGTGAGAGGTGCCGAACCCCGATCCATGCATTTTCGAGTGGGTTTTACACTAGCGGGATTATCACAGCAACATGGCTTCGTTGGGTAAGAATTACTGTCTAGTGATTTTGGATTATGAATTGATGTGCGGAGAAAGTGGGGTACAAAATAAAATGCTTTTGTCAGGGACAGTATTATGTGCGTGGGTGGGTGGGTGGCAAAATTGGTCTTCCCACACTGCCTGTGGCCCAGCAAGAATTCCTGGTGTACATTATTTTTGCTTTTACAGAGATGTGCTGCACCTCCCAGACTTTCTGTCCTTTCACATACATGTATACTATGTAGAAACTCCAGTAATACAGAAGACCTCTCTCCTAAAGGTCTTGGTGCCTCTGCGTGTGTCCTCAGCCGAGAAAGCTCCAGAGGTTGAGTGAATGGCACTTTTTGCTGAAATGTTAATGAAGACTGGTGATTGGTGTTTGGAATATGCTGCCACAGGAAGTGGTGATGACCACTAACCTGGATAGCTTTAAAAGGGGCTTGGACAGATTTATGGAGAAGTCGATCTATGGCTACCAACCTTGATCCTCCTTGGACTGAGATTGCAAATGCCTTAGCAGACCAGGTGCTCGGGAGCAGCAGCAGCAGAAGGCCATTGCTTTCACACCCTGCATGTGAGCTCCCAAAGGCACCTGGTGGGCCACTGCGAGTAGCAGAGAGCTGGACTAGATGGACTCTGGTCTGATCCAGCAGGCTCTTTCTTATGAAGACAATATGCAAGCTTTGGATCTCCCCGTGCAGTCCTATGCAGAGCTATTCTAGACTATGCTTGTGCATTAAGTGTCATCAAGTCACTTCCGACCCATGGCAACCATATGAATTAATGTCTTGCTAAACGTTCTATGATTAACTGCCTTGCTGAGGTCTTGCAAACCCCGAGCCACGGCTTCCTTGATTGAGTCAATCCATCTTACGTTGGGTCTTCTTTTTTGCCGCCTTCAACTTTTCCTAGCGTTATTGTCGTTTCTAGTGCATCTTGCTATCTCATGATGTGAACAAAACACAATAGTATATGCTTAGACTAGAGCAACTGTGCACAACTGCAGTTGTTAGAAGGTTTCAGACATTCTGACCCGGAAGTTTCCCCACATTTTAAAGACTAATTTAAGAAGCTGTACTTTCTGGAAGTAAAGCACCTGCAGATAATTTTTTCCCCTGAAGATGGGGAATTCTAATATTTCTCAAACATCTTCGCTTTCTCCTCATCAGACGTTCCTCATGTGGTGATAAAGCTAGAAGAAGAAGAGGTACCCTGGCTGCAAAATAATCAGGGATCGAAGGAGAGTGAGACCTTCACAGGTACCTGCTCAGGTGAGAGATGGAGCCGGTGAATTGTAATGCATGGTTATCTCCAAGGTTGCAGCCAAAAGTTGCTCAAATACCTTAGCTAGGAAAGCTGGGAATTGAAGCTGAGATTTTCTGGGTACTATGTACTTTACCTCTATGTTCTGCCCGGGCTGCCTACGAACCTGTTCCACTATTATCTCTTCCACCTCTGAGAGCTTGCAAGGATGTACCTGAAAAAGTGCAGAGAAGGGCAACGAGGATGATTGAGGGACTGGAGCCACCTTCCTTATGAGGAGAGGCTGCAGCGTTTGGGACTCTTTAGTTTGGAGAGGAGGCGTCTGAGGGGGGATATGATTGAAGTCTATAAAATTATGCATGGGGTAGAAAATGTTGACAGAGAGAAATTTTTCTCTCTTTCTCACAATACTAGAACCAGGGGGCATTCATTGAAAATGCTGGGGGGAAGAATTAGGACTACTAAAAGGAAACACTTCTTCACGCAACGTGTGATTGGTGTTTGGAATATGCTGCCACAGGAGGTGGTGATGGCCACTAACCTGGATAGCTTTAAAAGGGGCTTGGACAGATTTATGGAGGGGAAGTCGATCTCTGGCTACCAACCCTGATCCTCCCTGATCTGAGATTGCAAATGCCTTAGCAGACCAGGTGCTCGGGAGCAACAGCCGCAGAAGGCCATTGCTTTCACCTCCTGCATGTGAGCTCCCAAAGGCACCTGGTGGGCCACTGCAAGTTGCAGAGTGCTGGACTAGATGGACTCTGGTCTGATCCAGCAGGCTCTTTCTTATGTTCTTACCTGGCTATCTATCCCTCCAACATCTCTGTGAGGTTGTTAGGCTGAGTAAGAGCGACTGGGCCATGGATACTCAGTGAGCTTCATGACCAAGCAGGGATTTGAACCCAGGTCTTGTAGTCTAGCCACTGTTTATCATACCCGTTTGGAGATGGTTTTTCTCTTCCTGTGCTCCAAATGCTCTTTGTACAACCTAATGATTAAAATGAAAATATTTTCTCTGTTTCCAGCACAAAGTCAGCTTTGGATGCTCTAGATTCAGAGAAGGATGAATGTACAGCAGATACTAGGCCAAATTTCTTTTTACGAAGCCTCTTTCTTTCTTTCCTTCCTTCCCTCAGCAGGATTTGCTGTTCCCAAATCTGAGATGGTCCGTGGGGGAGATCCGTGGATTCCGGAGCCTGTTTCAGAGGAAAGGGAGATCCCAACAGAGTACGGCTCAGGTGAGGGAACATAAAAAAATGTGAGTTCAAAGACCACTACAGCTGGGTTGAACTTTCCTTGTGAGAAAGAATCCAGCTGCCCCTGTCCAAAACATGGAATATTCTCTTCTGACAGGAATCTTCTCAGTGACAAAGAAGCTTCACGTTTGGCTTTTTCCTTTTGCTGTTGTTCATGAAATAATATTTTACAAACATCCTTTAAAAAAAAGATATCACCATAAAATAATACAATTTTCCTTGCATTACTGGTAGTCTTTCTCCTTAACCGTTTATACGTTCTGTGTTCTTCCTGTCCTTCCCAATGGCTAGAGAGGATGGAAAGAGACGGAAAACCAGTTAGACACCAAGCCAACCATCTGAATCTCCTTCCCTGGCAGGACTTCCTGCCCCTCCAGCCTTCTGGGAAAGAACCTTCAAAGTTCTACACAGACAGAGCTAGACTTTGCCAGTTGGGAGGCATAACACCAGACCTGGACATTATACGGCCCGCGGGCCACATCCAACCCGCCGGATGACCCTGACTGGCCCCCCTGTCGTGCTGGGGAGTGAGGCGCCTTTGAAAGCCCCGCAGAAGTCAGTTGCCTTGGCTTCCGGCTTCTGCGGGGCTTTCAAAAGTGCCTCGCCCCCCTGCCTTTTGGCCCGGCCCTCCACAATATTTTCTGTTTCTTATGCGGCCCCATGGAAAAAATAATTGCCCACCCCTGGATAACACAGTGGTTGACTCTGAGTTGTCAGGAAGCATTTTGGGATTTGCACCAAAATTGGTTTCTCTGCTGCTGGAATAACATTTTTGACCTTTGCCTTTTAAAGCAAAGCCAGTGTGGTGTAGTGGTTAAGAGCAGTGGACTCTAATAATGGAGAACTGGATTTGAGTGGTTAAGAGCAGTGGACTCTAATAATGGAGAACTGGATTTGATTCCTCCTCCTCCTCCACATGAGCCGTGGACTCTAATCTGGTGAACCGGGTCTGTTTCCCCACACCTTCACATGAAGCCTGCTGGCTGCCCTTGAGCCAGTCACAGTTCTGACAGAACTCTCTCAACTCACAAGGTGTCTGTTGTGAGGAGAGGAAGGGCAGGTAGTTCTGAGCCATTTTGAGACTCCTTAAAGGTGGAGAAAAGTGGGCTATAAAAACCAACTCTTCTTTTTTTCTAAAAATCTCTCCTTTGCAGAGCTTCCTGATGTGATTGTCAAGCTGGAGGAGGAAGAGGAGCCGTGTGTTCCATATTGCCCAGGATCAGAGGGAGACAAAATATTCCACGGAGCCCAATCAGGTGAGAGAGATCACAGGGACTAGCTCTGTTTTGACAAGCAGAAGCGTTGCAGATGCTGGATCAAGCCAAGGGTCTGTCTAGACTCCAACAGTGGCTGCCCATAGCCGGGTTCAAGTGGTGCAGTGGTAAAATTGCTGGACCGAGTCCAAATTCCTACTCTTTCATGAAGTTCATGGGAATGGCAACCAACGCAGGACTTATTTATGTGCTTCCATTGAATTTGGAGAGTCTTGGTTCTGAGTAAACATCCACAGAACTGTGTCATATGGGCCCGTCACTGTCTCCCCGCCTAAACTATCTCACTGGGCTGTTGTGAGGATATAGATATGGGGTGTTGTGTGGTTTTCGAGCTGTATGGCCGTGTTCTAGTAGCATTTTCTCCTGACGTTTCGCCTGCATCTGTGGCTGGCATCTTCAGAGGATCCTCTGAAGATGCCAGTTACAGATGCAGGCGAAACATCAGGAGAAAATGAAATTGGAACATGGCCATACAGCCCGGAAACCACACAACACTCCAGTGATGCTGGCCATGAAAGCCTTCAACAATGCAAGGATACAGTGGAACCTCGGTTTTCGTTGACTTCGGTTTTCGTCGATTTTTCCATGAAAAAAATTGTTTCGGTTTTCATTGGTTGCCTTGAATTTCGTTGGCGTGCTCTCGTTGGTCATGTGACCTCACTGCTAATTTCCTGCTCGGTGTGTGAGCGTCTAGCCCCATGCGTCTAGCCAAACAATTACTGATCGCGACTGCTAACACAGAACTGTACTGTACTACAATTACATGTACTGTAAGTGATTTATTTTGCGTTTTTCAGTTTCGAAATGTACGTAACGCACGTAACGCGCCTAACATAAAATCGTGACCCTTTCCTTTTAGCTGCTCTTAGCTCCGTCATGGGACCAAAGGAAGTTTCCAGAGCCAGCAGCCGGCAGAAGAAAAAGGCCAGGAACACGATCTTGTTGAAGAAGGAGATCATTCAAAAATACGAGAGCGGCATCAGGATCGCTGAAATCGGCCGCATGTACGGGAAGTCGCCATCCACGATAAGCTCCATTGTGGCGAAGAAGGAAGCCATCAAGGAGGCTAACGTAGCGAAAGGCGTGACTGCGCTGACGAGACAGAGGTCGCAAACGATTGAAGATGTCGAACAGCTGTTGTTAATTTGGATAAATAAAAAACAGCTGGATGGCGATTCTGTCTCGCAGTCCGTCATATGCGAAAAGGCCAGACTGCTGTATGCCGATCTCCTTAAGAAAATGCCCGGGACGAGTGCTAGCGCACTTAGTGATTTTAAGGCCAGCCGAGGCTGGTTCGAAAAATTCAAGAGGCGCTCTGGCATACACGGTGTTACTAGGCACGGCGAAGGGACGAGTTCGGACAAGTCTGGGGCCGAAAAATTTGTGTCCGGATTCAAAGATGACGTAGAGGGTGAAGGACTCACCCCCCAACAAGTCTTCAGTTGCGTTGAAACTGGGCTCTTTTGGAAGAAAATGCCAAAGAGGACGTTCATGACACAGGAGGAAAAGGCACTGCCGGGACATAAGCCTATGAAAGACAGGCTAACTCTTTTGTTGTGTGGTAATGCTAGCGGTGATTGTAAAGTGAAGCCTTTACTGGTGTACCATTCAGAAACTCCTAGGGTGTTTAGCAGAAACAATGTGATTAAAAGTAGGCTGTGTGTGATGTGGAGGGCAAACGAGAAAGCACGGGTGACGAGGGCAATTTTCGTTGAGTGGGTGAATGAAGCGTTTGGCCCGAGTGTGAAAAAATACCTCCAGGATAATCAGTTGCCCCTGAAGTGCCTCCTGTTGATGGAGAGTGCTTCTGCACATCCTCCAGGTTTGGAAGACGCATTGTTGGAGGATTTCAGCTTTATCACCGTGAAATTCTTGCCCCCTCATGCCACACCACTCATCCAGCCCATGGGCCAGAACGTCATTTCAAATTTCAAGAAACTGTACACAAAAGCCCTGTTTCAAAGGTGCTTTGAGGTAACGTCAGATACGGAACTGTCCTTAAGAGAGTTCTGGAAAGATCATTTCAACCTTCTCAACGGCATCAGCCTCATAGATAAGGCTTGGCAGGGAGTGACAACCAGGACGCTGAACTCCGGCTGGAAAAAATTATGGCCAGGATGTGTCCTTGAGGGAGATATTGAAGGGTCTGAGCTTTCTCCTGATGACCCTACACATGTGGTGCTGTCAATTGTTGATTTGGGGAAGTCCATGGGTTTGGAGGTGAGTGGTGAGGATGTGGAAGAGCTGGTGGATGACCACAGTGAAGAGCTCACCACTGAAGAGCTGCAAGACCTTCATGTAGAAATGCAACAGATGGCTGATGAAGAAGTTGCTTTAGATGAGGAGGAACAGACAGGGGAGAATGTGCCTTCTTCAGAGATTAAGGACATCTTCTCCATGTGGAGTAAGGTGCAGGGGTTCGTGAAGAAGAATCACCCAGACAAAGCTGTTGCAGGCCGTGTCTGCAACTTGTTTAATGATAACGTCTTGCCCCATTTTAGGCAAATCTTAAAGAGGCGGCAGAAACAGACCTCTCGGGACAGCTTTTTTGTGCAACGTGAGTCCACTGACTCTGAAGCTGGTCCTAGTGCCAAAAGACCAAGAAGGGAAGTGACCCTAGATAGGGCCTTGAAACCTTAGGTCCTGATGGAGGGGGATTCCCCTTCCAAACAATAAGGATGTGCACCGCTCTCCCCCCTCCTCACCATGTTAAAGGTTCATGTTAAATGTTCAAATGTTCACTTATTCGGTACATTAGTCTTTTATATGCATTTTATATTAATTTGTATTGTTTTTAGTATTAAACATTACATTTATTCTCCATGAAATGTGTTTTTGATATGTACTTTGGAGTGTCTAGAACAGGGGTCTGCAATCTGCGGCTCTCCAGATGTTCATGGACTACAATTCCCATCAGCCCCTGTCAGCATGGCCTATTGGCCATGGTGGCAGGAGCTGATGGGGATTGTAGTCCATGAACATCTGGAGAGCCGCAGGTTGCAGACCCCTGGTCTAGAATGAATTAATTGGATTTACATTGATTCCTATGGAAATGTTTGCCTTGGTTTTCGTTGTTTTTGGATTTTGCCGATTGTTTTTGGACGGATTACCGATGAAAACCGAGGTTCCGCTGCATGTATGTGCGCAACCATGTAACCCTCCACCCCAAAAAACGATGGGATGAAATTCTAGTCAGGAATCAGGGCCTGAAGCTCTCCTCTGTGGTTTGTTTCCATAACTGGTGCTGTATCTGTCTGTTACATTTTCATCCTGTCCTTCTTCCAGTATGCTCAGTGCAGCGTACACAGTTCTCCTGTTCTCCGTTTTATCCTCACAACTGCTCTTTGAGGTAGGTTAGGCTTAGAGTATGTAACAGGCTCAAGGTCACCCAGCAAGCTTCTGTAGCAGAACAGGGACTTGAACCCACGTCACGCAAATCCTGGACTGACACTCTAAGCACTACACCATGCAGGCTGGCTGATACACTGTCTTGGAACTTGGAGGTTCTATTTGATTATCATATCCAATCAATGCTGATAGATGCACTTCTTTTTTTAAAAACCCCCACAAATATTTTTGTTCATTCCTGGGGAGTCCCCTGAATATTCAGAAATCCTAACCTTGTAGTGGGTGGCCCTGTTTCACAAACCCTACTGGCAGGCAAAATATGTCTTGTTATTTGTAGTTGTGAGGTACATGTTTGTCTGTTGTTCTTTAGGTTGTGGAAACCAACTTGAGGGAGGAAGCTAGATGTAAGTCTGGAAAGGTAGCTTCCTCTTCCGATCCCAGAGGTGAACAGCAGAGGACCTCCTGGCAGGACCCTTTCCTGAGCTTGTCAGATCCTTCTTGGTCTGAAGTTCATGCAATCAGAAGTGAATTACCTGAGGAAGACAGGGCCCTGCCAAGGCCTCTTTTTCCTATTCACACTGGGCAGAATGTGGATGAAGAACCCTTTGACTTCCTCTCTACTCGAAAGAAAGTGGTTGAGGAGCATAATAGCATGTGACAGAGAGAATTTGTGGACACAGACACCGCGTTTGGGACCAAATGGAAAACCTCCGGTGCTGAATCTAGCACCAGGCCTCTAGCTGCCTATCCTTTTTCTAAGGCAGTGTCTGTGGGAAAACAATAGGAGATTCCATACATCCATCTCCATAACATTCTGTGGAACTTTTCAGCAAAAAGTACTCAAAAATTCAACAAGGACAGGGACCCCTGTACTAAATTCATTCTGCTAATTTTTTCCAATTATATTTGTACCCCGCCCTATCCCCTAGGGCAGGGGTCTTCAAACTATGGCCCTCCAGATGTTCATAGACTACAATTCCCATGAGCCCTACCACTTGGCCATGCTGGCAGGGGCTGATGGGAATTGTAGTCCATGAACATCTGGAGGGCCATAGTTTGAAGACTCCTGCCCTAGGGGCTCAGAGCGGCTAACAACACGAAAAGCAAAACATTTCAGCAATATAACAAAGATACACCATAACAATAGTAAAATACATATAACTAAATAACCTCAGATGGCGACTTGATATTACAGGCTATACAACTTCTAAGACCTAAACAGCAGCATTAACAATAAAATACTGCTAAATCCATACAATATCTAGTACTTTAAAAATAAAGCAATACATACCGTGAATCAATAGATTAACAACATCAGAGTAGCAATACAACAATAGAATTATATTGATACATCTCAACAATGTTATCAACGCATCAATATGCAATATAAACTTCATGACAATATATAACCAACAACTATTGTCGATTGGAGAGTTGACGATGTGCTAGTAAAGACCAATGTATAACGTCCTGGTTCTCTGTTATCTCTCGCAGGTGGTGGCTGTGAAAGAATCCACGTGGGAGAAACTCCATATTACTCAAGGTTTGGGAAAAGCTTCAGTGTTAACCCAAATCTGATCAAACAAGAAGCACAGAATGCGGCAGAGAAGCCGCACAAATGTTCCCGCTGTGCGAAAAGCTTCATGAAAAGATCCAACCTTCGAACCCACGAGCGGATCCACACAGGAGAAAAGCCATTCAGGTGCTCCGAGTGTGGGAACAGCTTTAGCGATGGGTCCAGCTTGATCAGGCATAAGAGGAAACACACTGGGGAGAAACCCTACAGTTGCTCGCAGTGCGGTAAGAGGTTCAACCAGAGTTCCAGCCTCATCAGACATGAGAGAAGCCACACAGAACAGCGGCCTTACAAATGCTTGGAATGTGGCAAAAGGTTCAACCAGAGTTCAACCCTGGTTCGGCACCAGAGAATTCACCGAGAACAGAGACCTTATAAATGCTCTGAGTGTGGCAAAAGATTCATTCAGAGCTCCAGTCTCCTTGCACATGAGAGAATCCACTTGGGGCAGAAACCTTATGGTTGTGCTGTCTGTGGGAAGGGCTTTGTTCAAAGATCCAACCTTCTTATCCATGAGATGAAACACACGGGTCTGAAACCGTTCAAGTGCCCTGATTGTGGGAAAGGGTTCAATCAGAATTCCAGCCTTGTAATACACAGGAGAATCCACACAGGAGAAAAACCATACAACTGTTCCCATTGCGGAAGACGGTTCAGCGACAAATCAAGTCTCAACAAACATGAGAGGGCTCACAGAGGAGATAAACCATACAAGTGCTCAACCTGTGGGAAAAGCTTCGTGCGGAGGTCTCATCTTCTCACCCACGAAAGGATTCACACGGGAGTGAAACCATTTAAGTGTTCGGACTGCGGGAAAAGCTTCAGTAGCCGATCGCACCTCATAAGGCACGAGGGGACTCACACGGGAGAAAAACCTTATGACTGCTCGTTTTGTGGGAAGAGTTTCAATAGGAAATCAAACCTGACGAATCATGAGAGGACCCACACGGGAGAGAAGCCCTTCAAATGCTCCGACTGTGGGAAGAGTTTTAGTGATAGGTCTAGTCTGATCAAGCATGAGAGGATCCACACGGGTGAGAAGCCATACAGTTGCTCAGCTTGCGAGAAAAGTTTCAGTGATAAATCAAGCCTCATCCGCCATGAAAGGATCCATACAGAAGAGAAACCATATAAATGCTCAGACTGCGGAAAGGGTTTCAATCAGAGCTCCAGCCTCATTGTGCACGAGAGAACCCACACTGGGGAAAAGCCATTTAAATGCGCGGATTGCGGGAAAGGGTTCATTAGGAGGACGATCCTTAACAAGCACGAGAGAACTCATATGGGAGAGAAACAGTAATGGACAGAATTGTGGGGAAACGGCCTGGTATGGCAATGGAACATAACTTGTTAGATACTAGTGTGTTCTTGCGATGTGCAGGAGTTAGTGTACGATGTTGGCTCACAGCTGAACCAAACAAGACATTGAAGGTCCTTGATGAAGCTCTTAAATTTTCACCCAATGGCAGGTGTGGAGGTGGCTGATTTGGATTGCTACTAGCAAAAGGTGTTAACCTTTTCCCCACCCCACCCCTGCAATCTCTCCTCCCCTTCCCATGCCCATTTTTTTACACAATGCACCCTCTGGGGATACTGTGTACCCCAGCAGGAAAAATATACATTTTCCCTTTTGGGGTGAAGGGTGGGAACAGATTCCCCTCTGGAAACTCAGTTATTTAGTGCATTTTTATCCTGCCCATTTTCCAAGGAGCTTGGAATGGCTTATACTGTTTTTCCTGACTCCATTTTCCCCTCACTCCAGCTGTGTGGTGTGGGCTAGCTGAAATGGACAGAGGGAAGGGTTCTCTCTAGATGGGTTCCCTACCCCAGTGCACCCACATGGTAGCCCAAATCAGAAGGGTTCTCCACAACTGATATATTTAGCAGGATTTGACAAGAGATCCGATCACTGACCTCCAACATCTCTAGTCTGGCTCCAAGAAACTGAACTTGCTCGAATAGGTTTGATTGAGGAGGCCTCAAGCAAGCAATTCTGTAACTGTGGCACCTCACGTCCCCTGATGGGATGTGACTGTGTGGGGTACAATCCTGTGTCGCACTTAGCTTGCCTCGTTGAAATCTGTGAGCTAAATGCAATTCTGTGTGGAATACGATTAAGGAACTGGTATAATCAACCGTTAGTTTAGAAGTTTGACAAAGATCACTTTAAATAAGCAGATGATTATTTAAGGGGAGGGGAGGGGGAAGTTGGGTTGTCTGTGGGAGAAAATGAACTTTCTGGTTTTGAAAAAGTGGGCTTGCTTTGTGATTCACAGACTGCAAAAATAATATTTGGTGTAGGCAAAATAGGCATGAGAGCGTATTCTTTTTTAAATGACATGTATCTGGATGGAGATTACTTAAAAAGAATTGGTATGGGGATTGTATGGCTAAACATGCATCACTTGGAAGGTAATATCTTTCTCTATAGGGAGATGTTGTCTACAGATAGGGAACTTACAAAATGGCTTTCCAAGTTGTCTGCACAGTGCAACACCAAGGTGTGTTCAGACTTGCTTCCATATACATTTCTTACCCTGTATCTTCTCCCCACCTTACACTGATGATCATTATTGTCTAAAAACAATCTGTGAAGCCGCCAAGGAGGTTCCAAGGGTAAAGGAGATTGTTTTATGAAAAAAAATATCCTGCTTTTCGAAAATACTTCTCTATCTACTCTAATAAATCATTTCTTAACTCTGGCTTTCTGCTGGAGCTGGAAGCAGACTCCAAAGAACTTTGCGACAGTAATTAGTGTAATAAATTTGCTGCTGTTATGTGGTGTTTCACTTAAAATAATTGATGATGGTTTCTGCAATGGCACACAGCTAGTTCTAGTTAAAAGGCAGTGCAACTTTGAATCCCAGTCATCAATAGAAAGGGAACGCTGTTTCCTTTATGATCCTCTCGTCGGTTTCACGAAGGCATTTGGTTTAAGATTTTTGTTTGAAGGGTGAAAAGCAGATGCTAAATTCTGGGGGAAACAGTTGGAGTGTTCACTCGCTTGCATTTTCTCTGATTCGGAGTCATTATCTTTATTTCAGGGTCAGTGATTCTCAGGACTACCCACTTTCTTTACACTGCATGTCTGTGTTTCCCCCTTCTGCTTCCTGTTCTACAGTACTTTTGGATTCTGCATTTTCTCGGGTAACTCCCACATACCCTCATCAGTTTGTCCATACCATCTGCCAAAGCGCTTTTCAAGCTAAGATAAATTTTGAAAGAGTAAGCAGTATGTCCTTTGAGGCCTGATATTCAGAGACGAATCATCCACAATCTTTTTTTTTTTGTAAGGACAGGCCTAAATTGAATCCTCAGACCCTGACTAAGCGCAGTTAAACCCAGGCACCTGTCTAAAAATAAATCTACTTTTACCATTGAAGGAAAACAGGTCTAGCTGCATCTATTTGCTTATTTAGTTCCCCCAAGGGATTAAGTGACACAATGTGTAGCGTAGTGAAGACACAAAGACTGGAGGGGGGAGGGCATTGTTCTCAATGTCCCTCGTATAAGAACTCCCTCTCACTGAGGTCTCAAAACCCAAGCCTGCGCAGGGTCTGTCAGCTCACTGAAGCCTTCAGAGCTCATGTTTAAGATAGAAAAGGTGTATCTATGACTGATTACCCACCCGTGCTCTGGCGCATGGTGCGATCAGAAGCACGTTGAGGCAAGAAATCTTGTCCCGACTTACTTCTTCTTTGCGGTGCACCGAGAAAGTAGGAACGCTGGGGCAAATTTGCTTGTCCAGACGAGCTTCCTCTTACCCCACACATGGTTTTTGCGAGGAAAGCGAGACCACTTCTGGCACAACTTTTTGTGCCACAGCAGGGCAAGGGTGGGGAATAGCTGGCCGTGGATAATCAGCCTATGTGTGGGACATGTGATCTAATTAGAGAGAGTTTTGTTTTGTAGCCCTTCAGGAGAAGCAGACTTATACGCTGAGATAAATACTGTTTTGTGTTGTTCTTGTGGCAAGTGGGGGTAGATGGGGAAAATGATACATGGAGTTGCACTGAACAGAAAGTCAAACCAGTAGTCCTAGCCAAAGACTATGTTCTCCAAGGTCTATAGTAGAAGGAGGAGGAGGAGGAAGAGGAGGAGGAGTTTGGATTTATATCCCCCTTTCTCTCCTGCAGGAGACTCCAAGGGGCTTACAATCTCCTTGCCCTTCCCCCCCCCCCACAACAAACACCCTGTGAGGTGGGTGGGGCTGAGAGAGCTCCGAGAAGCTGTGACTAGCCCAAGATCACCCAGCTGGCGTGTGTGGGAGTGTACAGGCTAATTTGAATTCCCCAGATAAGCCTCCACAGCTCAGGTGGCAGAGCTGGGAATCAAACCCGGTTCCTCCAGATTAGATACACGAGCTCTTAACCTCCTACACCACTGCTGCTCAAGAACCAGCCCAAGTGCTTATAGAGTGGGTACACAGAGGGCCAGCCCAAGTGCTTATAGAGTGGATACACAGAGGGCCAAAACATACTGTTAGGCCCCAGGAACTTGATCCAATAATCAGACTCTGGTTCTTGATAAATTAACCTATTAAGCTACACAAGTCCAGACCACTGAGTCAAAGCCAGTTCTACCAGAGACACATATTCAGGTTACTCATTTATCCCCTCAGAATCCCCCCTCCCATATTCTCAAAGCAGCACATCTGCTAATTGTTGAATCCATTTGTACCCAGCACCAAGGTTATGCTATCAGCAGCAGATAACAATGCAAAGCTGTCTGGCTGCTAGGCCAGAGGTCAGATAGTAACTCGCCCCATGGCACCAGAACAGGGGAGGCCTGGTTGTCTAAACGTTACAAGCAGCCATAAGTTCCGATCAAGCAGCCATGGGCATATATATCAAAAGCGCAAAGCACATGAGCCCCCGGCATGCCAGGAACAACCATGACTCATAGGCTCATTCCGCACATGCAGAATAATGCACTTTCAAACTGTTTTCAGTGCTCCTTAAAGCTGTGCGGAATGGCAAAATCCACTTGCAAACAGTTATGAAAGTGGTTTGAAAACACATTATTCTGCGTGTGTGGAAGGGGCCATAGTTTCTATCACGGGCCTGTGTGATCTTCCAGTCATGCATGTATTATACAGTTAGCATGTATTGAGGATATTTCTATTCCTTCAGAGGCCAGTTGAGGTTTCTTACAATTAAAACAACCTAACAATATAAAAACAAGCCACTGGACATAAAGAGTATAAAAACTAGACATGACTGTTTCAAAAGCTGGTGATATAACACCTCTAATTTCAAGCCAGAGTTAAAAGTAATGTTTTGGCCTAGCACCTAAAAGAGTAAAACAGGCATCAGATGAGCATCAAAAGAGGGTATTCCAGGGACGCAGTGTTGCCACAGAAAATGCCCTTTCTCTAGTCACCACCCAAGAAGAAGAAGAGTTTGGATTTATATCCCCCCTTTCTCTCCTGCAGGAGACTCAAAGGGGCTTACAATCTCCTTGACCTTGCTCCCTCACAACAAACACCCTGTGAGGTGGGTGGGGCTGAGAGAGCTCCGAGAAGCTGTGACTAGCCCAAGGTCACCCAGCTGGCGTGTGTGGGAGTGCACAGGCTAATCTGAATTCCCCAGATAAGCCTCCACAGCTCAGGCAGCAGAGCTGGGAACCAAACCCGGTTCCTCCAGATTAGATACATGAGCTCTTAACCTCCTACGCTCTTAACCTCTTACACCACCCAGCTCACCTCTGAAGGAGGAGCACAAACTGTAGGCCATTTTTTCTTTTCTGCCTAATTTACATCCTTCGTTGATTCTGGGCTGCCCCTAAGAACAGGACCCCGTGCCTGTTCAATGAAAATAAAAATAAAGCAGCCCTAAAACTCTTTAAAAATAATTGTTATTAACTTTCTCAATATAGTTATACACAGTATTAGAAAAAATAAATAAACAGAAAATAGTAAGCCAGAACACAACAACAGAATGGATCTTAATATTCTGACATACAGACATATAAACATAATATCAATTTAACAAGTACTTATAGCCTTAACTATTAACATACTTATGTTATTGATTCAGCCTCATTCTGAGAAAATGCTTCCCACGTCTCATCAAACTCACTTGTCAACTTTCTGTTTGCAAGATTTGGCAGTTTCTTCATTGTAGTATATTCCCTTTCTTTATCTTATCAAATTTCTGTATTTGAGCTAGCCTGGGCTGACCAGGTCAGGGGTGACTAACGAGAACGCCCTTATGGAATTAGCCTTCTGATGGGTTTGGAAGTTGCATCAGGATAGGCATCTTACAAGGTGAGACAGGCATCTTGTTCTCTACACCCCCCATTGGGACAGTGTGGTCCCCTGAATTTTGTGCACGAAGACTCTTCCCCACAACCACCACCAGCAGTTCCGATCCATTGCTGGCTGTTGTAGTTTCTTTCTCCAGTGGTTATTTCCTGTCAATGCAGCTATTACTGTTGACTCCAATGAAAGGCGTTGCCAGCACAGGACGCTCCCAGTGGCTGGTTTGAAAACAGAGGAGAGCAAAGTAACGCTCTGACTTTCACTTTCGTCGAGGAAGCCATGGCTGCAGGGAGCGCAGTCAAAGACCTGTGCGAAGAAGCCACCTGCTCCATCTGCCTGGACTTCTTCAGGGACCCGGTGATCCTCACAGAGTGCGGCCACAATTTCTGCCGAGCCTGCCTGACCCACAGCTGGGGGGACTTGCAGGGGGCGGCAGAGGCTTCCTGCCCACAATGCAGAGGAAGAGCACAAGGAGGGACCCTCCGGCCGAACCTGCAGCTGGCCAACTTTGTGGAAATTGCCAAAAGATTGTCGCTTCAGGAGGGAAAAGAGGCAGGTGTGAAGGGGGGAGAAGAAAAGGGGGGGATCTGCGAGAAGCACCGGGAGCCCCTGAGGTTTTTCTGCCAGGAGGACGAAGCCCCCGTTTGCCTGGTCTGCGGGATATCCAAGGAGCACAGAGATCAGGAAGTCAGTAAGAAATCAGTGGAGGGAGACTTTCTTGCAGTCTTGTGTGTGGGTTAACATTTCCCTTTGTTGGAAAGCTCCAGCTTGCAGTTGTTGGTACTTGCTAACTGTATGTATTAATATAATATAAAATATATACACTGTTATTGCTCCCACAACCACAAATTGACCCGCAAAACTGTGGCTAGTAATAGATCCAAAAAAGGAAGAGGGAGTTCTCTTTGTGATGGAAGGGAGGCTGCTACCTCACTTCCTTCCCCCCCCCCCATCCCCCCATCCCACCATCCCACCATCTCCCCTGCCCTTTGTTGACTGTCCTATAAGTATTAATACCCAGCATTTCACTGTCAAGGCCCCCTTTGGCCAAGGAACCTGTATTGTATTGTATTGTATTATTTGATTTGTATACCGCCCTCCCCCGAAGGGCTCAGGGCAGAGAACAACAACAGCATAATAGCAAACATGCAGTTCAATCCCATTTCCTTCCCCTCAAGTGGGGGCCTTTTTGTTACTTAAAACTAGCGGGGCCCGGCCACGCGTTGCTGTGGCAATTGTCCTTCTCATCACAGTCTGCAACCCACACAGATGTCCATGCAGGTCCAATGATCCCCAGCATAGCCTTTTGGGGTGGTCAAATGGAATCCCTCTTTCCCTTTTCAATGCACATCGTTATATGGTGGTGTCTTGTTTTTTTAGTATAAGGTAACCCTTTCCATTCCACAACGGAACTGTCCAGAGTGCAAATCCCGCTGTCCATGAGGCTGGTTGACACGCACAGTCCTGGCTTCATCTCTGTCTCAGCGCAAAACCTATTCTGAGGACCTCTCTCTCTCTCTCTCCCTCTCTCTCTCTCTCTCTCTCTCTTTCTCTGGGACAACCTCCCTCTCTCTCTCTCTCTCTCTCTCTCTGGGACAACCTCCACCCCCCAAATCCAACTGATGGACAAACCCCATTTGATTACATCCAGTTTTTAATTAAAATGTTTTGGGGTTCTTTTCCTACTGAACAAGACAGTAGTTATATCCAGTCAAGGAAAGTTACAGTTGGGAGGTGGGGAGGGTGACAAAAACTAAATGCATCCTGTTTCCTTGTTTTGTGCCTCAGGCAGTCGTGGCCGATAGAAAAGGGAGAGTTTGCCAAAAGCACCAAGAACCTCTAAAGCTCTTTTGCAAGGATGACGAAGCCCTCATCTGTGTGGTCTGTGACCGATCCAAGGAGCACAGAGATCACGAGACCCTTCCTCTTGACGAGGCCTCCCAAGAGTACAAGGTAGGAAATCCACAGGGGAAGAGCCGTGGATCCTTCCCTTTTCTTTGGTCTTTTTATGAGGGAACTCCCTGCAGGTTCTGCCTCAGCCTCTGGGCCGAATTGGAGAATGGAAACACCTCTTTGTTGCCTCCTTTCTGGCTTGGTGGCTCCCTGAGGTGTTGCTTTCTGCTCCCTGCTGAGGCTGAAGTGGGCCAAGATGATAAAGTGGGGAGATTGACTCATAGTCTGGCCATGTTGACCTCTGGCCAGCCAATTGCATGGCTGAGCTACAAGGGGACACCTGTCTGATTCCTAGTTTTCCCCACCTCCCCCACACAGAGACAGCTTTCTCAGCTTCAGCTGCTGTCCTTCAGTTGCTCTTGGCCTGGGGGAGAAAGACTCCAGCTTTAGTACCTGCTTGTGTCCCCCACTTGAATGCAGTAGCTATAAGATCAGTAGTTTAAATCAGCTGGAGATGCCAGAGAGTAAACCTGGGTGTTGTGGGTTTACTGGGCTGTGTGGTCATGGTTTGGTAGTGTACCATCCTGTGACATGCCTCTGAAGATGCCAGCCATAGATTTGGTGAAACATTATGTCATGGAAGATGCTATCGCTACAGTAAAGGGAAGTCACATATGACTGTGAAAAGCATCTTTGCCTTTTGATCTCCTGGAGGGAGGACAGGAAACTATGTAGAGGTGCTAGGATGAAACTTCAAAGGTTTTGGAAACCTCATGGCGAGCGGGATCGTCATACATTAGTATCAAAAAGTACCAGACAACAGCCACATTCCCCTGAAACCAGCAACACCCAGTTGATTCTGGCCGTGAAGCTTTCAACAATATAGTAAACCTGGGATTTTCTGCATGCCAAGGGGATGCTCTCCCCCGAACCATGGCTTTCCATTGCACCAGGGCACTATAAGAAATTCTTTCCAACCCCACAGCTGTGGTTGCATCCACAATGAGTTCCCCCTGCTTTGGTCTGCTCTTTCTTGGAAGAGCGTACCCAAAGAAAAATTGGGAAAGTTTGGAATGGAAGGTACGCATTTCTTCCATCATCCTCAGTCCAGTGCCATTTACATTCTTGCCTGCCATTTATTTTAGTGTCACTTCCTGGGAATATTTATAGTGACTACAAATAATTTTTGTTCACCCAAAAAACTTTCCTTTGGTGGGGCATGGGAGGAGAATGGCAGGCAGGAGGTCAGGCGCAGGGTCAGTCTCTGTCCCTCGGCATTCTTTGCATCTGATCCCATTACAGATGTGGGGCAGTTACGTCTAGTTTGGCCCTTAAAGACAGTTTTGCTTCTTGTATGTTTTATAGTAAACTTCTAAAAAAGGAACCAGTCTCAGTTTCGAGTCTCTCTTCCTCTAGGATCGATTCCGTGCTTGTCTGGAGAAGCTGAAGGAGGAGAGAAAAAGAGTTGTAGTGTGTAAAGCTGGTGTAGTGAGGAAAAGCCAGAACCTACTAGTAAGTGTCAGCACGATTGGAAAGTGAACAATTTCTTGAACTAGCATTGGGGAAAGGTGTGCAAAGAGCAAAAAGTCTCCTCAGTTATGTTGACCCAATTTCCTCCTCTTTCCATATCAGAAGCAAACCACAGAACAGAAACAAGAGATGGTAGCCAAATTCAGGGAACTGCACACTTTTCTGGAGGAACAAGAGAAACGTCTGCTGGCCCAGATGGAAGAGGTGGAGAAGGAGGTGGCAAAAAACCGGGATCAGCACCTGGTTGAGTTGTCTGAGGCCCTCTCCTCTCTGGACAGCCTCATGCAGGAGATGGAGGAGAAGTGTCAGCAGCCGGCCACTGAACTCCTGCAGGTAAGAGGGTGGCAGGAACAGGAAAAGGCCGGCCCCAAACCCTTTCTGAGCCTCCTTCGCTTGGAAGAAAGCAAATGACTCCCGCTTCTGTTGCTGGCAAGTTTTCTTCTCTGTCCAGGGCTCTCCCTTCTACCCCGTTTCATCTCCACCTAGGAGCAGACTGAAAAAACCTACATAGTGGCCCTTTGAAACTCCACCGCCTGGAAATACAGCTGCCTCCAGAACCCTGTGGCTTTCCCTGATGGGCTGAGGCCGCTTCGCTTCCCTCTTGGATGCAGAAGTGTGCTTGAGTGTCAACGGACAGTATAGGGAACTACCCACAAGTTAAACCAGCAAACAGGAATGAGGGTCATAGGCAAGCAAGTTTTAAAAGGCGGATGGGAGTGTAGCTTATACTGGTGGCATGCAGATGGGTAAAAATGTACACACACAACAGCATCCACAAGTGGTAGAGAAATGGCATCCTCGTTGCGGGCACTAGTGTGCTTGCTGCTGCCAATCTGTTACATCACTGTAGATACAAGACCCCCACTTCCCCTGCTGTGCCCTGTTATAATGCTGAAAAGAAAAGGGCTAAAAGATAACACTTTGGCTTTTCTCCAGTCAGTCCCTGTATCCACCATCTCCCCCCCTTGCGCCCCCCCCCCCATCAGAGGGCTTTTCTTAGTTTTTGGTGAAAAGGCTACGTTTGGATTTTTTCAGCATTGTAACGTTATAATGATCTATTGTATTAATTCCTAACTTTTATTTTAAAAGAACACATTTCCAGCTATGCCCCTGCAAAAACAAGGACTAAATTATTTATTTAGAAAAGATGTGGGGATCAGCATGTTGTTACAATGATATTGTGATATATATATATATATTAAGTCTGGGAAATGAAATCCAGTGTCAAGAAAGGAAATAACAGTGAGTCTCTCTCTGTCTCTGTCTCTGTGCCTTTTCTCTTTAGGATGCCAGAAGCACCTTGCTAAGGTAAGTGGATTTTTCTCATTGATGTTTTAATGCTGAGAGACGTCTCAGAAGCCTGTGAAAAATGTGGTCCTTTAGGATTGTGACTGAGGGCAAAATCAGGAGTAATTAAAAGTGTGGATCTCCATCCATCTCTCAGAGGCAAACACCTTATGGACAGAGGCTTGTCAAAGGAAATTGGGAAGTAAAATAGCATTGGAAGTGGGTCTGTGTTGACACCTAGCCGTGCATCTCTAGAAGAGGGGTCCCCTACATCTTTGAGGCTGCAGGTACCTTTGGTATTTTGCCATAGTGTGGTGGACAGAGCCACAAAATGGCTGACACAGAATGGGTGCTACAGTAGGCAAAGCCACCCTCAAAATGGGTATTGCACTTTAGCTTCAGTTACACAGAGAAGATTCTTGTGTTGTGGTAGCAGCTGCTTCCAAAGCTCCAGGAAATACAGTGTTTGAGTCTCCTCAGCTACATTCATTCTACAAAAGGGCAGCGTGGAAGGTTCATTTGACCAGAATAAAGCCTTCATTGTAATTAGGGGTGGCTGGGGGTGGGGGGGACAGTAGAGGTGAACCCGGTGATGACTGCCCAACTCAATTTGAGGTGGTCCGTGTGTTAAGGGGACAATGGTGAGGCCAGACCCAAGGAAGGCTGTGTTGGCAGGTGTGTGCAGATTAGAAATCAAATAAATAAATGGGTTCTCTTTTATTTCTTAACAGTCATTCCTCACAGCTGCTGTGTGGTTTTGGGGGTCTCAAGAGCTACAGCGCAGTGGATGTTTCTTTCCAAAGAGCCTCCCATCTTTCTCAGCTATCAGCTTCAGCCTCTGTCTCCAGGCGCTCTGCCAGTTTTTCCTCTGTTTCTCTGATCCACTTGGGGGGGATTTTGAACTTGACGGATGGAATCTTGACTTTTCTCCAGGTATGAAGAAAAGGAGGCTTTTAAGAATCCAGTTTTTCCTCTTTCACTGACGTGGCGCGTTTTGGACTGCTCAGATTTAAATCACTTTTTGGAGGGCATCAAGAGGCAACTCAAAGGTAAGGAACTTGAGAACGCAAGAAAAGTCCTGCTGGATCAGACCAGGTATCAAGACCCACTTGACCCTACAATGAAAACACTTGTGAAAATGCAAAGGTCTCTTTATTGCAGGCAAAAAGGTGAATCAAGAACAGTTGGAAAGAAAGCACTGCCAGAGAAGCAGTGCTTTCCAGAATATAATCAACACTCCTTTCCCCATCCCTGGGAGCAAAAGACACAGTTATGAGAACTGAAGGCATTTGGCCTTGACGAGGCCTGCTTCAGGGACAGGGAGATAAGACACCTGGCAACAAGCAAGCATGGAAATTCACACAGAGCATACAGGTCCCCCACCCCCTTCACAGGCCTACTTCACACCAGGGCCTCTCAGGTCCAGCAATCTGTTCACTCAGTGTCCAACCAGGTGCCTCTAGGAAGCCCACAAGCAGAACAAATGCAGCAGCAGCATTATCTTGCCTCAGCACCAAATATAACAGGCCTGCTCCTGTGATGCTGGAGATAATAGGTGTGCCTCATGACTAGTATCCATTTGACTCATGGCCTTGGATAGTCTTCTCCTCCATGAACATGTCCACTCCCTTCTCAAAGCCTTCCAAGTTGGCAGCCATCACCACCTCCTGGGACAGCGACTTCCACGATTTAACTATGTGTCGTGTGAAGAAATACTTCCTTTTGTCTGTTTGGAATCTCTCACCTTCAGCAGATGACATCCCATTCTAATCTCAAAAGAAAGGGAGAAAAGCTTCTCTGCTTGAGTATGTTGTAGCTGAGCCCGCAGAGTCATCTCCAGGGGGCTATATCAGTGATGGCGAACCTTTTAGAGACCGAGTGCCTAAACTGCAACCCAAAACCCACTTATTTATCGTAAAGTGCCAACACGGCAATTTAACCTGAATACTGAGGTTTTAGTTTAGAAAAAACAACTCATACATTAACACCTTTTGTCTTAAAAGGCAGGGCGGGGATTGGAGCGCAGCATCAGGGAGGAGGGATGTGGGTGGCGATCCCCCCCCCCCCATGACTGAATGGCAGCCACCCGGGACATTTGTTCCAATGTCCCTGTGGCAGCTTCGCCTTTGGCTGGAGTGACGGTGCGCGTTCCCACAGAGAGGGCTCTGAGTGCTGCCTCTGGCACCCGTGCCATAGGTTCGCTACCACTGGGCTATATCATGACACCTTCCCTCCCCAAGAGAAAAACAGACAATATTGTTCGCTGATGTTTTTGTCACAAGATTTGCGATAGGCACAAGGGCCTGCTGTTCACCTTCGGTTCCTTTGCTTCCGCAGACTCTTTTGATTCTGGACTTCTCCTGCAGAAAGGTATGCTTTTCTTCATATACCAATCAATGGTTTCTTAAGTAAAACTTCACCTTATGATGTGTGCTCGTCCACTTGGTGTTTTTCCAAGAGAGAACATGTATGCTCTGGTTTCATTCCTCATCTTTCCATTCTTGCCACAGGCAGTCCCTTTTGTTCTGAGGAGGAGGTCTGTCAGGGTGAAAGAGGAGGTGAACTCTGAGGGGATAAACTGCCTCCTTCCACCTCCCTGCCACCATTTTGGGAGGATGGTTGGTGGGCATCGTCCCTTGAGGGCCTTTCAGAACCTTCCCAGTGAGAGACACAGACCAGGTTGGGAATCCCATTTCTCTGAGTGGATTTTCCTACCCGCTTTCCAGGTTTCCCTCATTTTCAAGGTGCTATAAATTGTGTGTTGGATATACCAGTTTACAAGGGAAAAGTTTCAGTATGGAATAGACAGGCATTATGGAATAGGCAGACATCCAGCAGGCCATAGTGCACCAATTGCTCACACATAATTTGTTCTGCTGCATTTTTGCTGTTACTCAGATGTACTTTTCTGGCCTGTTACCCAAAATGGTGGGACACAAGGCCCTCTTTGGTTGGGGAAATTTGTTGCAGAGCACAAGGTCACTTAGCATTGCTGTGGAGCATTGTGTAACTTGAGAGAGAGAGAGAGAGAGAGAGAGAGAGAGAGAGAGAGAGAGATTGCCTATGTTGAGGGCTTCAGCTCACCATAAGAAACCAGCAGAGAACATGGTTTTATTGGGAAAATAACAAATGGAATAAAATTAAATCTCACTCACAATCACTCAATTACTGGGATAAAAAACACATACATACAAGGGTTTCCTAGGATATAATTTAGAGGTGAAAGACAGAGAGAAGGGATGGGATATCAAAGATTATATTACCATTTTTGTAGTGGATGTCCAGGAAACAGAGTCCTAATAACCAGCACTAGGCTCTGGATGATCAGCACGGATGGAACAATATTAAACACCATGGCGGTGTGATAATATTGAACAACTAACTGGGGTCTGAGACATGTCTTGGGCCAAGGAAATCCTTTTCAGAAAGGATTTTTCCAGCTGTTCCAAGGTGAGGTAATGGTCTTGAGTGTCAGATCACATGACCTGATGGCTGACCCATTATCTTAATGGGTTTTGCTGGTTGTTGGACAAAACAGGTAACGACCCTTAATGGGCATTGCAACATAAGATGGTCACAAGGAGGATGAGTCACAGGGATACTTGAGTAGATTAAGAGACCAATACAAAATAACCGGTCTTGCCCAGGCTATGCTGTTTTCCATATTCAAATGTTATTTCCTGAGTATGGGCCAGGCATGAAGTTGTGGGGGTGTGTGTGTGTGGGGGGGTGGGGGGTGGAATCTTGAGGCATTCTTGCCAGACACAGTCCCAATATGGAGTTTCTGAAACAGACTCCTACATTTCAGGGCACTGTTATGCCAGGTCTTACAGGGCAGCATTCCAGGAGAAAGACCACTCTCTCACCCTCTGCAGTGCTACAGGCCTTAGGTTGGCTACAGGCCAGGAGACATAATGAAGGCAGATGTTTCCTAGCACTGCGAACTGGACTGGGGAGCTTCCATTTGCCTCAATCATGTTGTATGCAGATCAAATGCTTGCTTAGTTCTGTTTTGCTCCCAGTATGTGTACCTGGTTGTCTAAGGTGCCTTCATTAAAAAGTAAATCTCTAGACCTTTCTGTTGTGACAATATACAGGGGAAGGCATCAATATAGTGATATGGTATGACTGGTTTTTCTTAATTTCCAAACCCTGGTGGCCCAGTGAAGCGGGGTGGGTACTTCTGGAGGTCTGAAAGAGGGACATTGCAGGAAAACCTGCCAAGCAGACATCCCATTGTTACTATGCTTTATCAGTAGCCACACCAGCAGCAATTAAGAACATAAGAACATAAGAACTAGCCTGCTGGATCAGACCAGAGTCCATCTAGTCCAGCACTCTGCTACTTGCAGTGGACCACCAGGTGCCTTTGGGAGCTCACGTGCAGGAGGTGAAAGCAATGGCCTTCTGCTGCTGCTGCTCCTGAGCACCTGGTCTGCTAAGGCATTTGTAATCTCAGATCAAGGAGGATCAAGATTGGTAGCCATAGATCGACTTCTCCTCCATAAATCCGTCCAAGCCCTTTTTAAAGCTATCCAGGTTAGTGGCCATCACCACCTCCTGTGGCAGCATATTCCAAACACCAATCACACATTGTGTGAAGAAGTGTTTCCTTTTATTAGTCCTAATTCTTCCCCCCAGCATTTTCAATGAATGCCCCCTGGTTCTAGTATTGTGAGAAAGAGAGAAAAATTTCTCTCTGTCAATTAAACCACACAAGCCCATCCCTGTGAGGAAACCACTACTGAAGACACAGAGATTGTCTCTCCAAAAGACTCAGAGATTGTCAAGGGAATCGAAATCCTGTTCTGTCTTCCTTCCCCCAAGTTACCTTTGCTGTGAAGCACAGAAACTGTTAACGGGGTGTTTTTGATTCAAGGTGTTCTGGGAGACACCTTGAATGAAAGGATTTCTTAGGACAAATAACTGAAGGTTGGAATGAGCAGTCATGTCATTCTTGTGGTACAGGAATACCCGCAAACAAGACAAAATTCATGAAATATCTACATTATTATTTAAATTGGCACAAAATATTGTGTAAGCTTTCAAGCACACTCAGCTGTATTTTACAATTGTTCAAAATCCAGAAGGGTGAAAGGGCAGTTCTTTAGGCTGTGGTGGAAAAGGTCTGATCTCGCAGGCATCCTCTAAGGGTGCAGGGAGGCCTTTACCTTCACTTTGTGGCTGACGTGATATTCGTTTGCAGCACATTCTTTGAGAAGTCATATTCAGTCCAGTCTGATCTTCAGTGTCAGTAAGAGTCAAATTCAGTTTTGAGATATGTCTCAGATCAGGAGTAAGAGCCACAACCGGTTCAACCCCTTCTGTGCCTCTGCTCTTTTTCCTGAGATTCGGGTGTTTGTGTAAATGCTCTTTCCCGTGTAGATTTCTTTCCAAAAAATATCCAAGATTCTTGTCTCTCTGAAGGTTAACTGCTTGGGATAGGAGATGGTAGGAAATGGGTTGTGTTCCTGTGGGGTTTTTAATGTGCCCTTTATCTGCTTTCCCTTGAAGCACACCAAAAGACTGCTCTGCCTTTCAATAGCTAAGTGGAAGGCAGGAAGGTTGAAGGTGTGGAAGGAGGCCATGATGGGCAGGAGAAAGAAGCAGAAGAGGCCAGAGGGAGAAATCTCCCAGCTGAAAATATTTATCTTCTTGTCTCCTCATTTTCCCACAACAGCAAATGTGACTCTGGATCCAGACACGGCCCATCAGGAGCTCATCCTGTGTGAGGATCGTAAAAGCATAAGGGATGGAGAAAAATCTCAAACTCTTCTTGACAATCCTGAGAGATTTGATGTTTATGGTGCTGTGCTTGGCTGTGAGGGGTTCACAGGAGGCCGCCATTTCTGGGAAGTCCTTGTGGGAAGTAAGGGAGAATGGGCTGTGGGGGTGGCCAGGAAGTCTGTGAGGAGGAAGGGAGCGGATATCTTTAGTCCTGAACAAGGAATCTGGGAATTGGGTAAGTGGGGAGGGCAGTATAGGATTGCCATAGAAGACAATAACCTTCTCCTGTCCCTCAATGCTAAGCCCAAGAGGATCCGAGTCTGTCTGAACTATGATGGGGGTCGAGTGGCCTTTTTTGATGCTGACCAAGCAGTCCTCATCTATGAGTTCTCTGGAGCATCCTTCTCTGGAGAGACCCTCCTGCCCTTCTTTTGGGTGAATAAAAATGGCCACCTCAAACTCTCTTCTTAAGACCTTTTCTTCACACCAGGAGCATCAGTCAGAAAATATTGTTTCTCAGAAGCTCCCCCCTTTAGTTCTGTCAAGGCCTCTCCAGGCTCCCAGCCACCAAAACCGACTCGAGTAAAATGGGGACATTTCCCCCCCATTCCCTAATATTCCTCTTTTTACTTTGTATCTTATCTGAGAATAACAATAACATATTTATAAATTTATAAAGAATTTATAAAGAATAACAGGCTGGTTGTCAAGGAAGCTCTGGTTGGGAATCCCATTTCTCAAAGTGGATTTTCCTACCTGATTTCCAAGTTTCCCTCATTTTCAAGGTGCTATAAATTGAGTGTTGGATATTTCAGTTTGAGAGGGAAAACCTTCATTTATGAAATAGCAGTATATAAAGGCAAACGTCTGGAATGCCATAGTGTTGATTTCTGGGGTCTCGCACATAATTGGTGTTTGATGTTTGGGAGGAGAACTGAAATTACCTTCAGCCACTCCAAAGTTTCCGCTTCAGCTTGTGCTGCTGCCTCCTTTGCTGTTGCTCAGATGCACCTTTCTGGGCAGGAGACATCATGAAGGCAGATGTTTTCTAGCACTGTGAACTGGACTGGAGAGCTTCCGTTGGCCACAATCATGTATGCAGATTGAATGCTGGCTTAGCTCTGTTTTGACCCCTGTGTGTGTACCTGGTTGTCTGATGTGCCTTCATTAAAAAGTAAATTTCTAAACCTTTCTGTTGTGACAATTTACAAAAAAAAGGAATCAATATAGTGATATGGCACAGCTGATTTTTGTTGATTTCCAAATCCTGGTGGCCCAGTGGAGCAGAGTGGGCACTTCTGGGGGACTGAAAGAGGGGAATTGTGGGGAAACCTGCCATGCAGACATTGTTACTGCGCTTTATCAGCAGCTACACCAGCAGCAAGGAAACCACCCCTGGGGGGAAACCACCAAAGCCCCTGGGTCTCTCCGGAAGAGACAAGAGGGCAAATCCCCACTGCAAATTAAATACAGATTCAACCAGGTTTCAAAAGAAACAGAACATTTTCATCCAGGCTTCATCGAGGTTTCTCCCTTCCCCACAGCAGAAATCATGCCTCCAAAACAGGGCCGGACCCACCCCCCAGGACTGGGGCTGCCTTTTGCGTGTCGCAGCCCCTCTGAATTGTCCTGCTTTGCTGTAGAGCTCCGATCAGGCTTGGGGGAGACAGGGGGCGAGCGTGGCGGTTTGAGCCCCCCAGCTGCGCTTGCAAGAGTAACCTCATGTGTATTCTGCCTGGTCTCGCTGCTGAAACTGGGAGTCGGGGGGGGGGGCGCATAGTGGGTGGGCAGGGGTAAAGCTCACTGTCCCCCTCCATGCAACAACCCCATCCACTTTGCTTTTCAATACCACATTAAAAAAAAAGACTAAACCGAGATTGCAGGGCTTGACATCCCGTCAGGGAATAGTTTTGCGAGAGATCTGAGTGCAGCACAAATAAGCAGCTTGATTGGAGGTGGCGGGTGGTGGCCTTTTTTGGGGCGGGTGGAGGACGAGGAGCTCTTTGTGGGGAGGGGAAGCAAAATTGTAGCCGAGTTGCAGAAGCAGCAGGCACATTGGGGAAGGCGAAACCCCACCAAACTGCAAGGGGGGGAAAAGACATTTTTCTGCTTTCCAAAGCTGCTATTTGCAATGCCCCCACCCCTTCCCTGGGAAATTATGAAGGTTGCGCTCTGATTGGCTATGAGGCTCCGCGTATCTGCCAACGGCGGGAAATTAAATCTAAATTGAAACCCCGATCCTCCCCACCGATCTGGATCCGGCGGGTGTTTTTGGAGAAGGTGTGCATACAACCAGGTTCTGGAAAAGCACACGATTAGCGGGAGGGGGAGCGCAGTGGGGAGTTCTTCCTGAAACTTGGGCCCCTTCCGCACACGCAAAATAATGCGTTTTCAAACCACTTTCACAACTGTTTGCAAGTGGATTTTGCTATTCCGCACAGCTTCGAAGAGCACTGAAAGCAGTTTGAAAGTGCATTATTCTGCCTGTGCGGAATGAGCTTAAGACATTTCACGTGAGTATCATATTGTCAGTGAGGATTTGACCAGAGATTGTCATGGGAATTGAAATCCTGTCTTCCTTCCCCCAAGTTACCTTTGCTGTGAAGCACAGAAACCATTAACGGGGTGTTTTTCATTCAGTGTGTTCTGGGAGACACCTTGAATGAGAGGATTTCTTAGTAGAAATATTTGAAGGTTGGAATGAGCATGTCTTTCTTGTGGTACAGGAATATCCCCAAAACAAGAACAAAACTCATGTAATACCTTCATTATTATTTAAATTGGCACAACATATTGTGAAAGTGTAACCTCAGCTTGTGGGTTCTGTGGGGCAGAACTTGGAATGAGTTTGCAACAACAATTTTTAAAAACAAACATGGTTTACTTTCTTAACACATAACATTAAACATCAACATTTAACATCACACTTCAAGGTCCTGTTCAGGTTGCATTTTCAAGTCCTTCTAGTTACAGTCTTGTAATGCCAAGTCCATTTCTTCTTGCAAGTGGGTTGGCTCCTGAAGACTCCAAGGGCTTGGTGAACAGGATTCAACATGATGAAGGTTTCCAGGAGAACTCTCACCCATTACAACCACAAAAAGAAACCCTGAAACAATAAACTCCAACATTTACAACATAGCAAAAATAAACAACTACCTTCCCAGTAGTTCCCAACAATATTGCAGTTACCTTAACAAGGTGTTAAGGGCTTATACAACCAAGGTCCGAGTCTGGTAGCCTTGTCTCCTCCAACTACATGAGGTCTGCAGCTTTGAGTCTCTACCCCTTTCTGGGTCAACCCATTCTGAGCATGGGGGTTACAAAAGCTTTCAAGCACACCCAGCTGGATGTTACAGTTGTTAAAAATACAGAAGGGTGAAAGGCCGATTCTTCAGGCTGTGGTGGGAAAGGTCTGATCCCGCAGGCGTCCTCTAAAGGGTGCAGGAAGGCCTTTGCCTTCACTTGGTTGCTGACATAATATTAGTTTGTAGCACATTCTTTGAGAAGTTGTGTTCAGTCCAGTCTTTGTTCTTTCAATGAAATCCAAAATTGTTTCCAGTGTCACTTGAGAAACGCATCTCCCTGGCAGGCTGAAAGCCACGGGAACCCTCTTCCAATCTCTGTGTTTTATTCAGCGTCAATAAGAACCACATTCAGTTTTGAGATAGTTCTTGGATCAGGAATAAGAGCTACAACCGGTTCAATCCATTTTGTGCCTCTGTTCCTTTTCATGAGATTCGGGTGTTTGTGAAAATGCTCTTTCACATGTGATTTCTTTCCAAACAATATCCAGAGTTCTCTTCTCTCTAAAGGTTAACTAATTGGGATAGGAGGTGGTAGGAAATGGGTTGTCTCCAGTGGGTTTTTATTGTGCCTTTTAACTGCCTTCTCTTGAAGTGAACCAAAAGGCTGCTCTGTAGTGGTGTAGATGCCATGGGGACATGTGGGGACAAATGTCCCGGGTGCCCACCATTTGATCATGTGGGGGGGGGGGGGGGGAAAAATTTGGATTCATTTGTATTTTAAAAAATATTTTAGTGTTTTTACTTTGTCAGCCAGCAGGGGGCTGGTGGCACCAAAATTTCAGGCTATTCTCAGGTGACTTTCCTGATGATACTACCCAGGTTTGATGAAGTTTGGTTCAGGGGGTCCAAAGTTATGGACCCCCAAAGGGGGTGCCCCCATCCACCATTGTTTCCAATGGGAGCTAATAGTAGATGGGGCTACCCTTTTGAGGGTCCATAACTTTGGACCCCCTGAACCAAACTTCACCAAACCTGGGTGGTATCATCAGGAGAGTCTCCTGAAGATAGCCTAAAATTTTGGTAGTGCTAACTTAAACATTGCTCCCCTGACAGGCACCCTCAAATTTTCCCCAGATTCTCCCTTTAAATCCACCCCCTTCCGAGTGGATTTAAAGAGAGAATCTGGGCTCCCTGGATTAAAAAAACATTGAGAGTATTGTGGAAGACTTTCACAGCCGGATTCAACTGGTTGTTGTGGGTTTTCTGGCCAGTGTGGCTGTGGTCTGGTAGATCTTGTTTCTAACGTTTCGCCTGCATCTGTGGCTGACATCTTCAGAGGTGTATCACAGAGAGAAGTCTGTTATAAGAGAAGTCTGGACACAGTGTATAACAGACTTCTCTCTGTGATACACCTCTGAAGATGCCAGCCACAGATGCAGGTGAACTATGTGACAGAACAAAGAATCTACGGTTTGATAACCACACTGGCCAGAATACCCACAACAACCATAATTAAAGAGGTGATTAACTTGTTTTGGGGGGGTGGGTGGGAATCTACCCTGAAACAGCATCACTTTCAATGTTGTTTAAACTAGAGAGCCCAGATTCTCCCTTTATGGTGGATTTAAAAGGAGAATCTGGGCTCTCTAGTCTAAACAACATTGAAAGTGATGCTGTTTCAGGGTGGATTCTTCCTTTAAGGGGGATTTAAAAGGAGAATCTGGGCTCCATAGTTTAAACAACATTGAAAATGATGCTGTTTCGGGGTGGATCCCCCCCCCCAAAGCATCACTTTCAATGTTGTTTAAACTAGGGAGCCCAGAGTCTCCCTTTAATGTGGATTTAAAAGGAAAATCTGGGCTGTCTAGTCTAAACAACATTAAAAGTGATGCTGTTTCAGGATGGATTCCTCCCCCCCCCCCAAAAAAAACCAGCATCATTTTCAATGTTGTTTAAATTAGGGAGCTCTGGGTGTGTTCAGATTTGTGTGTTAGGGCATGTTCTATAATGTGATGGTGACTTTGAGATGACCTGGTGCAAAAAATAATTCTTTAGTTGTGGGGGCGAAGCAGCTGCCCATATGGAGGGGCATAAAAATCAGATTCCCCCCTGGGCTCCATTTTTCCTAGCTACGCCTCTGCTGCTCTGACTTTTAATAGGTAAGGAAAAGGCAGAAAAAGCTTAAAGTGGGGTGAGAGGAGGCCATGATGGGCAGGAGAAGGAAGCAGAAGAGGCGAGAGGGAGAAATCTCTCAGCTGAAAATCTTTCTCTTCTTGTCTCCTCATTTTCCCCCAACAGCAAATGTGACTCTGAATCCAGACACAGCCAATCCCTACCTCATCCTGTCTGTGGATCGGAAAAGCGTGGTGGATGGAGGAAAAGCTCAAATTCTGAACAAAAACCTTGAGAGATTTGACTATTATTGTGCTGTGTTGGGCCATGAGGGATTCACAGGAGGTCGCCATTTCTGGGATGTCCTTGTGGGAAGTGAGGGAGAATGGGCTGTGGGGGTGGCCAGAAAGTCTGTGAGGAGGAAGGGAGGGTTAACCTTCAGTCCTGAGGAAGGAATCTGGATTGTGGGGAAGTGGGGAGGGCAGTATAGGGCTGGCATAAAAGACCACTACCCTTGCCTGACCCTCAATGGGGAGCCCAAGAGAATCCGAGTCTATCTAAATTATGATGGGGGTCGCGTGGCTTTTTTTGACACTGACCGAGGAGACCTCATCTATGAGTTCTCTAGATCCTCCTTCTCTGGAAAGACCCTCCTGCCCTTCTTTTGGGTGAATAAAAAATGCCACCTCAAACTCTTTTCTTAAGATCTTCTCTTCACACCAAAAGCATCTCCTTATAATAAAGTCATGTTACCTTGAAAACTGGGCTTTCTAGAATTTATTTTTTTTTGGGGGGGGGGGCATATATTGTAACTCCCACACAGCCAGAAGCGAGCTGATATTCATTGTCTTCCACCATCCTGAATTCTCCAGTTGGACAGAAAAATCAAAAGGGGGATTTGCATATCCAAGGTCCTGCTGGGTTACGCTTGCATTAAAAGCTTCTCTTCGTGTTTTTGAGTCTTTCTTCAGAGAATTATAAGGGTTTTTTTTTAAATCCACATGGCTGTCTTGCTCTCCTTAAGTTTCCAACCAACTGGGTGCTCATATGTAGTCCTCACCGCAGCCCTGCAAGGCAAGTTAGGCAAAGAGATCCTGAGTTTCATCTCCAGGGTTGCCAATTCTGACTTGGAAAAGTCTTGGGGATTTTGGGTACAGAGCTGGGGTGGGTAGAGTTTGGGGAAGAGAGGGACTTGAGGGGGCCCAGTGCCACAGAGTCCACACTCTGACACAAGGGAACTGATTGGCCACTGGGATATCAATTGTAATTCTGGCAGATCTCCAGGCCTCACGTGGTCCTTGGCAACCCAGTGTAGAGCTGAGTAGGGATTTGAACCTCATCAATTCAAGGCTAACATCCTGTTCTCTGCAATTCACTGGGTCTCAGTTTTTATAATTGTACTACTGATGCGTTATGCATGCTTCAGAAAAATGTGCTGATAAAGGGGACACATGAGACTTGCAGGGAGGAATCCCATTTCCTGACTTGTCATGCTGCCCAATGAACAGCCACCTGTCAGTCTAATGCGCCACCATTTCCTCCCTCCTGATTCATGCTGTGGGGAGAGGGGGAAATGGTGGGTCCCTCCTTTTCCCCAACAGCTGCAGGGAAGCAAGAAAGGAGCTGGAGATGCAAAGATTCCCCTCACTTTGATTGTTGACTGGGGGCCGTCACACTCACAATGCTTAACAGCAGTTTGAACACTTGAGTTCCACATTCAGTCAAAAGACTGACAGCAATATCTGATGTATGAACAGAAAATGCAATCATCCATTTTGTAAACTACAGTCAAAATCATAGTTTTAAAAAATTCCATTCCAACAGGAACATCCGTGGAAAATATATCTCCTTCCATGAGGTAAATAGCTTCGGCTATTTCTTTAAAATTATTCTTTTGGCCCTATATTGTTTGTTAGTATAGACTGGCTTCATGTGTACCCAGCCTTTCTGCCCAGCGTAGACCGAAAGTGGCTGACATCACTGTCCAGTCCTCTATTTTAACCTCGCAATAACAGTGCTGTGAATTGGAGGTGACAGGAAGGGTGTGTGTGAATAAATGCCCCTTGGTGAGCCTCCAAGTATCTGGCATATTGAGAATTCAAACCTGGTTCACGTAGATCCTAGGCAGATGCTTTAACTCTTACAATGTAATGGATCTGAGAAGCCCTACTTTACTTGGTAAAATAAGATTTATTCCACACTCTTTCTGTGCTGCCTGCCTCACCAAGGTGGCCCCAAAAGGGCTTACATTATTCTTTAGTCTTCCATTTCATCCTCACATCAACCCTGAGAAGTAGGTTCAGGGGAGAGTGAGACCGGCCCAAGGTCACCAAGGGTGATTCCGCACACGAGTAAAATAGGTTCGACCCAGTTCCCTGAGAAGGGTACTAACCTAGGTCGAAGCCATTGTTGTCCCCCACTACAACCAGCTTGATCCCAACTCGAAAGGCGGAATTATCCTGTGCCTTTTCGCTGCTCCGTTCCGCTTGTCTACTGTTCTACGGCCATGTTCCGTCTATCCCCACACACATTAAAAAACTGCCACAGGAATGGAGGGACGAAGGTGGCGTTTTTTGATTGGCCAGCTGTACGCATGCCTGACACACTCAGCTGTGATTGGCTGAATGGGGGACTCCTGGCACCAGAGATTCTGCACTTTACAGGAATCGAGCTGAGTTCGAGCGTGGTTCCCTGAAAAAGTAGTAGTTCCCAACTGGAGTCGGAAATTTGACTGTTACACGGGGCAAAGCTGGTACAAAACCATGTCGATCCCAGTGGTTGTGCGGAGCACTTAGGTCGAACGCAGCTCAAACTTAGGTCGATATCGCAAGTGCGGAATTGACCCAAGAAAGCTTCCAAGATGGTGTTGAAATTGGAACCTGGGTCTCATAGTTTCTAAGACACTCTAAGCACTAGACAACATTGCCTCTGATAGTTTAGGGAAATTGTGTTGTTTTGTATGGAAGGCGTTGTTTTCTACTCTCCCTCTCTGCACTGCTTCAGCCAGTAGGGTAGCCCCAAGGGGGCCAGGGGCATGCGATGCACCAGATGCAAGCCACTGCGGGGGCATGGCAGGGGTTCAGGGCACATGTGTGTTACCACGCTGCCTGGGTAACTTTTATTCTCCCAGATCCGCCAGCTCTCAGCAGCGCAGAGGAACAGAAACAGGACCCAACACAGCGAGAATAGTGAAAATAGAAATGAGTATTGAGATGCTGACCTACGTGCCAGCACCTCCACACCACGGCAACTGCAACTGCCTAGCAGCTTTACAACAACTTTTATACACAGTCTCCCGCCCGGGAATCTGGGAGGGTACAGGACAACCTACAATAATTAATTCACAAATACATAGGAACCAATTAGAGTCCAGAGGGCAGTCCCTTCTTGAATTTCGCAGCAGAGGCAGGGCGAGGCAATGACATAGGCACAGGTGGGAAAAGCACAAAAGAGTCCTTTGGGTGCTTGGGGACAGGAAACGAAACCGGCACCCTTATCTGCCTGCTGGTGGGAGTAAGGCAGATGGATGTGCTTCTTCTGGGGTCCCTTTTGTCAAACGTCAATTCATGGTTTTTGCAAATGAAAGGGACATGCCCAGGTGGAGCAGGGGTGGATTCCTGCCTTGAGCAAAGGAGGTTCCATACTGATATAAATACAAAATACAACTGTAATTCCTACATTCTAATACAACTTGTTCCTATCTAATTTATAAACATAATTTCACCTTTATTAAACAGCAAGATCAGAAATGGAATAATTCATTTCTGACTCCGCTATCATGTGTGCCCCGGACGCAGTTCCCCCTCGCCCCACCCCTAGCGTCATCCTTCCTGGACTCTCATGATTCAACCTTTGCTTCCTTGGCCAAGACCAGAGGGGAGTTCCAGCCCTCATCTGGGCCAGGGTGCTGTGATTCCCTTCAGTTCTGACCCTGCAAGTTGCATCATCACCCCAAAACTGATGATGAATTCTAAGGCTCCAATATTTATTTCCTGATGGGTGATGCCTGCCACAGACAGAGGGACAGACATGCAAGTCCTTTCATTGGTATAGATCGATTCTTAGTGTCATCTGTGTGCAAGACACTTGGTAAAGTACAGAAAAACAGATCCCTTCTCTGGAGATCTTAAAATGTGGCCTTTGGCATGGGGGTCAGGAGGAAGGAGGCCACAGGGGTAAATGGGAAAAAATATACCTTTATTTCTGTTTCTGTAGGATGAAACTTTGGGGTTGTGCCAAAGAGTTCAACAAAAGGGGACTGAGGACTTCCAGGGTAGGAAGTGAGAGGGGGTGTCACACAAGAGTTCTTGGAAAGCATTCCAGGTATCAGAGGGAGGGAGGGAGGAGCTGCTGGAGGGCACAGAGTTGCCATGGAAACACAATGCAAGATGGAGGGAGGGGCATTTTTCTGGAAATGAGCCCTTCTAGTCATTTCTCTATTAGTGGCATAGACAGTTAAGACAAAGATGGATGCCAAATCTTAATTCTGGACTTTGATACTAAGAGAGGGGCTTTGCCTGGACATGCTATCCCAGTCCAAATCAAGTATGCATAGCAGCAAACAATGCCTTTCCTGAAGCCTCAGCCATTTCAATCCAGATAACAAAGCCACTGTCTTGGAAAATCCACAACTATCCTCAGCCTAGCAAAAGTCCCACACTCTGACATGATCCGTTTTCTCAGTTCCTTTCTCTCCCTAGTGCAGGGGTCGGCAACCTTTACCACCCAAAGAGCCATTTGGACCCGTTTTCCATGGTCCCAAAGATCTACCGAGCCGCCTCTGGTTTGGCCCCTCCACTCACCTTTCCTTCCAGCGCTGGAAGGTGGAGGCATCAGGCAGGGAAACCCCCTCTGCCTGAAGGAGCAGGCAGCCACCTGCTCCGTGGAGCAGAGGGGGATGGCGTCTGCCACCTGCTTCCGTGGGGCAGAGGGAGGATGGCAGCTGCAGGGATGGCAGAGGGGGGATGGCGGCTACTCTGGAGGGACACGCCGACGCAACCCTCCAACCTCCAGGGGTCGGAGGGCAGCGTGGGCATATACCTCCAGTCCTCCAGAGCAGCGCTGGAAGGAGAGGTGAGTGGAGGGGACGTGGAAAGCGGCACCCTCACGCACGGAGCCGCCTCCAGTTCGGCCCCTCCACTCACCTTTCCTTCCAGTGCTGCTCTGGAGGGCTGGAGGGACACGGCCACACTACCCTCCGACCTCCAGGCCACGCGGAGCCGCAGTGTAAGGCTGAAAGAGCCGCATGTGGCTCCGGAGCTGCGGGTTGCAGACCCCTGCCCTAGTCAATTAAAGCATCATTTCCCTTGTCTTACTACCAGAGAATAATCAAATGTTACTTTCAACTGGAATACCCCAGTTGTAAATTTATCAACTCTACCCCAAACATAATCAAGACGTGGACTCTCCCCGGCTTTGACTTAATCAAGTCATTTTCCTCAATATTGTTCTCTCCTGGGATCAAAAACTTGCTTTGTCCTGGAATGTAGTCTCTCTTATCGCTGCCAGAGGACTAAAACTTCCTATATCTACTTTGCCCGAAAGAGCCTCCCTCACCCTTTAGACCCTGAGCTGTCTTTCTCTCTCTCTTTCTCTCTGCATCCAGCGCGGGCATTTGATTTTGCTTCCTCTGAGCTTCTCTTCTGGATCTTCTGGATCTACCCCTCACCTCTTTCTAAAACCTAGGCCCATGGTGGTCGAACCTTTGGCACTCCAGATGTTATGGACTACAATTCCCATCAGCCCCTGCCAGCATGGCCAATTGGCCATGCTGGAAGGGGCTGATGAGAATTGTAGTCCATAACATCTGGAGTGCCAAAGGTTCGACCACCACTGCCCTAGGCTCCTTGAAACCACGTGTGTGTGTTTTGCCAAACTGCACGTGTACTTTTATTACTTTTGCTCTTTTAATCAAATTGTTATTGCAGGGCACACAATGTGCACCGGGTGCAGTCTTTCCTCGCTCCGCCCTTAAGGGGGCGGAGGGGGGACCAGATTGCAATGTTTTCTTTTTCTTTCTCTGTACATGATGTCCATATGCGCAAAATAAATAAAACTTCCAAATCACAAAGATGGCATCAGACCTGATGATAACAGAGTCGAAGCTGTCAACCAGATGCCGCTACCTGAGGACAAGGAAGGCCTTCAGAGACTCTTAAGTTCAATACAATTCCTGGCTCAATATAGACCAAATGAATCAAGTCTGACCAAACCACTGCATTCTGTATTCTGGCAAGCGGGATCTGAACAGCACGATACCTTAAACAGTCTTAAATGAGTTAGGTTTCCAGTTCCCCACTTCCACATCCAACCATAAATTTTGATGACACTTGAAAACCTTTTCACACACCAAAAAGCTTTGGATTAACACAAAATACACCACTACTACCCCATTCATATCCTCTCAGGGGACCTACACTCGTCCTTGCTCAAAGTCTACACGTTTTTGCATGGACTGCTCCAAAGTGGTATACTCCAGAAAAAAATTGGAGATTGAGAATATCATGAAAGCAAGCCTGGGAGAGCCACGCTTGTTTCATTAAAACCTGGGTTCTTTTCTCCAATAACTCCAACCAGCTGAGGTCTCAACGATTTTTATTGAAAAACAGAAATAAAAGAAATAAAACATGATTGCGGTTAAGGGATTGCTTAGGTGGTCATATCCCTTTTGGTTCTTTGTCCCCATTCCGGGAACCCATGGCCCAGAGATGCTTCTCTGACCAGGTCTCAAGATGGAATCTCAAATTCCATCTTGAGATGTGGTCAGAGAAGGATCTCTGGGCCATGGGTTCCCAGAACGGGGACAAAGAACCAAAAGGAATGTAACTAACAAGTAACCTCCGTGCATTTAAGTTTTATTTCTTTGATTTCTGTTTTTCAATAAAAATCGTTGAGACCTCAGCTGATTGGAATTATTGGAGAAAAGAACCCAGGTTTTAATGAAACAAGCGTGGCTCTCCCAGGCTTGCTTTCATGATAGAGAAATAGGAGTAGCTTTACCCCAAAACAAGGTTTGGAGAACTCCAAATCATATGCCCTGGGGACTGTGGAAAGGCACTAAGAGCTTAAATTTAAGCAGCCCCTGGGAAACATCTGGTGTGTGCATGAGCAGATTTCAAAAGAAAGCCACAGAGCTAAACTTCTCCTTTCTGATCCAGCTGGAGTTTCTGAATTGATTTTGAGGGGAGACCCACGTAAGTGCATTACAGTAGACTAGTCTAGACATCAGTGGGGTGTGGATCTAGGGAGCTAAAAACCGTGTGAAGTTTGATCCGCTGCACATATCAGGCAAAGGTCCTTACTCCTAAAAACGCATCATCAAATCGTAAACACCATAGGCTCTTCTGCATTCTCATTTTTGAGGCTTATGTGTATCTATTGCTCTGGGATTTCCCCCCACCCCCGCCCTTTTCCGCAAGTGTTTTACCTCTTCTATATAGTGGTTGATTTGATATTACATCTCCCTATGTCCTGCCTAACTCCTTGCAGATGTCAACTGCACATGTCTACAGAACCTTCAGCAAAATATCATGGATCAAATGCTCCATAACTATAACACAAAAACACAGATCCTGATAACTTCTAGCCACCATCCTTCAAGCTCCACTGCCCATTCAATGAGCGCAACCATGTTCAGAGACAGAGTTTAAAAACCACAGCGCCTTTGCTTCAATGGCACCAGCAGGGCACACAAAATATAGATCCATTTGCAGAGTCTGCAAACAGAGAGGGGAGAGAGAATATGCTGCCACAGGAGGTGGTGATGGCCACTAACCTGGATAGCTTTAAAAAGGGCTTGGACAGATTTATGGAGGAGAAGTCAATCTATGGCTACCAATCTTGATCCTCCTTGATCTCAGATTGCAAATGCCTTAGCAGACCAAATGCTCAGGAGCAGCAGCAGCAGCAGCAGCAGGCCATTGCTTTCACCTCCTGCATGTGAGCTCCCAAAGGCACCTGGTGGGCCACTGCGAGTAGCAGAATGCTGGACTAGATGGACTCTGGTCTGATCCAGCAGGCTAGTTCTTATGTTCTTATGTTCTTAGAGGTAGCATTCAACCCTACCCGCTGCACAGGACAGGGATGCTGCCAGGGCTCAGCACCACTTGGCACCATTCTACGCAGGCTTGTTGGGGGGTGGGGGGTGTTTTGTGAGCTGGTGCAAAAAATCATTGTTTGGTCATCGTGAAGGAGGGTTGGGCCGGGGCGGGGGAGCTCAGGTTTTGTCCCTGGGCTCCAGTTTGCCTAGATACGCCTCTGATCGTCAGGATGTGATGTCACCCCATGGATCAGTAATGAACCCATGCTTGCCCAGAGGACTTCCTTGATCTTTAAAGTGCCTTGAGTCTCAATGAGAAAGGGAGGCTTGTGGCTCCTAACTTGTTCCCTGAACAGAACAGGGTGAGAGACACTATGCTCCAGCCACATCCTCCGTCTTGTACAGCTGCCAGGGTCGAATACTGCCTATCCCCAGTGCAAACACCGGGTCATTGCTGATCCATGGGGGGACATCACAACCCAATCCAGGCAGGTTATGTTTAAGGCAGATTACGCAGTGTTCACTCAATGCAGTCAAAATAATGAGGCATCTAATAAGCAATGCAATAGCATTAGGACTATAGAAACATGAAAGAAAACATAAGTATTAATGTGTCATATTACACTAGCCCAAGGTCACCCAGCTGGCGTGTGTGGGAGTGCACAGGCTAATCTGAATTCCCCAGATAAGCCTCCACAGCTCAGGCGGCAGAGCGGGGAATCAAACCCGGTTCCTCCAGATTAGATGCACGAGCTCTTAACCTCCTACGCCACTGCTGCTCCTATGCCACTGTGTAATACACTATGTATTACACACTATGACATTTTGTATTACAATATACCTGTCATTTTGCATTACACTATGCCAAAATTATACAGTATGCTCATGCATAACAGCAACCGATACCCAGTGGTGGCGAACCTTTGGCACTCCACATGTTATGCACTACAATTCCCATCAGCCCCTGCCAACTGGCCATGCTGGCAGGTGCTGATGGGAATTGTAGTCCATGAACATCTGGAGTGCCAAAGGTTCGCCACCACCCACTCTAGTCTTTTCTAAAGCATTTTTATGAACCTGGTCATAATTGTGTTGTAACCTCTCTGAGGATCAGATGGGAAAATGCCCTCCTGAATAATTCACTTCTGCGTAGTTTGCAGAATTGAGCCTTCCTGGGGAGGGAAAACAGGGAACTAAATGCCCGCAGGAAGTCAGTTTACTGGGCCTCTACTTCGGCTGAAGCACAGAACAACCATACTGGGTCCACGATCGTATGCAACACCCCGTCTTCTTCTATAGGACGATTCGGGATCATGTGAGCCCCCTTCCCACGGAAGCGTCGACCCCATCACGTGTTTGCCCGGGCAGCGAATTGCATCGTCCTTCCGTAGGCGTGTTCCAGTTGCAAGCAAATCTCCCTGCGGGGGTTTCCCGGGTGTGGGTTGCCCCTTTGCCGCTCCTTCGTTGTCACTTGGTAAGGCGAGGGAGGGGGTTGTGTCTATTTGGGGGGAGCTTTGTGATTTTGCCTCCTTTGCTGGCCAATTAAGCTGCTGCAGCTGGAACCCAGCCTGGCGGAGGAGAGGGGGAGGGATTTCGGTTTGACTCCGGTTTGGCGGAGCTTCCGAGCCGGTTGCTGGTTGCATTTGGGGCTGGAAGCTTTAGTGAAAATGCTCGCGTTTTGCGGTCGTCTCCAGAAGGGCCCTGAGGGAAAGTGCAGGGAGGATGCTCACAGTGTTACTACTGCTCGTTCAAATCCTTAAGGGACCCGTAGAGCCACAAAGTCCCTCTCTATGGTCTCGGGTCGGTGGGTGGTGACAATGGGGGGACCATTCACCATGTGGAGCTTTTGCAAGGCGGGTGGGATCAAAATCCCGTCAGTTGAGTCGAGCATGGCCAACTCTGGGTTGGGAAATTTCAGGGGATTTAAAGGGCAGGATTGGGACCTCAGTGAAGTGTAATGCTCTAGACACCCCCTGTCCAAAGCAGCCATTTTTTCCCAAGGGAGCGGATGGTTGCAGGCAGAAGATTAGTTGTAATTCTGGTAGATCTCCAGGCCACGCCTGGTGGTTGGCAAGGCTAGCTGGAGATCCTGCTGGATGGCACCCATTGCTCATCCAATCTGGGGTCTGCTGTCACAGATAATCCAGAGCAGTGTTCGTAATCATTTGCCCACTGCCACCCGTCAGCTGTGAAATATACCCTGGAAATAACCACCCCCGCGGACAGCAAAATATTGGGATGTCCTGGGAGCGCTCAAGACATGTCCATTTCTAACATGTTGAGAATTTAGTTTTCCTCCTTTAGCAAATGGAGGGGGTGTCAAAGCAGTCCTTTCCCCCAGATATTTTACTTATCATCTTTCTTTCCCATCTGATCCCCAGAGAGGTTTCAACACATTTAAGTGAAACCACAAGCTCCAGAATGTGTAAATGTAAAAAGAGAAATACACAAACATAGCCGTAATTATACATAGCCAAACACAGCCGTAGTTAAAAGACACTGGTTTCTTTCCACCTTTCCAGTGCATTTTGGCGTCCATGTCTAAATATGCAGAGTGGTGGTGATACTCTGAAATTATGTAGAGGAAGATGCCAGCCACAGATGCAGGGAAAACGTCAGGAGAAAATGCTACTAGAACACGGCCATACAGCCCGGAAACCACACGACACCCCAAAGAAATGCAAAGCCTGGTGACTTGAACGAAACCTTGCAATAATTTCATAATTATCTGTGTATTTCTAAAAGTATTTTTCATGTAACTGTAATTACATCAGAAATTTTTGATGTAACTGTACATCAGTAATTTTTGATGTAACTGTAAAGCTAATCTGAAAAGTTATTATTCTAAAAATGAAACCATCTGGATGTAAACTGTAAGATTATACTAACAAGGACGAGTCTTTATGTATGAAAAGATTATTTAAATCTATTATATTGCCCATTACATAGTTTAGCTAGAAACAAATATCTAGACCTGTGGCTAAGAACCCCCATTGATTATACTGATTTATCAATTGTGGTAACCATGTTGGATTGTGGATCTGCAAGAGTATTAGAAGCGTTGGCTAAATTTTTGTGCTCTGTTATTAGCAAACTGTCATAATTGTATTGGAGATTGTATTTATCACCCTGGTGTTGCCCTTGTTGCTGTTATCTTGCTGTTGTTGTTTTAATTATGCCATTAAAGGGGTATATGTGTGTGTGTGTGTGTGTATGTGTAAAAATCTAGATTTACCATTTGATTTAAATCCACCCTGAAGCTAACTGGAGTTTTTTGCTTAAACAAACTCTAGTTTATTGGGACACCTGAATGCTGCCTTACAATGCCATTCTATGCAGAGATAGCTCAGTCTATATCAGTAATGGTGAACCTTTTTGAGACCGAGTGCCCAAATTGCAACCCAAACCCCACTTAATTATCGCAAAGTGCCAACACGGCAATTTAACCTGAATACTGAGGTTTTAGTTTAGAAAAAATGGTTGGCTCCAAGGTGCACATTACTTGGGAGTAAGCTTGGTGAAGCAACTGTGCAACTCTTCAAATGGGTGAATCACGACCCTAGGAGGGTTTACTCAGAAGCAAGCCCCATTGCCAGCAACCAAGCTTACTCCGAGGTAATGGATTGCACTTTAGTTCTTTGCATGAAAATCAGTGGGGTTTAACAGCGCTTAACAGGGTTACCTACACTGCTTCCCCAAAACTAGGTCTTAGGTTTAATCACCGCTATTAATGTCCCAGGGTAGCAGCCCTAGGCAGCCTAGATGTGGGGAAGGCCAGACTAGATGGAATGCATGCCCACAGAGAGGGCTCTGAGTGCCACCTCTGGCACCCGTGCCATAGGTTCGCCACCACTGGTCTATATCTACAGAAACCCCTGGGCTTTGATAGGAGTTAGTTTCCATAAGGATCCACTTTTTGTTTCCCTTGTAACAGTCTGTCACTGTAGCCGCTGCAGCACACATTGATTCAGTACTGAATTAGAAAATATAAGGAGTAATCACTGCCGTGGGGGGCATTGCTCATGATGTCCTAATTTTGTTCCAGGATATAATACCCAAGTGTTGGAATATGAGGAGAATTGTTTGCGGACAAGAGCTGAGCAAGTGGGCAGTGGTGCTCAACTGCTAGAAGGACTGGAAGAGAATTGTTTCCGAGCTTCCAAAATGCAAATAAATAGGGCTGGCGACAGACATTAACCAGAATGATCCTTTGAGGAATAAGCTGCTGGAAATACAAGATGGAAGAGGGATTCTTGCAGCTTGAAGGAACACGGATGGACCAAGACTGTAAAAATGGCTTCCGTCAGAGCACTGACTTTCTTGAGAATCCGCCAACGGTTGAAAAGACATATATATGTTTGCATTGTGGGCAGATGTTCCAAGGGACTTCAGCCTTGATGGTGCATGAGAGGACACACATAGCGGAGAAAATATATAGGTGTGCTCGGTGCGAGAGACCTTTCTCTTGTCGTTTCGACCTCCTGCAACACGAGAAGAACCATACAGGAGAGAACCCCCATCGATGTGCCTCAGATTGTAACAAATGCTGCTGTCAGAAGCCGCCCGTGTGCCAGGGATCCAATCTGGCAGAGAAGGTAAGCAAGTGCCCCAAGCGCGGGAAAAGCTCCGTCAGCACAAGAAACCCCAAATGAGGGAGGAGCAGAATGATTTTGCTGGACAGCAGACTGAGCAAAACATAAAGACAAATCAGAAAATGACATTCCATCTTGCCCTGAATTAGACTTTTCCCTATCGGATGCTATTGTTGTAAGGGCAGGCCTCATTCCCTTGGGCTTTCAAGTGCTCAGAAAAGTCCCAATAGTCACCATGGTGGCCCAGTTTGGCTTCCAGCATTCTCCCTTGTCTCAGTTCTGTCTCATCTTATTTCAGTTCGACACTGTAACCACTACGCTATGCTGCCTCTCTAAACAGAAATTGTGAATCTAAGGGAGAAATCTTCCCACTTATTTTCTGTTGATCACAAGCAAAAAAAATGACATCACTGAGCAGATTTAGATAGCCACTTCTTTGCAGAGCATTCTGTATAAGGCTTCGGTTAGGAAGGTGATCAAACAACGTACTGCGTCCCCCCCCTTCTTTTCTTGTCATGGGAGTCTCTCAGTTGGTACAAGATGTCAGAGCAAAGTAGGGTGTGATCTCCATTGCCTTTTCCCAGGTGAATCGTCCAATCCTACACAAAAATACAAAATTGCCCATCTGGATTTTTTCTTTTGATAGTGAATGCTTCCTCCTTTCTTCCAGAGCTACGTGTCCTTTGAGGAGGTGGCCGTGTATTTCACAGAGCAGGAGTGGGCTCTGCTGAACCCTGACCAAAGAGAGCTTTACATGGAAGTCATGCGGGAGAATTTTGGGAATGTGGCCTCTCTGGGTAAGCGAGTAGCTGACTCCTGGGGGAAGGCCCTGAGTCATTTTGAGAGTGTCCTGGGAATTCTCTGAGAGAGACCCCTGCCCTTTCCTTATCCCTCCTCTCAGTTTTCAGCACCAACTTTCAGTACCTGGAGAAGAAATTATTCTTTATGCTGCAAGCTAACCTAGTTTAACCTAGAGAATCCTCCAGGATCTTTCTGTGACTTTTGTTACCGTTGATTGTTGGGTTCTGACATGTCTGAAAGACGTTAAATAAATATCACGGTATCCTTCAGAATCAACTATTAGAGGTATTGAGAGGTACTTTTTGGGGCGGTTTGAGAGGTACTTTTTGGGGCGGTTTCTGTCCCACCTTGTGGGTAGGGCTGAGAAGGTAGGGCTGAGAGAAGGCCTCTGGCCCGTGGGTTCCCATGAGGTTCCATCTCGTTGCTTTATGCTGTTCAACATCTAAATGAAATCTCTGGTTGAGGTAATCTTGATAGTTGGGTTGATAAGACTTGGCCCAGTCTTACTTTGGGGAGACTGTAGGAACTATGAATTGGTGCTAGAAGGTAGTGTTGGGTTTTAAAGAGGGCTAAGAAACCAAAGCTTGATCCCAACAAGACAGAAGTGTTACTGGGAGTCAGAAGGACTGGCCCAAGTTTTGAGGCATCCCCTGCTTTGAATGGGATTGTTCTCCACTTGAAGAAGCAGGTACACAGCTCCACAACTCGTGGGTGCTGCTGGACTGACCCTACTGCCGGACAGGCAGGTGGCATTGGAATCCAGGGATGCCTTTCTCCAGAGCCAACTCCCAACTAGCTGTAGCATTTCCAGGGAACATCTGCCCTTGAAAAGTGTTTGGAAGCTTCAGTTGGTACCGAATGCTTCAGCTAGATTATTGGCTGGACTAGGTCATAGGGATGGCATCACTTAGTTTTGGGCCCACCTACAAAATTTGTTTCTGAGCCTAATTTGAGGTGATGGTGTTGACCTTAAAAGGCCTGTGTGATTTTGAGACCAGCCTACCTTAAAAACTGCCTCCTTACTTGAACTTAACCAACAGCTCAGTTCATCTGCTGCTGGGCACCCTTGCTTTCTGAGACGAGATGAATGGCAAACAGAGAGAGGATGTTTACAGTTACAGCTTCAAAACAATGAAACCCCCTTTGTGGGGATCATTCTCTGTCCCATTGAGCCCCAAGGCACAGAGTGGTAACCACCCAGTACTGCAGTCAAAAGCTCTGCTCACAACCTGAATTTGATCCCAATAGAAGTTGGTTTCAGGTTGTCTCAAACTCACATCCTTCTGAGGTCGGTAAAATGAGCGCCTTTCTGGGGTTAAACTGTAGACGGCTGGGCAATGACAGACTGTCTTGTATACACAGTCTGCCATTCCCTCCAAGCCTATTTCCAACAAATAGCTTCAAAGATCGGCCGTGGAGGTTTTTGTGTCCCACGGGGGGGGTGGGGGGTGGGGGTGGTAATTATAAGGGCTCATAAAAATCTCTCTCTTTCTGGAATGTAATTGAGATCTAATTTCCTTGTCCCAAACCCTTCAGCCAGTGTTGTTGTTCTAAAACACATCTATGCCAGTGATGGCGAACCTTTTCCAGACCGAGTGCCCAAATTGCAACCCAAAACCTGCTTATTTATCGCAAAGTGCCAACACGGCAATTTAACCCTAACTTGCCCTGAATGCTGGAGGTTTCCAAGTTTAGAAAAAACCGAGTTGGCTCTGAAAAGTGCCGTTACTTTCGGGGAGCCAAAGCTTGGTGGTTGTCGGTGGCTTTGCTTTGAAGCAACCGTCCAACTCTTCCAATGGGTGAATCACGATCCTAGGAGGGTTTACTCAGAAGCAAGCCCCACTGCCAGCAACCGAGCTTACTCCCAAGTAAAGGATCGCGCTGTAGTTCTTTGCATGAAAATCAGTGGGGTTTAACAGCGCTTAACAGGGTTACCTACACTGCTTCCCAAAAAATGGGTCTTAGGTTTAATGCTAATAATCGAGCCCAGTGGCCCAGGCAAGCCTAGATGTGTAGGGGCGGGGGTGGGGGGGACTCTGTGCATGCCCACAGAGAGGGCTCTGAGTGCCACCTCTGGCACCCGTGCCATAGGTTCGCCATCACTGATCTATGCTTTTCTAATAATGGCACCAGACTGAGATTTGAGAGATGCAGGTTCAAGTCCAGACTTTGCCATGAAGGTTACTAGGTGACCTCAGGCTGGGCATTCTCCTCAGCCTGACCTTTCCCTCAGCATAGTCATGTGGACAAAATGGAGGATAATCCTAGAAGGCACACAATGCCCGCTGTCGCAGTGTCCTTAAGAAATGCCTACACAGGCTTTTCCCTTTCTGATACAAATAGACCAAGATCCTGATAAAATGTGAAAATACTGAAGATTAGTTTGTTCTTTATTTCTCACATATAAAACTTTCCTACACCGATCATTACAGCAGCCTCAGCTGTGTAGAACACTGTCTAGTGACACTCGTACCCCATGGGTACTTAACCCAGTTCTGCAGGGCCTGTAAGACTGAGGCATTCTTTCAGGCTTATGGTTGAGGACGGTCACAGTAATATATCTCAACCTGGCTTTCTTTCCCATCCTTTCCATTCCCTTCTTTCCCCTCCTCTCCCCTTCCTTCTTCGGCCAGCATGGTAGATTCTAATCTGGAGAACCGGGTTTGGTTCTCCACTCCTCCACTTGAGTGGCAGAGACTTATCTGGAGAACCAGATTTGTCTCCCCACTCCTACATTCCTGCTGGGTGACCTTGGGCTAGTCACAGTTCTCTCACAACTCTCTCAGCCCCACCTACCTCACCAGGTGTCTGTTGTGGGGAGAGAAGGGAAAGGAGCTTGTAAGCCACTTTGAATCTCCTTACAGGAGAGAAAGGTGGGGTATAAATCCAAACTCTTCTTCTTTTTCTCTTTGTTTCTTCTCTTCCATTCCATCTTGTCCCTCCCTTTTCACCTTTGTGGCTTCCATTTCTTTGTTCTGCTGTCTCCTTCTCTATGAAAGAATGAAATCAAGACTGACTATTGCCCTCCTATTGTCCTTTTTGGGTCAGTGTTGCTTGTTGGAAGTGATGCTATGCCTCTCTAGCAATTGCCAGAAACATTGTGGTTTTGGCAATTTGTACAGAGGACCAATGTCAATTCCAGAGGAAACCTAAAAATGATGGCAGTTTTCTTTAGGAGTCATTAGAACCTCTGTGGCTTTACCATAGAGTTCCTGGCAATTCCTGTAGAGGTGTGGCATCACAGAGGGCTGCCACTACATCCCCCCGCCCCCCGGCCACACACATTCTCCCCCTGAGAGGTTGTCGGAACCCTAATGAAACTCAAATGTAGATTTTCTGTTCTTTTCCTTTTCACGTGTAATATAGAAAGAAAGTACAGATAATCTCAACTCAACTAACCGCTTTTCTTCTGGGGATTGAAAACTAACAGCATGTTGTCCCTGTTCCCCGTAGCTTTGTTCTTCTTCGTTTGCTCTTTTAAAATACCTTGGCTGCTTCAAGCCTTTCGGAATATGAATAGTTTTGTTGTGATTGCTTGTGCTAAGGGGTGACTGTTCTCTGGGCATTTACCGGGTTTCTGTGTGTTTTCCAGAAGGAGATGAGGGGGAACCAAGTGAAGTGGATGCTGAAAAAGATGAGGAGGTGGAAGGAGGCACTGTAAATCAAGGCGGAACAAAAAGGGAAGGGAAGGAGCACCAGCAAAAGAAATCATCTGCATTTTTAGCCAGCAAACTCCTGGACACTGGAAAGAGCTTTAGTCAGAGTCCACATCTTCAGACCAGGAAGAAACCATATAACTGCTTAGAATGTGGAAAAAGCTTCACTCGGAATCACCATCTTGTTTCCCACCAAAGTATTCACACTGGGGAGAAACCCTATAAATGCTTGCTGTGTGGAAAGATTCTGAGGCAGAAAACAGACCTTACTTATCATCAAAGAATTCACGCTGGGGAGAAACCATATAAATGTTTGGAGTGTGGAAAGAGCTTCATTCACTATAACCACTTAACTTTACACCAAAGTATTCACACAGGGCAGAAACCGTGTAAATGCTTGGAATGTGGAAAGAGCTTCGTTCACCATAGCCATCTAACTTTACACCAAAGGATTCACACAGGAGAAAAACCATATAAATGTTCAGAATGTGGAAAGAGTTTCAGTCAGAGTGGAAATCTTACTTCACACCAGATGATTCACACAGCAAAGAAACCATATAAGTGCTTGGAATGTGGAAAGAGCTTCAGATGGCTCTCCAACCATTCTGTTCACCAAAGGATTCATACTGGAGAGAAACCATATCAATGTTTAAAATGTGGAAAGAGGTTCAATCAGAGTGGGCACCTTACTTCACATCAAATGATTCACATAGGAGAGAAACCAAGTTAGTGCTTGGAATGTGGAAACAGCTTCCATCAGAGATCAAACTGTACTGCTCACCAAAGGATTTTCATTGAGGAGAAACCATAGAAATGTTTCCAGTGTAAAAAGAGCTTCTGCTACATCAAAATCCTTCCTTCCCACCAAATGTTCATACTGAACAGAAACCTTGCAAACAAAGCTAAGCCCAATCACATCTGCCATCTTTTTTTACATTCTTAAATCAGAAAAGCTTTAGAGATGCTCTGGTTGTAAGAAAGGCTGTGCTTCCTTAGAGACCTGAGGAAGAGCATAAATTTATTTTATTTTATTCAATTTATACCATTCCTTCCTCCAGCAAAGCTGGACTCAGGGTGGTTTGCAACAAAATACAAACAATCATCCAGAAGGAATACAACATTTCATCCATGATAATAAAATTGCTTTGGTTAATTCAATTAAAATTCCAGTGTTTGGTTCCTTCTTGATAATTATGTGGCGCCACTAATATTGTGTTAAATGTGGATTTCAGGGAAGATAGGAGTGGGAGGTTGGCTTATGTACTGACCCTCGCTGTCCTCACTCATAGGCCTGGTGGAAAATCTCCATCTTACAGGCCCTGTGGAACTGAGCTAATAGGCTGAGATTGAAACTTGAATCAGAACGGAAGTGATACTGAGAGGGCAGAGCAGTATTTGAAGAGGTTGACTATCACAGTCAAAATATAAGCGGGGACAGGTTTCATACTGCTTTTCATAAATATTCCTTTCATTTGATCCTTTCATTTGATCATATTGATGTTAGTACCTGATTTCCTTGGTTTGGATTATGCCAGATTGATCAATCAGGGAAATTAGAAACTCTGCCGAGCGGTGAAGGTTGGCTGAATCCAGTGGAATTGGTAATGTTAGTTCTTGGAATTTATTTATAGTTCACCCTTCTCACTGAGACTCCTGTTGGCCTAACCCACAGAGGGCTTTTTCATTTCTCCTCTGGCACACTGCGTGCAGCTGGTCCTTTTAAACACACATTTTTGGGGTCATGTGAAAACTCTGTGCCCCAAAATAAGGCTTGGACCCCCACATACCATACTCCCCCACATTCTGCAAACTCTGCCCTCCAAGTAAATCTATTCAATGCCCAGTTTTTGTTCTACCTCCTCCAAAGTGGACAAATGGGGGGGGGGGGAGGGAAGCAGCATAATTGCTCCAAGAGGCTTAGATTGAGAAGATTTGACCAAGGAACTGGAATGACTTCAGGGCTTCTGCATTCCGGGATGAGGTTTGGGCCACCATCTATCCTACAAACCCACAATGTAGGTGCTGTTCCTGGTCCACTTGGAGACCGGGGTGTGTGGTCAAGGGAGGAAGAGTCTGTCATAGTCTAATGTAAATGCTTTTTATGAAAAGTAAAAAATAATAATGTCCGGGGAGGCCTCACCCAGAGACTGCGGCTTCAGGACCCCCAGTTTTCGCTGCTGCTCACCCCTGCACTAGCTGCACTCACCCAAAGACCTGGGATGGGGCTATGAGGAAGTGCTGGAACACCGGGCCGCAGATGGACAGCAGAGGTGGCGAATGGGGAGGACCCACAAGGCTGGGGAAGGCAGGTGGGAGGCTGGCCTCTCGGGCAGAACAGCCAGGAGGAGGGAGGAAGAACCAGGTGGGCCCAGAGAAATAGCCACGGGGATAGCCTCTCCCCTCGTTGGCCTGTGGGCAAAGGGGCCAGTCGGGGATGGCATTATTTTTACTATTATTTATTGGATTTGGTATACCGCCCAATCCCCAAAGGGCCCACCCTCAGGCCAATGGCAGGCCAGGAGGGGTTTTTCCAGGGGTTTTGCAGAACTCAGCTGTAAATGCAGGGGGAGGGGAGGGGGGAGGTCCTGGTGCTGCAGCTGAAAAGTTGCTCTTGGCCTTTCAGTGAGTATTGGAAAGCTCAAAAGTGAGCAACCTTAAACCAGGTGTAGAGGATGAGTTACCTACTCTCCTTAAACGTGGGTTTGGATTTTGAACTTTCACACGACTCTGAGAAAAAAGACAGTTTCTTTAAAACAAGTTCTTAAAGTTTATTGAACTCAACGTCATTCAACAAACTATAGTCAATTGGCATGCTATGCATATAATTAATTGAATAAGAGCAAACAGAGACAAAATCACTGAACCTACTAAAATCAAAATATAAAACTTTTCCATAATTGCTTAGCAGGCAAAAAGAGAAATCAAACAGTTCTCATAATTCAAAAGACAGCCTCTAGCCAGCGTGAGGTAGCATTGTGTATATAGAGCGGTTAAGAGGGGGGAGAAGGAGGAGAAAAGGGGCAGCTCTATTACAATATTGAAAAGCAGATATAGGGGAATTGCATGTCAGGTGATCCTAGTGGACCAATCACGAATTGGTGCTAATTAACTAAAGCAGGTGATGTAAATCTTCATTCTTATCAGGTGTTGTGGCTGAAAGTTTATTGAAGTTCCAACCGTTAGCAAAACTTTGTGCAGCTGGGCCAAGACCTTCAATTGACCGTTACTCGGTACCAGGATGGGAAAGCTGGTGGTGAGCCAAAGATAGGCAATTATTTTCAAGAACTATTTCTTGGACTCACAACAGAGGGGCCATGGCAGTGATATTAAACTGTTACAAAGTTCACATCAAATGGTTACACTTAAAGGCTTCATACAAAATGGCTACGGTTAAGCTAATACAGACACTTTCTCTACACCAGGGGTGTCAAACTCAATCGCACAGGGGGCCAAAGCTCAAAGCACACTTTAGGTCGCGGGCCGAACAGGATAGACATTTATTGCCAGGCATGAAAAACCCCTCTGCCCCGCGGAGAAGGCAGCCACCTGCTCTGTTGGGTAGAAAGGAGACGGTGGTGGCAGCAGCCTGCCTAGTGGGTCAGATTTAGGGTTAAGGGCGGGGCAGTGGCTGACAGCCGGGTTAGGGATACTTTGATTTCAAGGGTGCAGCCTTGGACTAGGCCATAGGTGTCAAACTCACGGCCCTCCAGATGTTATGGACTACAGTTCCCATCATCTCCTGCCAGCATCATGCTGTCAGGGGGTGATGGGAACTGTAGTCCATAGCATCTGGAGGGCCGCGAGTTTGACACCTGTGGACCAGGCTAAACCCTTCATGTAGGTCGATGATGTTCAGCAACCGTGACTGTACATTTTTATATTGATTGGAGTCACAGCTGTAAATTCTTCCTTAACTCACATCCTTCACTATCTACACACAACACTGGAAGCCTGTGCATTGCTGTTCTAAAGTGTGCATGGAGGGGAGGAGGGAAACCCAGTGCCTCCCCAGCCATTGACCTCACCACTGCACATCACTGCTTGGAGGGCTGAGTCCCCTGAATGCGGGGGTGTAGGATATGTGAGAACACTCCTAGTACTCCCAGGGGCTGGCCTCCCACTTTGGCTACTGGTGGGAACGGGAGGAGGGTTGTCTGCCAGTTCCAGGTTGGGGGATGCATGGGGATTTGGGGGTGGGGAGGACAGTGGGGTGCAATGCCATAGAGTGACCTTCCAAAGGATCCATCATCTCTCTAGTCTGGAGATGAGCTGTAAATCCAGGGGATCCCCTCGTCACACCCGGAGGCTGGCATGGCTAGGCTTCATTCTAGTGCTTGAGCATTTCTCCTGCTCCCAAAGGAAGAGGCGTAGCTACCCTGGGACACGAGGGGGCTTTGCCCCAGATGCCACTCAAATCGGTCACGTGGGAGAGCATTTGGCCACTCGCCCCCTCCCCCAAGCAGCCTCTTGGCTACTCCTTGCCTCCCTTTGCTGTGCTGCATCCACTCCTTGCCTTCATGCAGAGAGGAAGGCGTGGAGTCAGAGAGCCAGAGAAGTCCCTCCCCTGTGCAACTAAAGCCTCTGGTGGCTGTCAAAATAAGCTTTACTTCTAGGAGTGGAGCGGTGACCGGGGGAAGCCTGGGAGCAGGGACAAGGCCAAGGAAAGAGCGCCCTCCTGCTGATTGGGTCCAATCTCCCCACCCCCGCTTGTCCAGCTGGCCCCTGAACAGCCACCCTGTCGTTGTAATGTGCCACCATCTCCTCGTGTCACACAAAGATATCCATCACTTTTCTTCTTGGCAAGAGATCTGTTGCACTCTACTTAATAGTGGTTTGGCTACTGAATGAGCAGTTCCAGCTCCTGTCAAAAGAGAGGTCTTTCCCAACCAATGGGAGCAACTCTGAAAAACATACTTCACCTTCAGTCTTCTAGTGCAGCCTCACTTACCTGTAATGGCTGTTCAAGGGGCCTTCTGGGCAGACACACATTGTGTGCAGGTTTGCCATTGGGCAAGGGGTGGGGTCCAAACTCCTAGCTCCCTCAGTTCTCTTTTCTTCCGCTATATTGTGAAGTGTTAATGTTAAATGTTAATGTTTAATAAGTGTTATTTGTTAAGTAAACCATTTTGTTTTAAATTTAGTTGTGGCAACTCCTTCCAAGTTCTGCTCCACAGAACCCACAGTTAGAGGTTACACTGATAGCTACAACAGAGTCCCTGGATTCAGAGGCAATCTTAGCTCCACCAGTACATTCAGATGTCCTCCTGAGATGTCCTCCTCAGAGACGGCACCGGAACCATTCTCTGTTCCTACAGATTGGGCACCATCGGTGCCTCCGGTCCAGTCGTCCAGTTTGCATAGACTCCTCCTCCAACTTTGGCACCTTCCCGGGTGTCAAAGGCTTGGATTATATGGATGCAACTAAGAGACTGGCTGTACCACACACACACACACACACCTTCTTTCTCCCAGCAGAAAACTAGCAGCTCAAGGAGCAAAGGAATCTTCTCAACCCTTTCTTTGCTGCGCTGCTTTCCTGTCTGCTTTCTTGGACATGGCCCCTTCCGCACATGCAAAATAATGCACATTCAATCCACTTTCACAATTGTTTGCAAGTGGGTTTTGCTATTCCGCACAGCTGCAAAGTGCATTGAAAGTGGATTGAAAGTGGATTATTCTGCCTGTGCGGAAGGGGCCATGGGGGACCTTTCGGAAAGGGGCAGTTCATGCTGCGCCTCCCTTGAGGATTTGGAGTCTGCCTCCAGATTCCGTTTGCAGGGAACACGCGTGTGTTGGTGTCGTGGGAACGGAGTGCCACGGAGACCAAGGCAGAGAGGGGGGATTGTTAGACCGTTGAGCTACTCCAACGTTGTGTGGGTCAGCGAGCTTCACAGGGGGAATTGGAGAGTTTCTGCCCCAGTAAGAAGGGTGGGGGAGATCATCTGACCCTGGCTGTTGTGTGGGGAAGGGGCAGATGCTGGGAGTTCCTCCTCCCCTCGATAAATCCGCTCCGCTGCATCCCTGCGCTTCCTTCCAACTTTTCCTGGACTTCTTGGGATGCGACGAGAAACATCTTCCTCCCCCTGAGTTGCCTCCAAACGTCCGCCAAAGCAGCTCCCTTTCCCCACCCCCCCAGTCCCTCCCCTGGCAGCTGCCTGTTTCCACAAGGTCAGTCCTGCAGCAGCAACAGCAGGAAGGGAAAGCGAAAGTAGCTCCTCTTTTGCCATGGCGGCGGCGGCGGCGACGGGTGCCCTGGAGGAGCTGTGCGAGGAAGCCACTTGCTCCATCTGCTTGGATTATTTCAGGGATCCGGTGACCATTGCTGGCTGCGGCCACGCTTTCTGCCGGGCCTGCCTGACCCACAGCTGGGGGGACTTGGCGGGGGCAGAGGCTTCGTGCCCTCTTTGCAGAGGACCCGCGCAGGAGGGGACCCTCCGGCCCAACCACCAGCTGGCCAACATTGCAGAAATAATCCAGAAACTCCGTCCTGTGGGAGGAAAGGGGGGGATCTGCGAGCAGCACCAGGAGCCCCTGAGGTTTTTCTGCCAGGAGGACGAAGCCCCCGTCTGCCTGGTCTGCCGGATATCCGAGGAGCACAAAGATCACGAGGTGATTCCTCTGGAGGAGGCTTTCCAGGAAAATCGAGTAAGTGAGACATCGGTGGAGGGGGACTTTGTTGGATTCTTGTGCGTGGCTTTAAATTTCCCTTGGTTGGAAAGCTCCAGCTTGCGGTTGTTGGTACTTGCTCACTTTCTCTATTAAAATAATACAATATATATACACCGCTACCCTGTTTCCCCGAATATAAGACATCCCCGGAAAATAAGACATAGTAGAGGTTTTGCTGAAGTGCGAAATATAAGGCATCCCCCAAAAGTAAAACCGAGCAAAGTTTTTGTTTGGAAGCATGCTTGACGAACAGAATACAGAAATATAAGACATCCCCTGAAAATAAGACATAGCGCATCTTTGGGAGCAAAAATTAATATAAGACACTGTCTTATATTCGGGGAAACACGGTATCGCCCCCACAACACAAAGTGACCCTCACAACTGTGGCTAGCAATAGATCCAAAAAAGAAGAGGATCTTTGTGATGAGAGGGAGCCAGCTGCCTCACTTCCTGCCCCCATCCCACCATCTCACCCACCCTTTGCTGATGGCCCTATAAGTGTTCGTGCCCAGCCTTTCACTGGGAGGCCCCCTTTGGCCAAGGAACCTGTCAGAATCCCACAAACACACATACACTCTTGGTGTAGAACAGAAGCTTTAATGACGTGGAATCTTCCCTGGCTAAAGCCAGAACTGACTGACCTGCGCAAATCCCAACACTTAATTCAACCAACATCCCCCCCCCCCCCCCCCCCGGGGAAAAAAAAAAAAAAAAAAAAAAAAAAAAAAAAAAAAAAATAAAAAAAAAAAAAAAAAAAAAAAAAAAAAAATAAAAAAAAAAAAAAAAAAAAAAACATCCTAAAAGTAAAAGTCAGATAGATAACAGAAGATGGGCAAGCAGTGACCTTGGGCACCACCTGGTGCTACATAACATTCTACAGGAACAGTGAAAAGACAGTTAGAAATGCAGTTAACCCCTTCCACCCCCCTCCGGTGCATCTTGAAAGCAGCAACAGCAAAACTCCTAAATAACAGGCCTCCTGACAAACCTCTGCAGTTCAATCCCATTTCCTTCCTCTTAGTGGTGGCCTTTTTGCTATTTAAAATGACTGTCCCCTTGGCTCACACTGAGGCTGAGCTGCGTGGCCAGCCCAAAAGGTTTCACTGCCCAAGGGGGGCCCCTGAGCAGCCCCCCTATATGGGCCTCTGCTGAAGTGGGGCTTCCAATACTGTGACAAAGTGAATATGGAGGGGGGAGCAGAAGGCAAGAAGAAGAAGAGTTTGGATTTATATCCCCCCTTTCTCTCCTGCAGGAGACTCAAAGGGGCTGACAATCTCCTTGCCCTTCCCCCCTCACAACAAACACCCTGTGAGGTAGGTGGGGCTGAGAGAGTTCCGAGAAGCTGTGACTAGCCCAAGGTCACCCAGCTGGCGTGTGTGGGAGTGCACAGGCTAATCTGAATTCCACAGATAAGCCTCCCCAGCTCAGGCGGCAGAGCGGGGAATCAAACCCGGTTCCTCCAGATTAGATACACGAGCTCTTAACCTCCTACGCCACTGCTGCTCATGTCATCCTCAGGAACTCAGCACTGCGCGACTGGCAAGATTTGGTGTCTCAGGGCAACTTTTGTCCTTCATCCCGGTCTGGGCGCACAACCTATTCTCAGCACCAGGCTTTGCTGTGGGACTCAAATGGCTTCTCTGTCCCTCTTTTCCCCCAGAACTCTCTTTTCCTCCAGTTACTCCCCCTCCCTGCAGCTCTCTGCAACCTCCGCCTCCCAAATTCAACTGAAGGACAAACCCCATTTGATTACATCCAGTTTTTATCTAAATGTTTATGGGGGTTTTTCTATACTGAACAAGACACTAATTATATCCAGTCACTACAAGGAGAGATACAGTTCTGGGAGTGGGGTGGGGAAACGAAATGCATCCTGATTCCTTGTTTTGGGCCTCAGGCAACGGTGGCCGGTAGGTTTTGCCAGAAGCACCAGGAGCCCCTGAAGCTCTTCTGCAAGGATGACGAAGCCCTCATCTGTGTGGTCTGCGACCGATCCAAGGAGCACAGAGATCATGAAACTCTTCCTCTTGACGAGGCCTCCCAAGAGTACAAGGTAGGAAATGCACAGGGGAAATGCTCCTTCCCTTCTCCTTGGTCTCTTTGTGAGGAAACTCCCTGCAGGTTCTGCCTCAGCCTCTGGGCCCGAATTGGAGAATGGAAACACCTCTTTGTTGCCTCCTTTCTGGCTTGGTGGCTCCCTGAGGAATTGCTTCCTGCCCCCTGCCGAGGCTAAAGTGGGGCGGGTTGATAAAGTGGGGACATTGGCTCACTTTCAGTCTGGCCCTGTTGAACATCTGGCCAGCCAATTGCATGGCTGAGTTACAAGGGGACAGCTGTCTGGCCCTTAGTTTTTCCCGCCTACACCACACTCAGAGACTGCTTTCTCAGCTTCAGCTGCTGCCCTTCAGTTGCTCTTGGCCTGGGGGAGAAAGACTCCAGCTTTAGCACCTGTCTGTGTCCCCCATTGGAATGCAGTCACTATAAGACAGCAGTTTAGATCAGAAGAGGAGCTTTCGGGGGCAGGAGAGTTAAGCATGAAGCTGCCTTCTTCTGAATCAGACAGTCTGTCCAGCTCTGCTCTGACTGGCAGCGACTGTCCCAGGACTCAGGTCTTGGATGTCAGCTGCTGCCTGTTCGTTTCAGCTGGAGATGCCAGAGAGTAAACCCGGAGTTGTGGGTTCACTGGGCTTGTTTGGTCACGGTCTGGCAGTTTTCAACCCTAACGTGAGATGCCTCTGAAGATGCCACCCATAGATGTGGTGAAACATTAGCCACAAGAAGTACCACACGATGGCCACATTCCTGGAAAACCAACAACACCCAGTTGATTCTGGCTGGGAAGCTTTCAACAATATAGTAAACCAGGGCACTATAAGGAATCCTTTCCCACCCCACAGCTGTGATTGCATCCACAATGAGTTCCCCGTGTTTTGGTGTGCTGTTTCTTGGAAGAACATACCCAGAGAAAGGTTGGGAAAGTGTGGAATGGGGGGTATGCATTTCTTCCATCATCCTCAGTCCAGTGCCATTTATTCTCCTGCCTGCCGCCTTTTTTTTAAAGGAACTTCCTGGGAATATTTATGGTGACTACAAATAATTTTTGTTCATGCAAAAAACCTCCCTGTGGCGGAGCATAGGAGGAGAATGGCAGGCAGGAGGTCAAGTTCAGGGTCAGTCTCTGTGCCACGACATTGTTTGCACCGGATATCATCATTTGGGAAATGTTGTTGAAGATCCCATTACAGTTGTGGGGCAGTTACATCTGTAGTTTGGCCCTTAAAGACAGCTTTGCTTATCATGTTTTATAGTAAACTTCTAAAAAAGGAACCAGTCTCAGTTTCGAGTCTCTCCTCCCCTAGGATCAATTCTGCGATTGTCTGGAGAAGCTGAAGGAGGAGAGAGAACAAATTCTGGCGTCTAAAGCAGAGTTAGAGGAGGAAAGCCAAGACCTGCTGGTAAGTTTCATTGTGGTTGGGAAGGGAGCAGCTTCCAGGACTAGTATTGGGAGATCGTATGCAAGTACCCAAAAAGTCACCCCATGAAGCCACCCCCCCTGTTTGGAAGCAGACTGGCCCACCAAAGGGAGACCTGAGATTGCCATTCAGAGCAGAGTTGAGAGTGGTGGCCAAGTTTGCGGATAATACCAAATTATGTAGGGTGGTGAAAACCGCAAAGGATTGCAAAGAGCTCCAAGCAGACCTTGATAAATTAGGTGAGTGGGCTAAGAAATGGCAAATGCAGTTCAATGTAGCAAAATGTAAAATGATGCACATAGGGGCAAAAAATCCAAACTTCACATACAGGCTACAGGGGTCAGTGCTATCAGTCACAGTCCAGGAAAGGGATTTGGGCGTCTTAGTTGATAGTTCCATGGGAATGCCAACTCAATGCATGGCAGCTGTGAAAAAGGCAAACTCTATGCTGGGGATGATTAGGAAAGGAATTGATAATAAAACTGCAAAGATTGTCATGCCCTTATATAAAGCAGTGGTGCGACCGTACTTGGAGTACTGTGTCCAGTTCTGGTCACCACATCTCAAAAAGGATATCGAATAGAAAAAGTGCAGAGAAAGGCAACAAGGATAATTGAGGGACTGGAGCACCTTCCTTATGAGGAGAGGCTGCAGCGTTTGGGACTCTTTAGTTTGGAGAGGAGACATCTGAGGGGGGATATGATTGAAGCTAATAGAATCTCTTCAGTTTGACCTGTCACTGCAAAGGCCATCTGTGTTCATGATGTTGACCCGATTTCCTTCTGTTTCCATATCAGAAACAAACCACAGAAGAGAAACAAGAGATGGTAGCCAAGTTCAGAGAACTGCACACTTTTCTGGAGGAACAAGAGAAACTTCTGCTGGCCCAGTTGGAAGAGGTGGAGAAGGAGGTGGCAAAAAACCGGGATCAGCACCTGGCTGAACTCTCTGAGGCGCTCTCCTCTCTGGACAGCCTTATGCAGGAGATGGAGGGGAAATGTCAGCAGCCGGCCAGTGAACTCCTGCAGGTAAGAGGGTGGCAGGAATCTCAGGAGAAGGCCGGCCCCAAACCCTTTCTGAGCCTCCTTCCCTTGGAAGAAAGCAAATGACTCCCGTTTCTGTTGCTGCTCTCCCTTCTGCCCCATTTTCATCCCCATCTAGGAGCATATTGGAAAAACCTACCATAGTGGCCCTTTGAAACTCCACCCCCTGGAAATACAGCTGCCTCCAGAGCCCTGACCCTTTCCCTGATAGGCTGGGGCCGCTTCGCTTCCCTCTTGTTCTTGTTCATGTCAGCTGTCTCGTATATGTATTTCCATTTGGGGGGGGGGGCAGGGGTCGTGTCTACATAGCTACAAAAACATGACCCCTGAAGAATTCCAAAACGAGGTTCTAAAGCCTCATAGTATCCAATCTTCAGATTTTTAAAAAAATGTTAATGACCCCCAAATGGTGGCCAGGAATCATTTTGGGGGGTGGTGGGGGGGTGGTAGGTGACTGTAGACAAACAGAGGTTTTTAAAAACTTTTGCAAAATGTTCTCAGGGACATGTGTGGAAGGACTTTGAGACAGGGCTGATTCCAGGAGCTGTGCTGGGAAGGCCTCTGCTTTCACAAGTGGACACAAGAGCCACTCCATCCTGATCTGAGGGCTTCCTGTCTTCCTTGTGAGGAAAAAGCCTGGTGTGGAAGTAGCCACAGTTGAGTTGTCAAAGCAGATCACTCATCTTTGCTCTGAAATAGTTCCGCTTTGACTGCTGATACTATCCTTCCCACTGTCTAAAGGTTATAAAATGTTTCTCCCACTGTATCAAGATCCACCTCAGCCTTTGAGTGGAGTCTGCTAGCTGAACCCAAGAAAAGGGCCAGAGAGCAGAATCTTCCTGGGTCTGAGGCGTCTTCTTGGTGTGGCCTCTCAAAAAGCACTGAGGTCCCTCTTCATATTCTCTCTCTCTCTTTGTCTTTCCTCTTTAGGATGCCAGAAGCACCTTGCTAAGGTAAGTGGATTTTTCTCATTGATGTTTTAATGCTGGGAGGCATCTCGGAAGCCTATGAAGAATGTGGTCCTTTAGGATTGTGACTGAGGGCCAGATCAGGAGTAATTAAGAGAGTGGATCTCCATCCATCTCTCAGGGGCAAACACCTTATGGACAGAGGCTTGTGAACAGGAAATAAAGAAGTAAAAAGCATTGGGGGTGGGGTCTTCATTCACACCTAGCTGTGCATCTCTAGAGGAGGGGTCCCCAACATCTTTGAGGCTACAGGTATTTTGCCACAGTGTGGTTGGCAGAGCCACAATGTGGCTGACACAAAGTGGGTGCCACAGTAGGCAAAGCTACCCTTAAAAAGGGCGTTGCAGCTTAGCTTCAGTTACACAGCGAAGATCCTTGTGGTGGCAGCTGCTTCCAAAGCCCCATTTTAAAGACTGCCTGAAGAAATACAGTGTTTGAGTCTCCTCAGCTACATTCATTCCACAAAATGGCAGCGTGGGAATTTTATTTGGCCAGAATAAAGCCTTCATTGGCATTAGAACTGGCTGTTGACAGGGATGATTGCAGATGTGAATACTATGACGACTGCATCAGGGGTCGCTGGGAGTGGAATGTAGATGTGAACACTGTGATTACTCAATCTAAGGTGGTCCATGTGTTAAGGAGACTAAGATGAGGCCGCCCATGAGGAAGCCTGTGTTGGTGTGTGTGTGCAGATTAGAAACCAGATAAATAAATGGGTTCTCTTCTATTTCTTAACAGTCGTTCCCCACAGCTGCTGTGTGGCTTTGGGGTCTCAAGACTTCCAGCGAGGTGAACGTTTCTTTCCAAAGAGCCTCCCATCTTTCTCAGCTATCAGCTTCAGCCTCTGTCTCCAGGCGCTCTGCCCATTTTTCCTCTGCTCTCTGATCCACTTGGGGGGATCTTGAACTTGACGGATGGAATCTTGACATGATTTTCTCCAGGTATGAAGAAAAGGAGGCGTTTGAGAATCCAGCAGCTTTTCCTCTTTCACTGAAGTGGCGCATTTGGGATTGCTCGGATTTAAATCTCTTTTTGGAGGGCATCAAAAAGCAACTCAAAGGTAAGGAACTTAAGAAGGTAAGAAAAGCCCTGCTGGATCAGACCAAGGCCTGTCAGGTCCAGCAATCTGTTCACTCAGTGGCCAACCAGGTGCCTCCAGGAAGCCCACAAGCAGAACAAACAAATGCAGCAGCATTATCTTGCCTCAGCACCAGATATAAGAGGCCTGCTCCTGTGATGCTGGAGATAATAGGTGTGCCTCATGACTAGAATCCATTTGACTCATGGCCATGGATAGTCTTCTCCTCCATGAACGTGTCCAATCCTCTCTTAAAGCCTTCCAAGTGGGCGGCCATCACCACCTCCTGGGGCAGCGACTTCCACGATTTAACTATGTGTTGTGTGAAGAAGAAGAGTTTGGATTTATATCCCCCTTTCTCTCCTGTAGGAGACTCAAAGGGGCTGACAATCTCCTTGCCCTTCCCCCCTCACAACAAACACCCTGTGAGGTGGGTGGAGCTGAGAGAGCTTGGAAAAGCTGTGACTAGCCCAAGGTCACCCAGCTGCCATGTGTGGGAGTGTACAGGCTAATCTGAGTTCCCCAGATAAGCCTCCACAGCTCAGGCGGCAGAGCGGAGAATCAAACCCGGTTCCTCCAGATTAGATGCACGAGCTCTTAACCTCCTACGCCACTGCTGCTCCAGTGAAGAAATATGTATGGAATCCCTCACCCTTCACCTTCAGCAGATGACAACTCATTCTAGTCTCATAAGAACGGGAGAAAATCTTCTCCCTGTTCGCTCCCTGCTTGAGTACGTTGTAGCTGAGCCCACAGTGTGGTCTCAGGGGAGCAGATAGTGCTGCCTTAAGCAGATCTGAGCCCATTGAAAATCAGCAGGTTTAGAAGGGCATAAGTGTACTTAGGATGGCATCGTGGAACCTCAGTTGGGAAGGATCCCATGTTTCACAGGAGTGGATCCTTGAACTGCACTCTTTGACACACTTTCTATGAAGTGAGTGTCCAGTCAGAATGACTAGTGAAAAGAAATGTGAATATTTCCACATACAAAAGTGTGGGAAGAATTTTCCCCAGAAGTTGGTTCTCCTTAACCTTTCATCTGAAACTCAAAAGAAATATGGGTGCATGTGCCGTCAAGTCACAACAAACGTATGACCACCTCAGAAAAAGGCTTCCAAGGCAAGTGAGAAGCAGAGATTTCTTTGCCATTGCCTTCGTCCACAGAATCTTCATTGGCCAAATAACAACCCTGATTGGTTTTTGGATCTGATGAGATGGGGCTATATCATGACACCTTCCCTCCCTAAGAGAAAATATTGTTGGCTGATGTTTTTGTCACAAGATTCCTGATAGGCACAAGGGTCCTGCTGTTCACTTTCGGTCCCTTTGCTTCCACAGACTCCCTGGATTCTGGACTTCACCTGCAGAAAGGTATGTTTTTCTTCCGATACCAATCAAATGTTTCTTAAGTTAAAAAACCTTCACCTTATAATGTGTGCTCATCTAATTGGTGCTTTCTCCAGAGAGAACATGTGTGCTCTGGTTTTGTTCCTCCTCATCTTTCCATTCCTGCTACAGGCGGTTCCTTCTTGTTGTGAGGAGGAGGTCTGTCAGGGTGAAAGAGGAGGTGAACTCTGAGGGGATGAACTCCCTCCTTCCACCTTCCTGTCACCATTTTGGGAGAACAGTTGGTGGGCCTCGTCCCTTCTTTCAGAATCCTCCCCATGAGAAGCACAGACCACATTGGGAATCCCATTTCTCTGAGTGGATTTCCCTACCTGATATAAATTGTGTGTTGGATATACGAGTTTAAGGGGGAAAAGCTTTGTTTATGGAATAGCAGTTTAGAAAGGCAGACGTCTGGAATGCCATAGTGCTGATTTCCGGTTGCTCACACATAATTTGTGTTTGATGATTGCCGAGACATAGCTGGGCAGAGGCAAAGCTAGGGAAAATGAAGCCCTGTGCAAAATCTGAGTTTTGTACCCTCCCCCCCATATTGGCGTCCACTCTCCCTCAGCATGACCAAAGGCCACCCTCCCCCACTACAAATGATTTTTTGCACTAGGTTATCTCAAAGTCACCATAACATTATAGAATATGCCCCCACTCACAAATCTGAACACAGCAATGGGCCATGCCACACAGCAGAAATAAATTTTTGACAACAGCTTTAAAATATTTAACACTGTTATAACACCTTAAAGTGTCATGTGACTTAAAATGCTTTCAAAATGTTTTATTACTGCTGTGAATGTAACTGGCTGGCCATTGTGTGTTGACAAGATGCTACACCAGGGCTGTTCTTATGTTTGTCACTGACTACCTGAAAATAGACTCACTGTCACTTTCACTTCCGTGAGGGAGCCATACTATCTTTCCCCACGCGTATACCTATGCTATGCAGAACCCACCATATAAAGTAGCTATTTTCTCCTGGTGAACTGATCTCTCTGCTTGGAAATCAGTTGTAATTCCAGGAGATCTCCGGCCGCCACCTGGAGGTTGGAACAATATATGACTTGCGCTTGCAAAACTACTCATTAAAACTTTGCAGGTTCACTTGTTCAAGTTTCATGACTGAATGCATTCTAGCATCTATGAGATTAATGTGTAAACTCTTCAGATTCTGAATCTATGCTGCCTGTGTGCTGTTTGCATCATGCAGTTTTATCATGCTAAATCTCTTCCCCATTCCCCCAGTTGGTCCCTCCCATTCCCAGCCTTTTCGCCAGTTTTCAAGCCAACCTCCATCTCTTGTGAGGCAGAAGCCTCCAGAAAACTGAAAGTAGAAGGAGGTCATCTTTTCTTTTAAAACATACTTTCACAATATTCAGAACGTAGGGCATGAAGCCATGATCTCGTCCCCATTACTGTAGCCATTTTTGTTAAGGGTGGAAGCTAGTTAGGATTTTATTTAGCTATTACTGTAGCCATTTTTGTTAAGGGTGGAAGCTATCAGCTGCAGAAAAGAGACTTAAGTTAGGGATTGTCCTCCAATTTGTATCTTGTTTCACAAGTGTTCAATGTGGAAAAAATACATACTCCTTTTCCCTCTTCTTCAGTTGTCTTGCCAATCACAGAAGGCAAGGCGGGGGGGCGCCACAGGGGAGATTTTTCCGCCCCTGGGCGTGTGCCCAGTGCAACGCGCACCCCCTGGCCCCCTGCTAGCTCTGCCCCTGCAGCTGGGCCAAACTGCGCCCAGGGTGGACTCTCCATTTTCCACACACACCCCACTCCTGCCCCGCCCCCCGCTCTCCCCACTTATCTTAGTTCTTAGTTTCAGATTAAGTTTCAGGCTGAAAAGTGGCCTGTTCTGTTTAGGCTGAAAAAAGCCTGGGTGGGAGCGACACTACCTAGGATCCCTTGGGGCTTGCAAGGTCTCCTGGGTAGTATAGTTCCCACAAGGCCCTATTTCAGCCTGAACGGAACAGGCCGCCTTTCAGCCTGAAACTAAATCTGAAAGTAAGAACTAAGGTAAGTGGGGGGTGGGGTCGTGGGAGGGGTTGGGGCAATTTTCCACCCCACCCAGGCATGCGTCCGGTGCAAGGATCCCCCCCACCCCCTTGTAGCTTCGGCTATGGATGTTTGGGAGAAGAACTGAAACTCCATTCAGCCACTCCAAAGTTTCCGCTTCAGCTTGTTCTGCTGCCTCCTTTGCTGTTGCTCAGATGGACCTTTCTGGGCAGGAGACACAGTGAAGGCAGATGTTTTCTAGCGCTGTGAACTGGACTGGGGAGCTTCCATTTGCCACAGTCATGTATGCATATCGAATACTGACAGCTCTGTTTTGCTCCCTGGTTCTCTAGTGTGAATTCATTAAAAAGGAAATCTCTAGAGCTTTCTGTTGTGGCAATATACAAAGGAAGGCATCAATATGGTGATATGCTATGACCGATTTTTGTTCATTGCCAAATCCTGGTGGCCCAGTGGAATGGGATGGGCACTTCGGGGGGACTGAAAGAGGGGAATTGTAGGGAATCCTGTCATGCAGACATCCCTTGGTTACTGTGCTTTATCAGTAGCTACACCAGCAAGAAGGAAACCACACAAGCCCACCCCTGTGCGAAACCACTATCGAAGCCCCTGGGTCTCTTCAGAAGGCACAGAGATTGTCAAGGGAATCGAAATCCTGTTCTGTCTTCCTTCCTTTGCTGTTCAACCCCTTCTGTGCCTCTGCTCCTTTTCATGAGATTCACGTGTTTGTGAAAATGCTCTTTCATGTATGATTTCTTTCCAAAAAATATCCATGGTTCTCTTCTCTGAAAGTTAACTGCTTGGGATAGGAGATGGCAGGAAATGGGTTGTCTTCCTATGGGTTTTTTATTGTGCTTTTCATCTTCCTTCGCTTGAAGCGCACTAAAAGTGGGCCACTGCGAGTAGCAGAGAGCTGGACTAGATGGACTCTGGTCTGATCCAGCTGGCTTGTTCTTATGTTCTTAAAAGGCTGCTGTGCCTTTTAATAGCTAAGTGGAAGTCAGGAAAGGGTTAAAGGGGAGGAAGGAGGCCATGATGGGCAGGAGAAGGAAGCAGAAGAGGTCAGAGGGAGAAATCTCCCAGCTGAACATCTTTCTCTTCTTGTCTCCTCTTTTTTTCGCAACAGCAAATGAGACTCTGGATCCAGACACGGCCCATCCCCGACTCATCCTGTCTGAGGATCAGAAAAGTGTGAGACGAGGAGAAAAAGCTCAAACTCTTCCAGACAATCCTGAGAGATTTGACCATTGTTGGGCTGTTCTTGGTCGTGAGGGGTTCACAGGAGGCCGCCATTTCTGGGAAGTCCTTGTGGGAAGTGAGGGAGAATGGTGGGTGGGGGTGGCCAGAAAGTCTGTGAGGAGGAAGGGATGGTTAAAGTTCAGTCCTGAGGAAGGGATCTGGTGGGTGGGGAAGTGGGGAAGGTGCTACAGGGCTGCCAGAAAAGGCCCTTATATTCGCCTGTCCCTGAGTGGGGAGCCCAAGAGGATCCGAGTCTGTCTGAACTATGAAGGAGGGCGAGTGGCTTTTTTTGACGCTGACCGAGGAGCCCTCATCTATGAGTTCTCTGGAGCCTCCTTCTCTGGAGAGACCCTCCTGCCCTTCTTTTACGTGTATGAAAAAGGCCACCTCAAACTCTCTTCTTGAGACCATCTTTTCACATCAGGAGCATTAAAAATATTGTTTCTCAGAAGCTCCCCCTTTGAGTCCTGTCAAGGTCTCTCCAGGCTCCCAGCCACCAAAACTGACTGCAGTAAAATGGAGACATTTCTCTCCCCCCCCCCCGCCCATTCCCCAACATTCCCCTTTTTTCCTTTGTATCTTATCTGAAGATAAGAGTACCATATTTCACTTTATAAAGAATAACAGGCTGGTTGTCAAGGAGAGTTCCAAACAGACTCCCCTTCAGCCTCCTCCAGCCTCCATTCCTCTCAGCCACGAGAGGAACAACTGAAAAGATCCTGCAGAGGAAAATGAGGCCCTGCAAGTTTTCAGTTAATATTCTGGACTTTCTCTTTTCTTTGCCTCTTCTCAGCATTGCCTTTCTGGAGGGCTCTGAAGATCTTTCCCTGTCAAGGTTGCTTCAATCAACACAGTTGTGTTTCAGACACCAGTAGCTGAAAATATGTTATGCTTATAATAAAGTTGTGTTACCTTGAAAACTGGGCTAATTTTTTTTTTAGGGGGGGGCATATATTGTAACTTTCTGACCATCAGAAGTGTGCTGATATTTATTGTCTTGAACCATCCCCAATTCTCCAGTTGGACAGAAAAATCAAGAGGGGGGTTTGCATAGTCAGGGTCCTGCTGGGTTACGCTTGCATTGAAAGCTTCTCTTCATGTTTCTGAGCCTCTCTTCAGGGAATTACCGTATATACTCATGTATAAGTCGACCCGCATTTGAGTCGAGGCACCTGATTTTACCACAAAAAACTAGGAAAACTTATTGACTCGTGTATAAGTCGAGGGTGGGAAATGCAGCAGCTACTGGTAAATTTCAAAAATAAAAATAGATACCAATGAAATTACATTAATTGAGGCATCAGTAGGTTAAATGTTTTTGAATATTTATTTCAAAGAAAAACAGTAAACTAGCTCTGTAAGTGGAAAAGAAGGTCATGGACGTAGGTAAGGGGGGGTTCTCGGGTTTGAACACCCCCCCATTCATGTCTGAAGCTCTGCCCACCCGTTTGTGGGTTTTAAAAACATTTTTGTGCTTTTCCGGTTTTTGGCCTGCAGGGGGCGCATTGTTTGGGCTAGCAGCACCAAACTTTCAGGGATTGTTTGGGGGACTCTCCTGATGATACTACCCGGGTTTGGTGAGGTTTGGTTCAGGGGGTCCAAAGTTATGGACTCCCAAAGGGGGTGCCCCCATCATCCATTGTTTCCAATGGGAGCAGCTAATAAAAGATGGGGGCTACACCTTTGAGGGTCCATAACTTTGGACCCCCTGAACCAAACTTCACTAAACCTGGGATGTATTATCAGGAGAGAGTCTTATTGATACCACCCAGGTTTAGTGAAGTTTGGTCTGGGGGGTCCAAAGCTATGGACTCCCAAAGGGAGTGCCCCATCCTCCATTGTTTTCAATGGGAGCTAATAGATGAAGGCTACATCTTTGAGGGTCCATAACTTTGGACATCCTGAACCAAACTTCACCAAACCTGGGATGTATTATCAGGAGAGTCTCTTATTGATACCACCCAGGCTTTGTGAAGTTTGGTCCAGGGGGTCCAAAGCTATGGACTCCCAAATGGGGTGCCCCCATCCCCCAGTGTTTCCAATGGGAGCTAATAGGAGATGGGGGCTACACCTTTGAGCAGTGGTGGCGAACCTTTGGCCATGTTGGAAGGGGCTGATGGGAATTGTAGTCCATAACATCTGGAGTGCCAAAGGTTCGCCACCACGGCCTTTGAGGGTCCATAACTTTGGACCCCCTAAACCAAAATTCACCAAACCTAGGTAGTATCTTTAGGAGAGACTCCTAAAGATACCCTGAAAGTTTGGTGCTTCTAGCTTAACAATTGCACCCCTGACAGCAGGCACCCACAAATTTCCCCAGATTTTCCTTTTAAATCCACCCCCTTCGGCATGGATTTAAAGGGAGAATCTGAGGTCCTCAGTTTAGAAGAAGAAGAGTTTGGATTTATATTCCCCCCTTTCTCTCCTGTAGGAGACTCAAAGGGGTTTACAATCTCCTTGCCCTTGCTCCCTCACAACAAACACCCTGTGAGGTGGGTGGGGCTGAGAGAGCGCCGTAAAGCTGTGACTAGCCCAAAGTCACCCAGCTGGCGTGTGTGAGAGTGCACAAGCTAATCTGAATTCCCCAGATAAGCCTCCACAGCTCAAGTGGCAGAGCAGGGAATCAAACCCGGTTCCTCCAGATTAGAATGCACCTGCTCTTAACCACTACGCCACATTGAAAGTGATGCTGTTTGGGAGTGCATTCCAGCATCACAGTGGCTGCTGGGGGGGCGGGGGCAGGCGCAAAACTCAGATTTTGCACCAGGCTCCATTTTCCCTCTATGCCTCTGCCCAGAGGGGTTTGAGGGTCAATAACTTTGGATCCCCTGATCCAAACTTCACCAAACCTGGCTGGTATCATAAAGATCCTTGTATGCTGTCAACAGATTCTTTTCAGTCATCATGGTAGAAGCAAATAGCAGAAAAGATAAGAATACTTGAAATCTCTTTGGACCCTTTAACAATGGGAAATGGGGGCACCTCCTTTGGGGATCTATAACTTTGAACCCCCTGAACCGAACTTGGCTGGTATCATCAGGAGTGTCATCTGAGAGTACTCTGCAATTTTGGTGCCGCTAGCATAAAAGCTGCGCCCCCTGCTGGCTGTCAAAGTGAAAACAAATTTTTTTAATGATCCGCATATAAGTCGAGGGGAGCTTTTTCAGCATTAAAAAGGTGCTGAAAAATTCAACTTATACATGAATATATACGGTATAAGGTTTTTTCCATCCATACGGCTGTCTTGCCCTCCTTTAATTTCCCACAAACTGGGTGCCCATATCAGTGGTGCATTTGCCTAGGGACAAACATACTGTGCTCTGAAACTCACTGGCTTATTGTGTTGCTTATTTTGTTCTCTGTTATGAACTTGATCTAACACTGATCGAGACAAAAGCCTGGTTGCTTACCTTTAGGTTCTGGCTTCGTCTCCATCACAGGGCTAAATCCAAGAGCTGTATACATTGTATGCTGTCAACAGATTCTTTTCAGTCATCATGGTAGAAGCAAATAGCAGAAAAGATAAGAACACTTGAAATCTCTTTGGACCCTTTAAATGAACAATACATATTTGTAATGAAGTGAAGACTTGTTGATATAGAGAAACAATACTTGCTCATGCACTGAAACCCTGTTCCCCATTGATATTCGATCTCCCCTCATATTTTTCAACTCTTACCTCTCCGTGCTCTCAGCAAATTTTTATGCAAGCCAGACTTAACATTCTTCCACAAGGAAAGTTTTGCAAATATTCCGTATTTTGCTCTTTGCCCTTGTTCACGGGGCATATAGAGACCATTGAACATGTATTCTTACACTGTCATTTTTATACATCCTTAAGAGAGATGTTCATAAAACCCCACTTGAACGAAGAAGCTCTACTGACTTCGAGACAAAAATGTCCAGATAACTACAGATGTTGCCGTATTTTTAACAAATGTGATGAAGATTCGAAACCTCAAAATCACTTCTGACTAATTATATGGACAATTAATCACAAACAGTCTTTATATTTTCTTCTTCCCTACCTACACTGATTGAGTGGTAGTTTTATGCTGAATTTAACTTATTTGCATACCAATAAAAGGTGTTGTTGGTGTAGATAATTTTTTTAAGTAGCTAACTGGCTGAATCCCACAGGGTGGTCTTTGGGGGAAGCCCGCTGGAGTGCCAATGGGCCCCCCCTGAAGGCCGTGCTGCCGGAAGCCGATTCCCTGAAGCCCCCGCCTTCCCTTGCCTCCCCCAACATCAGGGGGCAGCATCCAGGTAGGTGGGGGGGGGGCGCAACAGTGCAAACCAGTGGTTGATCTAGTTCAGGGGTAGGGAACCTGCGGCTCGAGAGCCGCATGCGGCTCTTCTGCCCTTGCACTGCGGCTCCACAAGCCGAGCCGCTGGCTTCATCCTTGCCCACCCTGCAGGCAGCAGGGTGGGCGCACCTATTGCCCGCAGCCGGCTGGACCGAGCTGCGGGCTTCCCCTCTGGCCCGCCCCATTGGGATGGGGCGGGCGCTTTCCCAGCAGACAGCGAGGCCCAGCTGCCGGCTTCATCCTTGCCCGCCCTGCAGGCAGCAGGGCGGGCGCACCAATTGCCCGCGGCTGTCTTCTCAGAATGAGTGAAGTAAAAGGTAAAAAAAACCCAATATATACAGTGTTATCTTTATTTTAAATGTCAAAAATTATTTGCTGCTCCAAGTGTTTTCTTTTCCCGTGGAAAACGGGTCCAAATGGCTCTTTGAGTGTTAAAGGTTCCCTACCCCTGATCTAGTTGGATCCATCCCACCACCCGTGTCATTGATGTGCAAGACACTTGGTAAAGAAAAACAGGTCCCTTGTCTGAAGATCTGAAAATGTGGCCTTTGGCGTGGGGGTCAGGAGGAAGGAGGCTGCAGGGGGAAATGGGAAAAATATACCTACATTTCAGTTTCTGTGGGATGAAACTTTGTGATTGGTCAAAGAGTTCAAAAGGGGGGGGACTTTCAGGGGAGGAAGTGAGAGAGGGGGTGTCACACAAGAGTTCCTGGAAGGCAGCTCCAGGTAACGGGGAGGGAGGGAGGAGCTGCTGGAAGGCACAGAGTTGCCATGGAAACACAATGCAAGAGGGAGGAAGGGCATTTTTCTGGAAATAGGCCCTATTGCCCGTCATTTCTTTATTAGTGTCAGAATCATAGATTCAAAGAGTTGGAAGAAACCAGAAGGGCCATCAAATCCAACCTCCTGCCATGCAGGAACACACGATCAAAGCACGCCTGACAGAGGGCCATCCAGCCTCTCTTTAAGCACCTCCAAAGAAGGAGACTCCACAGCTTTCCAAGGCAGCGAATTCCACTGTCCAACAGCCCTGAAAGTTCTTCTTAATGTTTAGGTGGGATCTCTTTTCCTTCACCTTGAATCCATTACTCTGTGTCCCAGTCTCGGAGGCAGCAGAAAACAAGCTTGCTCCCTCTTTGACATGGCATCCCTTCAAATAATTAAACATAGCTATCATGTCCCCCCGTAACCTTAGCTTCTATAGACTAAACATCCCCAGCTCCTTAAGTTTCTCTTCGTATGGCATGGATTCCAGGCCTTCTACCATTTTGGTTGCCCTCCTCTGGACACGTTCCAGCTTGTCAATATCCTTCTTAAATTGCGGTGCCCAGAACTGAACCCAGTACTCTGTGCAGGTTGAAGGGCTCAGTGCAGACCAGGGGGCGGGGCTCAGTGGCAGGGGCCTACCCCGCTCCCTGCTGCCTCCCGCCTCTGTGCAGGCAAGCCGGAGCTCTTGAAAGCCAGCTGATGTGATGTAGGGGGTGGGGCCACATGCAAGGGGGGGCACGCAGAGAAAGAGTCTTCTCCAGGCGCCATTTCTTACCCATATGTCTCAGTCAGACGGTGGCTGGAGATCTCCCACAGTTATATCCAATCAGAGGCATATGGTGGCCAAACAGCAACTGGAGACAAAACAAACTCTGGGTGGTGTCCCCCCACGCACAGTGCACTGCACAGAGCCCCACCACACACGTCTCTGCTGCCAGGCCGAGGGAGAGGCTCCATGCCTCGTCAGACTTCCGCCTCCCCTGGCCCCGCATGTTGCGGGCAGGGCCAAGGGAGGTCAAAGTCTGACAAGGCATGGAGCCTCTTCCTCAGCTCGGCAGCAGGGACACACATGGGCGGGGCTGAGGGAGACAAAAGTCTGAGGAGGCACAGAGCCTCCTCAGACTTCATCCTGCCTACCTCGGCCCCAGGGTGACATGGGCGGTGCGGAGGGAGGCTCCATGCCTCGTCAGAATTCAACTTCCCTCGTCTCGGCCCCGCACGTCGTGGGCAGAGGGAGGCACGGAGCCTCATCAGACTTCATCCTCCCTACCTCAGCCCGGGACAACATGGGCAGGGCTATGGGTGGTGGAAGTCTGATGAGGTACGGAGTCTGGTCAGACTTCGTCCACCATCGGCCCCACAATGATGAGGGCAGAGCCAAGGGAGGGTGAAGTCTGACGAGGCTCCCTCTGCCCTGGCCATGCAGTGGCGTACCTAGGCAAACTGGAGCCTTGGGCAAAACCTGAGTTTGATCCCCCCACATGGGCGGCCACCCTCCCCCACCGTGATTAAACAATGATTTTTTTCCACTAGGTCGTTTCAAAGTCACCATCACATTATAGAACATGCCCCAACTCACAAATCTGAACACAGCAATGGGCCATGCCACAGCAGAAATAATTTAAAAAAAAAAACATTTTCAAAATGCTTTCAAAATGTTTTATTACTGCTATGAAAACATTTTATGGTGTTGTATCCACCCCACCCCCCAAGTGGTGGAAACAGCATCACTTTCAATGTTATTTAAACTGGGGACCCCAGATTCTCCCTTTAAGGAGGATGCCCCGGTGCTGCTTTGGAAAGCAAAAGTAGCTCCTCTCTTGCAATGGCGGCGGAGGGTCCCCTGAAGGAGTTGTGCGAGGAAGCCACTTGCTCCATCTGCCTGGATTATTTCAGGGATCCGGTGATCCTCACGGAATGTGGCCACCATTTCTGCTGAGCCTGCCTGACTCGCAGCTGGGGGTCTTACAGAGGCGTAGCTAGTCCAGAGTGCGCCTAGAACACTGTATTTTATAGAGAACACTGTATTTTAAGGTGTTTTTTAAAGTATTTTATGGTTAATGGAGCCTATATTATTTGTAACATGTATTTTGGTTATGTGTGGTTCTGGGGGGTCTGGGGGTCTGCTTTCTCAGCTTCTTGTCCTTTGACCTATGGGATCCTGAAATACAGAGATGGTGCTGGTGTGTTTGTGTGTGTGTGTGTGGGGGGGGGGAGGTCTGACCTAGAAATGGGGCTGTCTCCTAGATGGGATTGTCCTCCCTCTATAGGAGCTGTTCTTTGCTTGGAGGTGCTGCTGGGCCCAGATCTCCTGTTGGATAACCAGGTGGCAGCAGTGACCAGAGTTACCTGTCAGCCTCTTCAGCTGTTGAGCCATTTGCACCCCTTTAATGGGCAGAAAAGATCCTGCCACTGTGGTGCATTCCCTGGGAACAACTAGATGAGACTACTGCAATATGCTCTGTGTGGAGCTGCCCTTGAAGAGTGTGTGGAAACCACAACTGTTACAGAATGTTGAAATGAGAATGCTATCTGGAGTGGGTTGTAGGGAACATATCATCACAGTTTTGTTCCACTGTCTCTGGCTTCCAATTTGCTTCTGAGCTTCTCTCTTATGGTCATGGGGGGGGGGGGGGGGGGCTTGCTTCATGTGCCCCCTATCTGAGGGGGAATTGGTAGTAACTCAAGAAAGGTTTTTGATTGTGCCCCCTAATTGTGGAGTCGTCTGTCCTCCTCTATTCTTGTATTCCCTCAGCAGAGGAAGACCTTTTTGATTCATTTGGTGATCCTTTCTTGAATCTCCTTCCTGCTTATATCTTCAATTAACAATACACATGCATTTTTTCAGAGTTTTAAAAAATGTTTTCTTAAATTGATTGCTACTGTAGGAGCCCAAATTTGTAGGAAAAGAGACATTAAAGTATTTTTGCTGTTATTACAACATTTGGGTTATAGATGTTTCCCCCTGCTTCCATTTTGTTTATGGCCCACCCTCTCTCTAGGGCAGGCGTCTGCAACCTGCGGCTCTCCAATTGGCCATGCTGGCAGGGGCTGATGGGAATTGTAGTCCATGAACATCTGGAGAGCCGCAGGTTGAGAACCACTGCTCTAGGGGAAAAGAAGCAAGCAAGCAAACAAAAAAGTCCCTTCCGGTAACCTGGGGAGCAAGCACTTGTGTAAGCAGAGCACTGCATGGGAGGAGTCAGCATCTACGTATGGTGAAGGTCAAGTTGTCTTAGTGCAGTGGTGGCGAACCTATGGCACGGGTGCCAGAGGTGGCACTCAGAGCCCTCTCTGTGGGCACACGCAAACAGAGTCGCCCCCCCTCCACACACACACACATCTAGGCTGGCTTGGGCCACTGGGCTTGATTATTAGCATTATTATTAGCATTAGCTAATTGATTATTAGCATTATACCTAAGACCTAGTTTTGGGGAAGCAGTGTAGGTAACCCTGTTAAGCTCTGTTAAACCCCACTGATTTTTCATGCCAAGAACTAAAGCATGATCCTTTACCTGGGAGTAAGCTCGGTTGCTGGCAATGGGGCTTGCTTCTGAGTAAACCCTCCTAGGGTCGTGATTCACCCGTTGGAAGAGTTGCACGGTTGCTTCAAAGCAAAGCCACAGACTACCACCAAGCTTACTCCCGAGTAATGCGCACCTCGGAGCCAACTGTTTTTTCTAAACTAAAACCTCAGTATTCAGGTTAAATTGTCGTGTAGGCACTTTGCGATAAATAATTGGGTTTTGGGTTGCACTTTGGGCACTCGGCCTCGAAAAGGTTCGCCATCACTGTCTTAGTGTGTTGCAGCAAAACCAACGTCTTGGAACACATCCAGACCAACTCCTTGATTCAATCACAAGTCGCCTACAGCCCTCTTCATAAAGTGGATGAAATGATTCATGCATCTGTACATGGGCACACAGAGATATGGAGGGAAATGTCACGTTCCCAGTCTTGCTCGAATAACAGGAACCAATAGTTTGGTAACAATCCTTGTTTTATTGATAGCAAGCATAGGTGACTTTAAAAATTGTCTGAACTGGTCAGCTTTTCGCCAGACGCCAATGAAATGCTCCCAGCAGTTGCCCTTTTCCCCTCCCCCTCCCACCTCGAGCCAGGTGCCAGGAATTGGAAGATAAGGGAAGGGAGGGGGGCGGGAGAAGGAGAGCAAGAGATGTACACATACAAGGCCAATAACATTCGTGACTTGATAACTTTCTTTTTCAGTCCGAAAGCATGAGAAGAAACTCTTACGAACAGCATGGCAGGGCCCAAGGTACATTTACTGGGATCAAGACATTCTGGCCCCCCAAAGGCATTTTACCCCAGAGCAGGACGGAGGGGAAAGGATTTATGGACAGCCTGGGTCAACCGTGGGGCACACACATGGGAGGCATCTACCCACCCTTGTTGTCCTGTGTCAAAATATTTCCAGGACACCAGATATTGTAATCGCTCTCTTCTCAACGAGGAAACCAGAATTTTAGAGACTTTATAGTGTTCAACCCCCCCCCCCCCCAATTTAATTTATGGAGGAGGACTGGTGTAGTGGCGTGACATGACTTTCTTCAGTAATGAGCTGGGGAACACAGGACGAGTGCCATGAAACATCTTGGGTAGCTTCACTTCCGTTGTCACTTTGTTTATAACGCTAGTTACTGGGAAAGGTTCCAAAATTTTATAGCTCAATTTACGACTTAAGAGAGGGGGTAGGGAACACAGGTTCTTGGTAGCGACATACACCAAATCTCCCACATGTATCTCCTGCCTCTTGGACTCAGTGCATTTTTGTATGTGTTCTTAGCTTTTAGTTTCCCTATCGCTAACTTAGCCCCTCCACCAGTTCAATTCTACAGTCCGCATCCTGGTGAGAGGGGAGAATATCACATTTCTTTTCTCTCAGCTGAACACCTCCTGCAAATCCCCGTAAGCTTCTGAGTTTAGCCTCTGCCAGCAGTATAGCCAATACCTAGCCAAGCGAAAAGACCCTTACCTCCTGTGTGTCTCCATCCCTCTCCTCTCTCTCTCACCTACAGGCATATCAAGTCTCTCCTTCTTTCAATGCTTTGCAGCAGTGGCGTACGCCACCTCATGGGGGACTTGTGAGGTCACATGTCCCCAGGCACAGGCCATTCAGTCACAGGGGGGAATCGCCCCCACACAGCCACCCCCCTCTGAGTGCAGGCCAGCCACTGCAGAAACACCCGGGACCGGCAGAGCAGGCCCTACCAGGAGCAGCTGGGGAGGGGTGAGCCAGCTCTGAGGCAGGCTGGGCTGCAGGAGTGAAAGGGGGCGGGGCATGGATTGGAGGGGGTGGTGGCTCAAAGGAGGAGGAAGAGAGTATAAAGAGGATGGAGGGAAGTACTGGGGGCGGGGGCGGGGGAGGGGGAGGGGGAGGGGGAGGGGGAGTGGAGCTTTATTTTCCCTAGATGTGCCTCTGTTTGCCAGGAACACTGCACAAAGTGGGGAGCTGAATTGTATAGTGCAGGGGTCTGCAACCTGCAGCTCTCCAGATGTTCATGGACTACAATTCCCATCAGCCCCTGCCAGCCTGGCCAGTTGGCAGACCCACGGTATAGTGGCTTGACTCCACTTAATCTCAGGATCGTGCCTAGTTAATCAAGCAAGTCCCAGGATCAACGAGTACTTAGCCACTGGAACCACAACTAACTGTATCCACTCCCAGTGAGACCCTATTCCAACCAGAAATGGAGCAGTAACTTTTGTAGCAGATTCCATACATTGGCCGAACATCTGCTCAAAATTAATGGGTTCCCACAAGTCCATCGGTGGTAACTCCAACCCTGCGGCTACAGCAGGGTTGATTAAACAACGTCCACACCCCAAATCAACCACTGCCTGCAAGTCTACCCCGGTAGCTGGGGAAAGGTTTTTAGAGTCATTTCCAGCAAGAAAGGGCCACTCTCCCGATTGCTGGCCCCAAGACTCACCACCTGGCCCGAGGGGCCCTTTAGGTCAGGCCGGCTCTGTTTCCCTGAGTCAAGTCAGTTGTTTTCTCAGACCCCTCCCCCCCCCGCCCTTTTGGATGGAATCACCAGCAGGGCACGCAGCCACCAGGTGTCCTTCATCACACCCTCACAGCGGGGGCACAAACCTGGATGCTCCTGCCGTTCACGCTCAGTCTCAGGGGGGTGGGAGGGGGGTCTAGAGCTTCCAAGTCATTGGCGTGCACTCACTTTCCAGCTGTGCTACCACTGACTGTCACGACCCCAAGGGCATTCTTAGCATTTTGTGCTGAAACCTCAGTTGTCCCTTTACATAGAATGGGTTTAGCTATGTTTTGTATAGTATTCAATGGGAGGGAACCTAATTCAGTTCTGTCCCTTGAAGAAGCCCTGGGGCTGGTGTTCTACGGCAGTTATTACCCAGCAACCCGTCTGGTTTTGGCAGTTAGGTGCCGCTTTGGGCTGGGTGGCAGCAACAAGTTAGACAGTCAAAGATGTTCTAGGCTCACAGTATTTAAGTTAGACAGTCAAAGATGTTCTAGGCTCACAGTATTTACGTTAGACAGTCAAAGATGTTCTAGGCTCACAGTATTTACGTTAGACAGTCAAAGATGTTCTAGGCTCACACTATTTAAGTTAGACAGTCAAAGATGATCTAGGCTCACAGTATTTAAGTTAGACAGTCAAAGATGTTCTAGGCTCACAGTATTTACGTTAGACAGTCAAAGATGTTCTAGGCTCACACTATTTAAGTTAGACAGTCAAAGATGTTCTAGGCTCACAGTATTTAAGTTAGACAGTCAAAGATGTTCTAGGCTCACAGTATTTACGTTAGACAGTCAAAGATGTTCTAGGCTCACACTATTTAAGTTAGACAGTCAAAGATGTTCTAGGCTCACAGTATTTAAGTTAGACAGTCAAAGATGCTATAGGCTCACAGGATTTACCTTAATAAGTTCCAGCCTCCAGAAAGTTTCTGCAACAAAGTAACCTTTATTTAGTTAGAGCCGGGAGGAGTCAGGGTCTGTCAGCGTTGTTACAATTAAAGCTTTAAGTGTTGAACTGTTAACTGAGCCAGTGAGTCTTACCTTATGCTTTGGCCGGGTGCAGGGCACCTACATAACCACCTGGGAAGCAGAACACTGGCTGCTTCTCATGCCTTCCACATCACTGACTAACTGAACCCATTCTACTAGTGTCTGTGGGCTATCCCAGTGATGGCAAACCTTTTCGAGACCGAGTGCCCAAATTGCAACCCAAAACCCACTTATTTATTGCAAAGTGCCAACACGGCAATTTGACCCGAATACTGAGGTTTTAGTTTAGAAAAAACGGTTGGCTCCGAAGCGTGCGTTACTCAGGAGTAAGCTTGGTGGTAGTCGGGGGCTTTGCTTTGAAGCAACCGTGCAACTCTTCCAATGGGTGAATCACGACCCTAGGAGGGTTTACTCAGAAGCAAGCGCCATTGCCAGCAACCGAGCTTACTCCCAAGTAAAGGATCGTGCTTTAGTTCTTCGCATGAAAATCAGTGGGGTTTAACAGCGCTTAACAGGGTTACCTACACTGCTTCCCCAAAACTAGTTCTTAGGTTTAATGCTAATAATCGAGCCCAGCGGCCCAGGCCAGCCTAGATGTGTCTTGGGGCTCTGTTTATGAATTGTGCCCACAGAGAGGGCTCTGAGTGCCATAGGTTTGCCACCACTGGGTTATCCTGTAGCTGAAGCCTATGATGGTTGGGTGATCGGATATATGTACCAGAGTAAGCCTGGGTCCGAGTTCTTTCCATCTGCCATGATAGGGAAACTCTTAGCCTGAAAGAATTACAAGCTCTCCAGGAGTTCATAGATAAAAACCTAAAATATGGATTTATTGAATCCTCCACCTCCTCCATGGAAATGCCAGTTCTCTTTAGGAAGAAACTCTTACAAACACCATGGCAGGGCCCAAGCTACACTGACTGGGGTCATGACAGAAACTAGCCAACAACAGGATGGAGAACAGGTCATCAAATGCAGGCATCCTGGATGGGACAATTGTGTACAACGACGATTATAAGATAGCTGGGACTTTGGACTTCATAAATGAGTGGATTAGTTAATATATGACCTATTTTAAGAGATATGGGTCTTACGTTCAAAGGCTGTTGCTGATCACCTACCTTAATAACATGTTTATCAGCAGTGAAGAAGGTTGAAAATCATTTCCTGGTTTCGTTGTCTGAACAAGCCAAGGGGAATTGCAGCCACAGGACAGGGAGGTTGCAGCTGTCGAGGGGCTTCAAATTTGCCTTCTCTGTACCCCTGTGACCCTCCTGAGGTGAACGAAGTGAGGAAAATTACAGGAAAGGGGAAGGCTGTATTGTGTGTCCCACAAAACCAGTCCTTGATGTCACCTGGAAATACCTGGCAGGTAAGGCTGGCATAATGGCTGCGTAGCCTAGTGGATGGAGGAGGGGGCGATTCAGAACGAGGCCTCAGTGGCTGTGCTTGAGACCTGCATCTCTCGGTCCTGCTCTCTTTACACCATCCCTGTATTTCATAATTAGTGAACAGCAGGTTTTGTTCGTGGGGATGGCATTTTCCATCCTGACACAGATGGCCCAGACTAGTCCAACTGAAGTCAGTTGCCCCTTGAAAGCCACAACAACAAGAGTGTTTTCTTGCACAGGGACAGTCTTGTGTACTTTTCCTGCTCTGCTGCAGCTGCCAATACATCATAGAGACAATGGGGGTTTTCACATGGCAGGTTCCCCATAGTTTTCTTGATCCAGCCCTCTGGCAGCAGCCACCCCCACCCTCCACTGTCCCATCAGGGTTTTTTCCAACTTTTGCTGTTGTAAATCAGCAATTAATTATTGTTCTATTCTTTGTTTTCTTACAATTCTCCTAGTCTCCTGAGAGCAGCAGTGGCGTAGGAGGTTAAGAGCTCGTGTATCTAATCTGGAGGAACCGGGTTTGATTCCCAGCTCTGCCGCCTGAGCTGTGGAGGCTTATCTGGGGAATTCAGATTAGCCTGTACACTCCCACACATGCCAGCTGGGTGACCTTGGGCTAGTCACAGCTTCTCAGAGCTCTCTCAGTCCCACCTACCTCACAGGGTGTTTGTTGTGAGGGGGGAATGGCAAGGAGATTGTCAGCCCCTTTGAGTCTCCTGCAGAGGCCAGCATCGGCTGGAAACTCTGGCCTGGTGCCGTACATTCAAGTTTTGGGCCAGAGTTTGTTTTAATCGAGATGAACTGGACTATACATCTCAGGGACGCTCCATCCTCCACACAACCCAGTGGTGGGTTAAAATCAAAGCCAAACTTAATGAGTTGGGCATTTCCTTGGAGAACCTGCTAATGTTAACAGAGCAGGAGGTCTATGGGGCTAGAGGACGCTAATAAAACCTGTTCCCCAATCTCTCTGGGAATACCTGTGGATAGATTAATTGTAGCCCGGTACCTTTATCTCCTGGTTGAGGCCCGGTGGCATAGAGCAATCACATTAGCTAGATGTAATGCCCTGCCTTCTGCCTTTAGCCTTGGACGCCACCTTGGAATTCCATTACAAAGAATGCCCGTGTGGGATAGGTTCTGTTGAAACAGTATCTCATCTGCTGTTGAATTGTCCTTTTATGAGATAGATAGGAAGAAGCACATAATCCCCTTCCTGCATGGAAGTGAAGGCATTACAGATAAACAGAAGGTAATATATCTTTTAAACAGTCACAACTACGAGCTGTTGGAAGCGGTGGCTAAATTTTTTAATGGTGTTATTTTAACTCGTCAGAAGTTGTAAAGGCTGTTATTATCTTGCAATGTTAATGTTAAACTATATATATGCCATTAAAGGTATTCGAAATCGAGTCTCCTGCAAGAGAGAAAGGGGGGATATAAATCCAAACTCTTCTTCTACTCTTCTTCTTTCTGTTGCAGAGGCATTTCTTTCCCTTTATACTTCTACAACAAAAAAGCTTGGGACATTTAAAAAAAGACAGCTGAAAAACTGGAGAACTCAATGCACATGTGGGAGGTGGTTAACTGATATAACAATGTTCAATTGCAATTAAAAAAAAAAGATTTCCACCCAGTGGTGGGGGGATGAAATGGCAGCCTGAGGGACAAGGGAAATGGCTGCCATGTGGGCAGGACCATGAGTAGTCAGACTTTCCCACCCACTCCACAGCAATCTGGGCTTTGCTGCCCTCCTTTCCGAAGCTTTGCAGCAAACAGATTTGGGAAAAACGGGAGAAAATTAGCAAGGGGAGGGAAAAAAAACTTCCCAAGAGTATTGAACCCAGGCCAAATAATGCATATGAAAACAGCCTATGAAAGAAGGAACAGTTTGGAAGTTAAGTTAATAAATGGTGTCTTGAAGGATGAAGAAAGAGGAAGATAAATTGGAACTAAAGGTAGTTGGCAGCTGTAGCACAAGACAGTAGAGGAATCAGCGTGTGTGTGTGTGTGTGTGTGTGTGTGTAGGGCATTAGAAATCACATCAAGATGTTACGAAGAGGAGAACTCTAAAGTGGTCTCATTTAATGCTGACATTTTGTCTGCAGCTCGTGCCCCCTCCATCTGGCAGAACATTTGCCACTAAAATTTTTCATTCATTTTCTGAGAGATCTTGTCAATCCATTTGCCTAGTTCTTGATTTGAATTCTGCCCAATTCTTTGCTCAATAAATGTGCCCAAAATTTCATTGGTTTATTGGCATGTTCAAAGATGGACTGTCCAGCATACAATGGGGATTTGGTGGCTGGTGAGCACTAGGTAACTTTCATTTGTCTCTTGTCCTTTCCAAAACTAGCATAGTTTCTTGGAAACACTGGGTTTTTTGTGTGAGCCAATTTCTCCTTTTCTGCTCATGAGTCCTCATGAATGAATGAATGAATTTATTGTGTTGAAGTCCTAGGCCATAACATTACACACATGTACACACAGCTAAACCCCTAATTACTGTGTTGCATTATCCACACCTTGACTTCTTCATCTGTTAAGAGCATGTTTTCTGCTTGTTGTTAGATGTATTTTTAAAAATCACAGAGTAAAATTTGTCCTGCTGAAGAATCTTTATCTCCCGCCTAAAATCCAGCCCTTCTCCAGCTCATGGTCCTTCTGCTGTCCTCTTCGCAGGCCTCACAAAGCCACCTTTTCTGTCTGCCCAGCCGCATAAACTAGGCCCAACATGGCCTCAGGGTCATCATACACAAATATTGAAGAGGAAGCGAACTGTTCCATCTGCCTGGAGCTCCTCACAGACCCGGCAACCTTGGACTGTGGTCACAATTTCTGCCGGGGTTGCATCACTGGCTACTGTGACAAATGGGAAAAATTGGGGGACTTGGAATGTCCTGTCTGCAAAGCTGCGATCCAGAAAGGGAATTTCCACACAAACTGGCAGCTGGCAAACTTAGTAGAAAAAATTAAAGAAAACCGATTTTGTACAAGGAATCCAGGAACAGAAGAGGCTGATGACCCACATGAGGTATGAAGAGCCAAAATAGATGGTACATCTGACAAGAAAGGGGAACATTGATTCCTGACCAACTCCTAGGGCATTTGTACCAGCATTACTTATCCCATGGCTGTTTGCTTCCTGTTTGCTTTGCAGTGGGGTCCCCCCCACCCGTGGTTTTTGTTTACATCAATTAGCATCCTGAAAAGTGTCCCTAGCCCTTTCACCAGAGGCGTAGCTAGGGAAAATGGAGCCCAGTGCAAAATCTGAGTTTTGCACACACACCCCTGGTATGGACGGCCTCCCCATGACCAAAGGCTGCCTTCCCCCACTATGACCAAAGAACAATTTTTGCACCATGTCATCTCAAAGTCACAATCATATTATAGAACATGCCCTAACTCACAAATCTGAACACATGCCCCAACTCACAAATCTGGGCTCCCTTGTCTAAACAACATTGAAAGTGATGCTGTTTGGGGTGTGGGTGGGGGAATCCGCCTTGAAACAGCATCACTTTAAATGTTGTTTAGACTAGAGAGCCCAGATTCTTTTTCAAAAGCTACCTTAAAGGGAGAATCTGGGTTCTCTAGTTTAAACAACAATGAAAGTGATGCTGTTTCAGGGAAGATTCCCCCCACCCCCCAAACAGCATCACTTTCAATATTGTTTAGACAAGGGAGCCCAGATTCTCCTTTTAAATCCACCTTAAAGGGAGAATCTGGGTTCTCTAGTTTAAACAACAATGAAAGTGATGCTGTTTCAGGGAGGATTCTCCCCACCCCCCAAACAGCATCACTTTCAATATTGTTTAGACAAGGGAGCCCAGATTCTCCTTTTAAATCCACCTTAAGGGAGAATCTGGGTTCTCTAGTTCAAACAACAATGAAAGTGATGCTGTTTCAGGGAGGATTCTCCCCACCCCCCAAACAGCATCACTTTCAATATTGTTTAGACAAGGGAGCCCAGATTCTCCTTTTAAATGCACCTTAAGGGAGAATCTGGGTTCTCTAGTTTAAACAACAATGAAATTTATTTATTTATTTATTTATATTTCAAACTTATAGGCCGCCTCTTCCCCAAGGGGCTCGAGGCGGCTTCCAACATGGCTGTTCTCTGACAGCAACTCCAACAGCATAAATTAACACATTTAAAATCCAGCAGCAATCATATACAATTTAAACAATAACAGTAAACCAGTAAAACGGTAAAAACGGGCACCCGATCCCAAGGCTAAAAGGGAGAATTAAATAATAGAAGAGGAAAGGGGGGGAGCGGCGGGCCCCAGGTATAATCAACAGTGGGCCCGACCGAAATAACAAGGGATGGAGAATGGCAGCCTCAGTTTTAATCCGATGTTTCAGTGGGGGGCAGTAAAGTGATGCTGTTTCAGGGAGGATTCTCCCCACCCCCCAAACAGCATCACTTTCAATATTGTTTAGACAAGGGAGCCCAGATTCACCTTTTAAATCCACCTTAAAGGGAGAATCTGGGCTCCCTAGTTTAAACAACATTGAAAATTATCCTGTTTCAGGGTAGATTCCCACCCAACCCCCAAACAGCATCACTGTCAATGTTGGTTGTTGTGTGTTTTCCAGGCTGCGTGACCATGGTCTGGTAGATGTTGTTCCTAATGTTTCACCTGCATCTGTAGCTGGCATCTTCAGAGGTGTATCACAGAGAAAAGTCTGTTATACACTGTGTCCAGACTTCTCTTATTACATGACACATTGCAAAATGCAGTTCAAGGCAGGTATAGGGAGAATGTGATTTACCTGGAACCAGGAACTGTGATTTGTTCATTGACTTCCAAAGGAATCTGAGTCTTGTATTGTCAAAGGCTTTCACAGCCGGAATCACTGGGGTGCTGTGTGGTTTCCAGGCTGTATGGCCGTGTTCTAGCAGCATTCTCTCCTTACGTTTCACCTGCATCTGGGGCTGGCATCTTCAGAGGATCTGATAGTAGGAAAGGAAATCAAGTGGAGTATATACCTGTGAGTAACAATGAAGATAGCAAAGTCAATAGGTGAGGGCATCTGAATAGAAGTAGCCTGGCAAATGAGTAACAATGAAGTATGTAGCATCTTCATTGTGACTCACATGCTACATACTTCATTGTTACTCACATGCCGGGCTACTTCTATTCAGATGCCTATTGATCTTGCTATCTTCATTGTTACTCACAGGTATACTTGCTTTCCTTTCCGACTATGAGATCCTCTGAAGATGCCAGCCACAGATACAGGCAAAATGTCATCCACTTCCTAACATGGAGGATGGCCAGGAGGCAAAAAAGGAAAAATTTAAAGACAACTGCCACACCCTCCCTTCCCTGATAATCACTTACAAATAGTGGGGTTTACTCCAAAGAGGAGTGGTGGGGAATTAGAGTAGGACACTTGGATAGTAAACTCAAACTGAGGGAACACAATTTAAGATTGAAACTGAGGAGGTCTTAACTGGTCAATGGTGGTGCTGCTCTTAGGACAGTTGTAGATCTCTGGGGGCTGCTTCTCAGGCTTCCCTGTTCTCTGCTCTGGGACCCAGATCATGGCTTCTCTCCCTCTTTTCCCTCAGAACTCTGTTTCCTTCCTCCGCCCCCCCCCCCCCAAGCTCTCTCTGGGACAACCCCCCCAAACTACCAAGGGGAGGGTAAACCCCATAGAGTGACACTTGGCTATATTCAGCTTTTATATAAAAATGTTGTTCATTTACTAAATGAGGCACTAATTACATGTAGTTATTATGACCAAGGAAAGATACAGTTCCTAGTTGGGGGAGGAAGCACAGAATGAAAAGCATCCTGTTTCCTTGTTTTGGGCCTCAGGCAGTTGTGGTTGCTAGAAAAAGGAGAGTTTGCCAGAAGCACCAGGAACCACTAAAGCTCTTCTGCAAGGAAGATGAAGCCCTCATCTGTGTGGTCTGTGACCGATCCAAGGAGCACAGAGATCATGAAACTCTTCCTCTTGAGGAGGCCTCCCAAAAGTACAAGTGGGAAATCCGCAGAGGAAGAGCCGTGGATCCTTCCCTTCTCCTTGTGAGGAAACTTTTTAAAAACTTTTTTAAAAAATTGTCACTTCCTGGGAATATTAATTGTAACTACAAATAATTTTTGTTCAGTAAAAAAACACCTTTCCTGCGGTGGAGCATGGGAGTGGAACTGCAGGCAGCGGGGTCAAGCAAAGAGTCTGCCTCTGTGCCAGGGCATTCTTTGCATCTGGTCTTCATCCTTTGGGAAATATTGTTGAAGATCCCAATGCAGATGTAGGGCAGTTACATCTAGTTTGGCCCTTAAAGACAGTTTTGCATCTCACATGTTTTATCGTAAACTTCTAAAAAAGGAATCAATCTCAGTTTGAGTCTCCTCCCCTAGGATCGATTCTGCGATTGTCTGGAGAAGCTGAAGGAGGAGAGAGAGAAAATTCTGGCATGTAAAGCGGATGTAGTGAAGGAAAGCCAAGACCTGCTCGTAAGTTTCATTGCGGTTGGGATATCAGCCTTCTTGCAGGCAAAGCCAGGAATGTGCTCAAACCAGAGTACCGGAACCTTTAATCGCTGCCACCATGTCACAATACCAGGGATGGGGTTCTGCCCCCCGGTCTTATAAATCCTGGGTTCTTTTTTCCAGATACTCACTGCTGAGTTTTCCAAAGATTTTATTGAAAAAACAAAAAATAAGAAATGTTCTAATACATAGATTTCTCAGCTAGAAGAAGAAGAGGAGGAGGGGGAGGAAGAGGAGGAGTTTGGATTTATATCCCCCTTTTCTCTCCTATATTAGACTCAAAGGGGCTTACAATCTCCTTGCTCTTCCCCCTCACAACAAACACCCTGTGAGGTAGGTGAGGCTGAGAGAGCTCCAGAAAGCTGTGACTAGCCCAAGGTCACCCAGCTGGCGTGTGTGGGAGTATACAGGCTAATCTGAATTCCCCAGATAAGCCTCCACAACTCAAGCGGCAGAGCTGGGAATCAAACCTGGTTCCTCCAGATCAGAGTGCATCTGCTCTTAGCCACTACGCCACTGCTGCTTAGCCACTATGCCACTGCAGCTACAGCATCGTTCCAAGCATGTTCTTTGTTGCAGACCTGGGATCAGGAATTGCTTTCTCCTGCCCAGCCTGGATCAGAATCTTCTTCGTTCTCTCCCCTTGGTTCTCAGGTAAACTCTGTTTCCTGGGCCCCCACCCCCTGTAAATCAATCTCTCTGATCTACAACCGTTTGGCCACTAGCTTTCTTAGTGCAATTTATTCAAAACATTTAGACTTCCTATCCAGAGATCAAAGGTCCTTGTCAGGCTAGAGTGAATCTGCCTGATACTGTAACTGGAGCAACCTCTTCACAGGAAGGGAACAGCTTCTAGAAGTAGTATTGGGGATGGTGTACAAATAGCAAAAAAGTCAACCCATGAGGCAGCCCCTCTCCCCAGTTTGGAAGCAGACCAGCCAACCAAAGGGAGACCTGAGATTGCTGCTCTGAGCAGAGTTTTATCCAGGAAGTGGGGCTGGGGATGCTGCAGAATGGCCCACTCTTGGTGCCCCTAGACCCCGAGATGGTTCTCTAGGGCTGCCTAGTGGCCAGTCTGCCCCAGTTGTTTATCCAGAACAAGACCACCCCTCCCACTTCTTTTCTTCTGAGATTATTTTGTTGGGTCAGAATTCGTTTATTTTTCATGGTTCTCTGCACTGTGGGGTAAATTCTGGGCAGCTGCACGTATGTGACAATTCCCCATGGATGTGGATGCACCAACCCTGCAAGTTGGGAGGAATCCCTGAAAAGAGTTGAGGGTTCCCCACCCCCAAAGGAATGCTGGGTGGAATTGATGAGAGATCCTCCACCAACCCTGGACTGGGCCAAGGGACGTGCAGCCATGGCTGATTGATTCTGAGGGGGAAAGTCCTCAGGATTCTCAGTAATGTGTGGATCTTTCCCCCTGCAGTTTTTTCTTGCCCAACATGCAGCCAGGGAGGTCGATTGAGGGGAGGGGGCTTCTTAGCTCTTTTCTCCCCAGTGGTATTTCTACTCAAACATTGTGCCTTTTTGGCTGTTTGGAAGCTTTTGACAAAGTTCCTCACCAGAGACTGTTGAGAAAACTCAGCAATGAAGGAATCCTCCTATGGATTAAAAACTGGTTGAGGAACAGGAAACAAAGGGTGGGTATAAATGGAAAGTTCTCACAATGGAGAGATGTAGGGAGTGGTGTCCCCCAAGGATCCGTTTTGGGACCAGTGCTCTTTAACTTATTCATAAATGACCTGGAAATAGGGGTGGGTAGTGTGGTGGCTAAGTTTGCAGATGATACCAAATTATGTAGAATTGGTAAGAACCACAAAAGGATTTGAAGAGCTCCAAGGACATTGATAGAATTAGGTGAGTGGGCTAAAAATGGCAAATGCAGTTCAATGTAGCTAAATGTAAAAGTGATGCACATAGGGGCAAAAAATCCAAACTTCACATATACATACAGGGGTCAGTGCTTTATCAGTCACAGACCAGGAAAGGGATTTGAAGTCTTAGTTGATAGTTCCATGGGAATGTCAACTCAATGCATGGCAGCTGTGAAAAAGGCAAACTCTATGCTGGGGATAATTAGGAAAGGAGTTGATAATAAAACTGCAAGGATTGTCATGCCCTTATATAAAGCCGTGGTCGCGACCACACTTGGAGTACTGTGTTCAGTTCTGGTGTAGCCACATCTCAAAAAAGGATATCAAGAGATAGAAAAAAGAAGTGCAGAGAAAGGGCAACGAGGGGGATGATTGAAGGATTGGAGCACCTTCCTTATGAGGAGAGAGGCTGCAGCTGCTTGGGGACTCTCCTTTTTTTAGTTTGGAGAGGAGACGTCTGAGGGGTGATATGATTGAAGTCTATAAAATTCATGCATGTGGGTAGAAAATGCTGACAGAGAGATTTTCTCTCTCTTCTCTAATACTCAGGAACCAGGGGCATTCATTGAAAATGCTGGGGAAGAATTAGGATCACTGCAATAAAGGAAACACTTCTTCTTCACGCATAACGTGTGATTGGGTGCTCTTGGAATATGCTGCCACAGGAGGGTGGTGATGGCCACTAACCTGGATAGCTTTAAAAGGGGCTTGGACAGATTTTATGGAGGAGAAGTCGATCTATGGCTACCAATCTTGATCCTCCTTGATCTCCTAGATTGCCAAATGCCCTTTAGCAGACCAGGCGGTGCTCCAGGAGCAGCAGCAGCAGCAGCAGGCCATTGCTTTCACATCCTGCATGTGAGGCTCCCAAAGGCAATTCCTTGGTGGGCCACCATGCGTAGCAGTAAGAGTGCTGGACTAGATGGACTCTTCTGGTCTGATCCAGCAGGCTAGTTCTTATGTTCTGTATGCGTTCTTAAGTGGGGGGTGGGGGGGGGGTCAGTAGGATGGGATGTCTTTTATTGGGAAGCAAAATGGACACTCCAAGGGCAAGCCCCTTCTGCTCTCTGGGTCTTCTGCCGCAGATGGAGTCCCTTCTGTGGCTGGAAGAATCCAAGGGTGATTCCCCTGCACAGAGCGAGTCAATAATACGGGTTGAGACCCTTTTTAAAAGTGTGTTGAGGGGGATTTCCCAAATACCTCACACCCCCCCAAATGCTTCTAACCCATTTTATTGGCCAGAACCCAGGTCAAATGAAAATTGTTAAATTAGTGACTTTCCTACTTTCAAATGCTTCCTGCTTGACTGTGCGAAGTACGGCAAGCAGGAAGCATTCTATCCACACACCCTTCCATCCAACATTATTGTGGATTCTGTAGGCAGCTGCCAGCAGAGTGAATATTCCAATAGGTGGCCGCCATGCTGGGCAGGTAGGTGGTAGGTTGAGGAGATTCTCAGCTGCGTGGGTCACACAGAAACAGCTGCCTCCTGCCTCCGGGATTCAAGCGATCCTGGCTGGTCCCTGCCCCCACTGTGCAAACAGCAGCACAAGAAACTAAAACAGGTTCCATGGAACAGTGTTGCCTGTGCGTAATCAGCCCAAGAGTGTGAGTGAGCTCCATGTGTACTATGGCAAAGTCCATGGAAATTGTTCCCTATCCCTGACTAACGTTGATGTGATCTGTATGAAAAGCCAAAAAGCCTTTCCAATAGAATCTCCTAAGTTTGATCTGTCACTGCAAACGCCATCTGTATTCATTATGTTGACCCAATTTCCTCCTCTTTCCACATCAGAACCAAACCACAGAACAGAAACAAGAGATGGTAGCCAAGTTCAGGGAACTGCACACTTTTCTGGAGGAACAAGAGAAACTTCTGCTGGCCCAGATGGAAGAGGTGGAGAAGGAGGTGGTAAAAAACCGGGATCAGCATCTGGTCAAGTTTTCTGAAGCCCTCTCTTCTCTGGCCAGCCTCATCCAGGAGATGGAGAAGAAATGTCAGCAGCCAGCCACTGAACTCTTATGGGTAAGAGGGTGGCAGGAACAGGAGAAGGCTGGCCCCAAACCCTTTCTGAGCCTCCTTGGAAGAAAGCAAATGACTCCCATTTCTGTTGCTGTTAAGTTTTCCTCTCTGTGCAGGGGCTACTCTCCCTTCTGCCCATTTCATACCCACCTAGGAGCAGACTGGAGAAACCTATCATAGTGGCCCTTTGAAACTCCACCGCCTGGAAATACAGCTGCCTCCAGGAGCCTTTCCTGATCAGCGGGGCAGCCGCTTCGGGCTCTCCTTGATGCAGAAGTGTGCTTGTGTGTCAAGTGTCAGTATGGGGAACTGACACACAAATTAAACCAGGTTCAAGGGTAGTTCTTTCCAAGCAACCAGGAATTAGGGTCATAGGCAAGCAAATTTTAAAAGCAGGATAGGAGTGTAGCTTATACTTGTGGCACGTGCTGGATGGGTGTGTGCAAAATGTATACAATAACAATGGCATCCAGGAAGTGGTAGGGGAATGGCAATCTTAGATTCTATGGCGGCACTAGTGTTAAGCTGCCAATCTGTCACAGCGCTCTGCGAAGATACAAGACCCCCCACTTCCCCTGCTATGCCCTGTTATAATGCTGCAGGGAAAGGGGCTAAAAGGTGACAGAGTTTGGCTTTTCTCTGGTCAGTCTCTGGGGCTACCATCTCTCACCTACCCCCAATCAGAGGGCTTTTCTTAGGCTCTCAAGAAAGACTATGTCTGGATTGTAACATAATAATGATTTATTGTCCTAATTCCTAACTTTTATTTTAAAAGATGTAAAATGCAGACTGCACATTTCCAGTTAAACCCCTGCAACAAGGACTAAATTCTTTTTTTTTTAATGTGGGGACCAGCATTTTGTTACAACTCTACTGTGATGTATCTTATTTTTAAAGTCTGAGAAATGAAATCCAGTGGCAAGAAAGGAAATAACAGTGGGGCCCTTTCTGCACAAACCAAATATAATGTTTTGAGGCAGAAAATTGAACGTTTCCTGAGAGGGAGTTCCCAAAAATGCATTTCCCTTTCCCAAAACTTTTTTATTTGGATGCTATTTCCAAGTGATGTATTTTGAAAATGGTTATCTGGAAATGATTCTGTTGTGGAACCGTTTAAAATTGCTGTGCAGAGGTATTTAAAACATTTCCTACTGCTCTTCACAGTCCCTGGACTTCCTGATTGGTGCCACTTTCTTGTTCATGTCAGCTGTCTCGTGCCTGCATTTCCATCATTTGGTGTGGTGGGGTCATGTCTCTGTAGCTACAAAGACATTTCCCTTAAGAATTACAGCATGAGACTCTGAAGTCTCATAGCATCAAATCTACAGATTGTTTTTTTTTAATGGAAATGACCCCAAAATGGTGGCCAGGAATCACTTTGAGGGGAGGACTGCAGACAAAAAGGGTTTTTTGAAAACGTTTGCAAAATGTTTTCAGGGGCATGTGTGGAAAGTCTCTGAGAAAGGATTCCTGGAACTGTGCTGAGAATGCCTCTGTATTCACAAGTGGACACAAGAGCCACCCAAACTAATCTGAGGGCTTCTTGTACTGCATGTGAGGAAAAAGCCCGGTGTGAAAGTAGCCATTGTTGAGTTGTCAAAGCAGATCACTCGTCTTTGCTCTGAAATAGCTCCACTTTGACTGCTGATATTATCCTTCCCACTGTCTAAAGATTATAAAATGTTTCTCCCACTGTATAAAGATCCACCTCAGCCTTTGAGTGGTGTCTGCTAGCTGAACCCAAGAAAAAGGACAGAGAGCAGAATATTGTTGGGTTGGAGGTGTCTTCTTGGTGTGGTCTTCCAGGAAGCACTGAGGTCCCTCTTCATATTCATTCTCTCTCTCTCTCTCTCTCTCTCTCTCTCTCTCTCTCTCTCTCTCCCTCTCTCTCTCTCCCCTCTTTAGGATGTCAGAAGCACCTTGCTAAGGTAAGTTGATTTTTCTCATTGATGTTTTAATGCTGAGAGGCAACTCGGAAGCCTGTGAAGAACGTGGTCCTTTAGGATTGTGACTGAGGGCCACATCAGGAGTAATTAAGAGTGTGGATCTCCATCCATCTCTCAGGGGCAAACACCTTATGGACAGAGGTTTCTCAACAGGAAACTGGGAAGTGAAATAGCATTGGGGCTGGGGTCTACATTGACACCTAGATGTGCATCTCTAGAAAAGGGGTCCCCAACGTCTTTGAGGCTACATAGTGGAATTTTGCCATAGTGTGGTTGGCAGAGCCACAAAATTGATGCTACGATAGGCAAAGCCACCCTCAAAAAAGAGATTGTTGCGAAACCATTTTCAGTTACACAGCGAAGATGCTTGTGTTGTGGTGGCAGCTGCTTCCAAAGCCCCATTTTAAAGACTGCCTGAGGAAATACAGCATTTGAGTCTCCTCAGCTACATTCATTCCACAAAATGGCAGCATGGGAACTTTATTTGACCAAAATAAAGCCTTCATTGGCATTAGGGCTGGGGGTGGGGGTGGGGGACGGCTGTAGAGCTGAACCCTGTGATGACTGCCCAACTCAATCTGTTGTGGTCCTTGTGTTAAGGAGAGTAGGATGAGGACACGTGTGTGCAGATTAGAAATCAATTAAATAAATTTATTTATTTAATTTATTTATTTAATTTATAGGCCGCCTCATCCTCGAAGGGTTCTGGGTTCTGTTTCATTTCTTAACAGTCGTTCCCCACAGCTGCTGTGTGGCTTTGGGGTCTCAAGAGTTACAGTGAGGTGAATGTTTCTCTCCAAAGAACCTCCCATCTTTCTTGGCTATCAGCTTCAGCCTGTCTCCTGGCTCTCTGCCAATGTCTCCTCTGGTTGTGGTGGGTTTTCCGGACTGTGTGGCCGTGGCCTGGTGGATCTACCACACCACGGCCACACAGCCCAGAAAACCCAGATCACGTCCAGCTAGAACTGCCCAGAAAGTTCAACATGCAATTTCTCCTCCTATTTCTCTGATCCACTTGGGGGGATTTTGAACTTGATGGATGGAATTTTGACATGATTATCTTCAGATATGAAGAAAAGGAGGCATTTGAGAATCCAGCAGCTTTACCGCTTTCATTGAAGTGGCGCATTTGGGACTGCTCGGATTTAAATCTCTTTTTGGAGGGCATCAAAAAGCAACTCAGGTAGAGCGTACAGAAGGCCTGACTGGATCAGACCAAAGGCTTGCTCAAGATCCAGTAATCTGGTCCTCAGTGGCCAACCAGGTGCCTCTAGGAAGCCCACCAGCAGAACAAACAAAAGCAGCAGCATTATCCTGCCCGTGGTACTTAGCACCAGATGATGAGAGGCCCTGTCTCACCAGCGATTAGCAGGAGATAATGGAAATTGAGTGCCTTCATGACTAGTACTCATTTGACTCATAGCCATGGATAGTCTGTCATGGAATAAAATAATATGTGGTGTGCATCTTGTGAGCAGACAGATCAATGTGATCTAGGTGACAGCACTTGTCAGACAGAAACACCTGTCAAAACCTGATGTAACTGTACAGAACCAGTTTAATTCTGATCACTGACCTTTACTGTGATTGGCTAACAGTAGTATATAGGTAGAGCATGTTCCACTGTACTGTCAAATCTAGGGATTTCTGAGTTTGCTGAGACATGCTGCCGGTGTTTGCTGATTTGACTATCTGACCACTGTAAATAACCTGCACATAAAGATAAAGTCTTCTTTGGAAGTGAAACTACTTTGTGGTGTTGTGTTGTTTCTTCTGCTGTGCCAAGCCTGTTGCAGCCGCACTTATCCTACCTCGGTAATGCAGCTTCCACTGATAAAAGGTCTACTCTGTCATAGTCTTCATGAACATGTCCAATCCCCTTTTAAAGCCTTCTAAGTGGGCGGCCATCACCACCTCCCGGGGGAGGAACTTCCACGATTTAACTATGTCTTGTGTGAAGAAATGCTTCCCTTATGTTCTGCTTTGGAATCCCCCACACCCTTCAGCCTTCAGCAGATGACTTCCTGGTTCTAGTCTCATGAGAGAGAGAAAATCTTCTCCCTGCTCACTCCCACTGCTGGAGGTATGTTGTAGCTGAGCCCACAGAGAGGTCTCAAGGGAGCAGATAGTGCTGCCTTAAACAGATCTAAACCCTTCTGAGCCCACTGAAAGTATAGAAAAGCATAACTCTGCTTAGGATGGCACTGTGGGATCTCTGTTTGGAAGGATCCCGTGTTTAACAGGGGAATGAACCAGCTTTGACTGCAGTCTTCGACACACTTTATATGAAGTGAGTGTCCAGTCAAAGTGACTAGTAAAAAGAAATACCAATATTTCCAGATACAAAAGTGTGGGAAGAATTTTCCTCAGAAGTAGATTCTACTTAATCTTAAAATACAAACTCCAAAGAAATGTATGTATGCATGGGCCATCAAAATTACAAAGAGATTTACAGCCATCTCAGAAGAACGAGCCTTCCAAAGGCAAATTGGAGAAGCAGAGATTTCTTTTGTCCCGTTGCTCTCATCACATCCACAAGAATCATCTTTTGGTCTTCCCATCGAACTACCAACCCTGCTCGGTTTTTCATTCTGATGAGATGGGACTAGACCAGTACACCTTCCCTCCCCAAGAGAAAAACAGGCGATATTGTTAGTTGATGTTTTTGTCACAAGATTTGTGATAGGCACAAGGGTCTGCTGTTCACTTTCGGTCCCTTTGTTTCTACAGACTCTCTGGATTTTGGACTTCACCCACTTGAGAAGGTTGCATGTTTTCCTTCATAATACCAATCAATTTTTCTTCACCTTATAATGTGTGCTCGTCTACTTGGTATTTTTCCAGAGAGAACATGGATGCTCAGGTTTTGTTCCTCCTCCTCTTTCCATTCCTGCCACAAGCAGTTCCTTCTTCTTCTGAGGAGGTCTGTCAGGGTGAAAGAGGAGGTGAACTCTGAGGGGATGAACTCCCTCCTTCCACCTGCCTGCCACCATTTTGGGAGAACGGTTGGTGGGCATCATCCCTTGAGGTCCTTTCAGAATCCTCCCCATGAGAAGCACAGACCAGGTTGGATTTTCCTACTCGCTTTCCAGGTTTCCCTCATTTTCAAGGTGCTGCAAATTATGTATTGGGGGAAAGCTTGTCTTGCACCACTTTGGCAGAACAAGTTGTTAAAATGTTGCTTGTAAACAACCAGTTGTTAAAGTATTTGAATCCCGCCACTGAATAGCAGTATATAAAGGCAGACGTCTGGAATGCCATAGTGCCGTTTTCCAGTTGCTCACACATAATCGGTGTTTGATGTTTGGGAGGAGAACTGACGCTCCATTCAGCCACTCCAAAGTTTCCGCTTCAGCTTGTTCTGCTGCCTCCTTTGCTGTTGCTCAGATGCACCTTTCTGGGCAGGAGACATAATAAAGGCAGATGTTTCCTAGTGCTGTGAACTGGACTGGGGAGCTTCCGTTTGCCACAATCATGTACACAGGTTCAATGCTGGCTTAGCTCTGTTTTGCTCCCTGTGTGTGTGTGCCTGAGATTGTCTGATGTGCTAGCTTGTTAAAAAGTAATTCTCTAGACCATTCCATTTGTGACAATATATAGGGGAAGGCATCAATATAATGATATGCTCACTTTAATTGAGATTTTGTTAATTGAAAACAAAACCTTAAGTTGGCCCAGTGGAGCAAAAGAGTAAGAGCACTTCTGAGGGACCAAAGAGGGAAATTGTGAGGGAAACTAGTAGAAATACCATGCAGACATCCCGTTGTTACTGCGCTTTATCAGTATCTACACTAGCAACAAGGAAACCAAACAAGGCCATCCCTGTGAGGAAACCACTACTGAAGCCGCTGTGTCTCTCCAGAAGACACAGAGATTGTGAAGGGAATTGAAATCCTGTTCTGTCTTCCTTCACCCAAGTTACGCTTTGCTGGAGACACAGCTTGAGATGAGAGGATTTCTTAGAACATGGAAATAATTGAAGTGGTTGTTGTTGGTTTTCCAAGGCTGTGTGTTAGCGTGGTCTGGTACATCTTGTTCCTAACATTTCACCTGCATCTGTGACTAACATCTTCAGAGGTGATAGACAGGGGTGATACCCTCTGAAGATGCCAGCCATAGATGCAGGCAAAAATTTGGAACAAGATCTACCATGACCCGACGAATTCACACAGCCAGGAAAAGCCCATGACAACTTCAGCGTTGAGTCGACCTTGAAAGCCCTTCAACAATACAAAATCAATTGAAAAGGTTGGAATGAGCAATAATGTCATCACTGTGGTACAGGAATATCCCCAGAAACAAAAGACAGAATTCATGTAATGCGCTTTCATTATTATTTTAGAATTGGCTTAAATTACAACAGCATATTGTGTAAGCTTTCAAAGCACACCTGGCTGGATGTTACAATTTTTAAAAATGCAATGGCCCGAAGGGTGAAAGGTCCAAGTTCTTCAGGCTGTGGTGAAAAAGGTCTGATCATCAAGCAGGGCATCACTCCTAAAAGAAGTGCAGGAAGGGGCCTTTTGCTCTTCCATTCTGTTGCTGACATTGATATTGGCTTTGCAGCACATTCTTTGAGAAGTTGTGTTCTTTGATCTTTCAATCCCATTCCAAGAAGTTAAGTCCCCAAGAGCCACTTGGCTAGCAACGCAGATCTCCCTGGCAGGCTGAGGAAAGCCGCCAGAACCCCCCTTCCAACCTCTGTGTTTTTCTTCAGTGTCAAGTAAGAGCCAAATTAAAGTTTAAAGAGATGATGTCCTCAAGATCAGGAGTAAGAACCACAACCCGTTCAACCCTTATTCTGTGCCTTCCTGCTCCTTTCATGAGATTTGGGTGTTTTGTGTAAATGCTCTTTCACATGTGATTTCTTTCCAAAAAAATATCCACGGTTCTCTTCTGTCTGAAGGTTAACGGCTTGGGATAGGAGATGGTAAGAAATGGGTTGTCTTCCTGTGGGTTTTTTATTGTGCCTTTTATCTGCCTTCACTTGAGGTGCACCCAAAGGCTGCTCTGCCTTTTAATAGGTCAGGAGAAGGCAGGAAAGGGTTTAAGGGGCGGGAGGAGTCCATGGTTGATTCCGCACTTGAGAATCGACCTAGGTTCGACCTGGGTCCCTGAAAAGTACTGACCTAGGTCGACTCCGTTGTTACTCCCCACAGCAGTCGAGGCCGTTCCACCGGAGCTGAGCACACAGGACGGGATCACCTCAGCACCTCTTCTGCTCTTCGTTCTCGATTGGCTGTTGTGTTACGGCGGGAACGTGAATGTGCGTTCCCTTTTTTTTAACATAACGACCAACGTAAAAAAACCACAAAAGCAAAGTGCTCTACATAGCCCCTAAAAACCGAAGTGTATGCGTTCCTCCCATTGGAGGCAAAGTGGGCAGAATGCCCAGAGTATTGCCTTGTGTTAGAAGGCATAAAAAAATGCAAAATGCAGGTTTGTTTGTGGGGGTTTTCTATTTTCAGTGTTTTTTCCAGTCTTTGATCTTTCAATCATTCCAAAGTTGTCCCCAGAGCCACTAGGTCAGAAGAAGGCAGGAAAGGGTTTAAGAGACGGGAGGAGTCCATGGTTGATTCCGCACTTGAGAATCGACCTAGGTTCGACCTGGGTCCCTGAAAAGTACTGACCTAGATCGACTCCGTTGTTACTCCCCACAGCAGCCCTGAGACGCTCTCCACCGAACTGAGCACAGGGCGAGGATCACCTCAACACCTCTTCTGCTCTTCATGCTTTCGATTTGGCTGTTGTGTTCACTGGCCGAGAGGGCGATGAATATAGCCGTTCCTTTTTTTTTTTAACTTTATAACTGACGAAATGTAGCCACAAAGCAGTGCTCTACATAGCTAAAGCCAGTGGCGTTCCTCCCATTGGGCAAAGTGGGCAGATTGTGGCGGGTGCCAAAAATGCAGGTTAAGCTTTATTAGGGTTTTTTTCTATTTTCCAGTGTTTTTTCCATTTTGGCCTGCAGGTGAGGGGCAGTTTTAGGCTAGGCATGGGGGTCGGGAACCCAGCGGCTCACTTGAGCATAAATGGCTCTCATTGAGCTTGTGGTGCGGCTCCGGCCCCTTGCCTGGGAGCGTAAGGAGAATCCCCTTTGCAAAGAGGGGGGAAACAGCTGACGGCCGCAGGTGTCAGATCGGCTGAGTTTGGGAGAAAGGAGGGGGGTAGCACAGAGGCGCCCGGTCCTCCCTGCATACGGCTCGCAAACTCTGGGAGACATTTAGCCCGCTTACGAGGGCGCAGCGCGCTTCACCAGCCTCTTTCCCACTCATGGCAGAGCTGAGGAACTCCTGTGCCATGGAAGAAGCTCTGCCATGGAGGGAAGGAGGTCTGCAGAAACCGCAACTTTCGCTGTCGTGAAAGCAGGCCAAAAGCAGCGTAGAAGCAGCGAGGGTAAAGCAGGTACAAACAGCTTAACTAACTGGCTGGGATCCGTGGGGGGGGGGGTCCGATCCGCCCGTTTGGGAGGAGGGAGGTGGTGTATTTTTTGTTAATTTTTTAGTTATTTTCTTTTAAAAAGTTAAAAATGTGTTTCTTTACATAAATAAAATATTTTTTCTCATGTAGCACTTCATGGATTTCATAAGCAACGCACTATAATTGTTTTTATACAAAGTGTAAAGGTAAAAACCAAAAATACACAGTGTTATCTTCATTTTAAAATGTCAAAAGTATTTCGCTGACTCTCAATGTGTTTTTCTTTTCTTTTCGTGGAAAAATGGAGTCCAAGCTGGCTCTTTGAGCATAAAAAGGTTGCAGACCCTAGACTGCCAACACCAAAAATTTCAGAGATGTTTGGGGAGACTCTCCTGATGCTATCACCAGGAAAATCCATTCAGATAATTACGGCCAGGTTAGAAATTCCACAAATAAGCATGGCGACTCCTAACCCCAAAAGAATTTCCAATCCTCGACAAAGGTGTGTAAGGCCGAGGTTGTATTTTTGGCTCCCTCATCTTCCTTTAATTTATATTTGAATGATTTAAGCCCCAATTCTACAAAAAAACTAATGGACCCACCCCAAAAATTAAATACTAAAGGGATACCCCGCTATCTGATTTCTTTATGCTGAAATGAAGCCACTACAATCTTAGTCCATATACTAGAGTTGGTCTTTTTTAAGATATCCATGCGAATTTTCCATGACTACTGTCAAAAAAAAACAGTTTAGATTATCGAATTATGCCAAATCAAAGAAAATTCTAGTTTTTCTCTAAAATCTTGGAAACATGGCGAAATTGGGTTATTGGTAACAACTTCGCTTACACAGAGTTAAGGAATTCAATTATCTTGGTATTGTTTTCCAGCGCAAGCTTCCAATGGTCCAAAACAAAAGCAAAAGTAATGCAGAACTGCTAGGTTCCTCAAGCACCCTGTAATTACACAATTCTTTTTACATCAAAGGTAACCAAATTGTTCCAGCTGCTGTAAGAATATTTGAAGCAAAAAAATAATTTCATCCCTTCTGTATGGTTAAGCAACTTTGGCTACAGGAGTTTGACTCTAATATTGAGAAAATACAGTCCCTCCTTTTTACAGGAAAATCTTGGGTGTTCCAAAATGTGTGTCCCAAATAGGGTGATCTATGCAGAACTGGGTATACACACTCTATTGAAGCGAAAGCTTGGATTATGCTTTTTTAATTTTGGCTAAAAAATATTCTTTAGGGTAAAGGAAGAGTTACGTTATTCTCCTATTTAAAATCCTGACCAACTGGAGCATATGTCCTGGATTTGTTTCCATATCGAATCCAAAATAAGAACTCTGGGGATTCTCTTTACGGAATTTCTCCGAACCTCTTTGAATGCGAGGAATATATATTTAGATTGCTCAGCCAAAGAAGACTGATTGGATATGGAATTTCCAGTCCCTTCACCTCCAGTACAACTCTGCAGTATGCTCTCCAGACTTTCTAAACCTACCCATACTACATGGGAGAGATGGCAAAATACCTCTGTAGTCTTGACAGTCCATCACAAATTAAGCAGAGCATTTATGCTTGCCAGAGTAAATGCTCTTTCCTTCCAAAGTTACAATCGGGGAGAGATTTCAAGGTGTTTTATTTGCGCTGACAGGCGATGCCCATGCTCTGTAAAATGCCGTGGATACAATACCCAGCATATCCTCCTCTAGAATGTCCAGCTTCTACCCTGCACTCACGTAGTCACTATATAACCCCGATTATCAAAAGATAAAACAAATTTGCCTTTCTGGCTTTATGCTTAGTGAAGTATTTACTCAGTGATGCATCTTCTGAGATAACCGTTAGGGTCGCTACATATCTAGCGGAAGTAATATCTCAAAGACGGTACTAAAATGTGTCCCTCGATGTATCAAATCATCTAAATTACATTGTTGATTTAATGTCTGAGGCTCATGAGAAGTTGTTTATATCAGCTTTAATTAACATATGGATATCACAATAGGTCTCCAGAAAGTTTGTGTATAATTTATCCTAACTTAGTGTATTGGATGCCTTGTTGTATTGTTGTTTATGAAACGAACATACTGTATGTAGAATTATTTATGCCTAATAAAGGTTTACTGTACTGTACTGTGCTATCACCAGGTTTGGCGAGGTTTGGTTCAGGGAGTCAAAAGTTATGGACTCCTAAAGGGGGTGCCCCATCCCCCATTGTTTCCAATGAGAGCTAATAGGAGATGGGGGCTACACCTTTGAGGGTCCATAACTTTAGAACCCCTGAACCAAACTTCACCAAACCTGGGTGGTATAATCAGTAGAGTCTCACGAAGATACTCTGAAATTTCTGTGCTGCTATCTTAATAATTGCACCCCTGACAGCAGATACCCCTAAATTTCCCCAGATTCTCCTTTTAAATCCACTCCCTTCCTGCCAATGTCTGTCTGTCTGTCGGTCCGTCGGTCCGTCGGTCGGTCCGTCGGTCCGTCCTTCCGTCCTTCCTTCCTTTTATTCTCTCAATGCCTTTATTCTTATTCTTATTATGGTAGATTTCACAGCTGGAATAGCACAAGGAAGCATTAGATAATAAATACAAGATATTAGTTTTAAATATAAATATATATAAATATAAAATACAAAATACAAATTCAACTACATCCCAGGATACATTGAGCGTGATTCACAATTCCTATACCATTTTAGTTGTGCTCCACAGGTGAAGTAATTATTTTCAGGTGTGACTCATTTTATACCCTTACTTATAACATGAGTCATGCTTTATGCATCATTACGTTACTAAGAATCCTAGAAAGAACACCTAGTGAATGATTTGCAATATATTTTGGTAAGACTATATTTTTTAATGGTATAGGAATTGTGAATCAATGTATCCTGGGGTGTAGTTGAATTTGTATTTTGTATTATATTTATATATATTTATATTTAAAACTAATATCTTATATTATCTAATGCTTATTCAGACTTTATTGATATATTTATTCATAACAACATTTTAAACAAAATTAATGACAACAGACATTTTATATAATATTTATTAATAACCATGCTCTGTATTGTAATGATTAGCAATATTAATTTCACTATTTATTATCATAGGTAGCATATAGCAATGTTTTGAATGATGAAAAAAGTACGATTACTATACATATGCACTGAAGAGGACGCACATGCACTGAAGAAGATTAGCGAAAACGCACTTCAGCGTGCAGGCGTTTTGCTGCTGCTTCTTTGAACCTTGCTGCTCCTTTGAACTTGTACTATTTGGCGGCAGGTTGCTGTTTCTTGAACCGGTGCCATTTGGCAGTGTGGTGAGTGGACCGCAATTCCACCAGATTCCACCTTTTTTCCATGGTTTCCACTGGACTGTGAATGAAATATTTATAGAATTACGGTCGGGAGAACCTTATGGACTCATGAATGATTCCATTCTTTATTTTGTGAATATTGCATATATGCACTTTAGTCATTGTTGGCATTAACACTTCCTTGTGCTATTCCTGTTGTGTGGCAAGTTTTTTGGGGGGTTTGGCAAACCTTGTTCCTTGTTTCTTGTTTGAGTCTTGCCCTCATTTTTCCTTTCCAGATTTCACAGCTGCCAGATCTTTAGCTGGTTGTTGGCCTTCATTACAATTCGAGCCTCACCCAGAGGCCTAGGAAGTTGTAATGTATCAGCATAGTATTGATGCTGATCCCAGCAGGGCTGCCTTCTGAATTTGACCGATGTTAATTTTGTCAATTCGAAGATGTTTCAAGTGCTGCCATAGTGTTTTTGGGATGGCGCCCAGCACGCCGATTATTACTGGGACGCCCTCAGCTGGTTTGTACCATAGACGCTGCAGCTCGATTTTCAAATCATGGTATCTAGTGACCTTCTCATGTTCTTTTTCAATGACCCTGCTGTCACTGGGGACTGCTATGTCGACGATGGTCACTTTCTTGTCTTCGATCACGGTGATGTCTGGTGTATTGTGTTTCAACACTGTGCGTTTGGATTCAAAAGTCCCACAGGATCTTGACCTTCTCATTTTCCATTACTTTCTCTGGACAATGTTCCCACCAGTTCTTAGCTGTTCTTATGTTGTAATTCTTGCATAAATTCCAGTGGATCATCTTGGCACTGAGTTGTGCCTCTGTTTGTACTCAGTCTGGGCAATCCTTTTGCAGCAGCTGAGGTCATGATCTACAGTTTCATCAGCTTCTTTGCACAATCTGTATTTTGCATCATCTGAGGATTTTTCAATTTTGGCCTTGATCGAATTTGTTCTAATGGCTTTTGAGTGGCTAAAATCAGGGGTTCAGTTTCCTTTTTCAGAGTTCCAGTTGTTAACCACAGCCAGGTCTTTTCGTTATCCACCTTGTCTTTGATTCTCTCCAGAAATTGGCCGTGCAGTGCTTTGTTGTGTGTAGTCGTGCCCGCAAAGTCAGCGCAAGAACGAGACGAGACGCGGAGATAACATCTGGTGGAGAGAGCCAGCAGCGGGAGCGCGGGGGTCCGTGGTCCTGGCAACTCTGCCGCGTGCTAGTTCCTGGCACCTTTTATTAGGGTTATAGTGGGGGCGTGTAGAAGGGCAGATCGGGGGGAATCCGGGAGAGCGGGAGAGCGGGAGACCGAGAGATCATCATGTGATGCATGATCTCACCTGGCTGCTACGTGCGGGAGGAAGTATCAGCGCCTGGGTCTAATCCTCACCTGGGGGCGAAGGCCCATTGTCCCTTTGTCTGGGACACCTGGTGGTTGTGAGCCTGGTAGTTCATGACCTGTGACTCATCGGGGGGTGCGGGGCAGGGGAGCGGTGCGACCAGAAGATCGTAGGAGCGCTGGCATCCCGGCGCTCTACTTACGGTGCTGCTGGATCAGCGGCTCATCCCTACAGTTGTGCCAGCTTTCAGTCCTCATTTTAATCACATTTTTCTGTATTCTTGTTTGGTTTTCTGAGTCTTCAGCAAATGTCTGTTCTTCACTTCAATCAATGCCTGTTCTTGACTTTCCTTCACATAATCGGCCAGTGCATGCTCCTCCTCTTCCACTGTTTGCTGTACTTGCAGTAAACCTCTGCCACCAGATCTCCAGGGAAGGTATAATCTATTGGTATCACTGCATGGGTGTAAGGCATGGTGCATTGTCATAAGTTTTTCTATCCAATGCTTCCAACTCAGCCTGTGTCCAGTTGATGATTCCTATTATTATTATTAAATCCACCCCCTTCGTCATGGATTTAAAGGGAGAATCTGAGGTCCCCAGTTTAAACATTGAAAGTGATACTGTTTCAGGATGGGGAAGAATCAACCCCAAAATAGCATCACTTCAATGTTGTTTAAACTGAGGACCCCAGATTCTCCCTTTACGGTGGATTTAAAAGCAGAATCTGGACTCCCTAGTTTAAACACCATTGAAAATGATGCTGTTTGGGGGTGGATTCCAGCATTACTTGTTTAAACTAGGGAGCCCAGATTCTCCTTTTAAATCCATTTTAAAGGGAGAAACTGGGGTCCCCAGTTTAAATAACATTGAAAGTGATGCTGTTTCCCGCAATTGGGGGGACTGAATACAACACCATAAAATGTTTTCATAGCAATGATAAAACATTTTGAAAGCATTTTGAAAATGATTTCCCAAAAAAATTATTTCTGCTGTGTGGCATGCCCTATTGCTGTGTTCAGATTTGTGAGTTGGGGGATGTTCTATAATGTGATGGTGACTTTGAAACGACCAGATGGAAAAAATCATTGCTTAGTTGTGGGGGGGGGGAGGGTGGCTGCCCATGGGGGGACTCAGGTTTTGCCCAGGGCTCCAGTTTGCCTAGGCCCGCCACTCCTAAAAGCAGCATGTAAACGTGTGCTTTTTATATGTATGGCTGTCGCTCAGAGGTGGGATTCAGCCGGTTCGAGACGGTTCGGTGGAACCGGTTGTTAAAATTTTCTCAGTTTGCAGAACCTGTTGTTAACAGGGGCGTAACGAGGCAGCCCTGGGCAAACTGTAGCCCTGGGCAAAACCTGAGTTGGATGCCCCCCCCCCCCCGGGCAAGGGCGGCCACTCCACCACGACCAAAAAATGAACCAAACTGCACCAAACCTTGGGGGTGCCATCATCTCCAGATGATACCCTGAAACTTTGGTGCCGATACATCCAAAAATGCACCCCCTGCAGGAACATCCCAGAAATTTGCCCAAGAATCTTTGTTCTGCATTGAGTTTACTGCATTGCTGTCAATGGGGGTTGCAGGCTGTGGGGGGGCACATTTCTGAAGGCACAGTCTCAAAACGTTCAGGGTCTCATCAGGAGACTGCCCTAATGATACCCCCCCAAGTTTGGTGCAGTTTGGTTAAGGGGGGCCAAAGTTATGGACCCTCAAAACTGTAGCCCCATCTCCTATTAGCTCCCATTGGAAACAATGGGGGATAGGGGACCCCCTTTGGGAGTCCATAACTTTGGACTCCCTGAACCAAACCTCACCAAACTTGGGGGGTAGCATAAGGACAGTCTTCTGATGATACGCTGAAATTTTGGTGCCGCTAGCCTAAAAACTGCGCCCCCTGCAGGCCAAAAATGGAAAACCACTAAAATACCCAAAAACGAACCCAGCATTTTGATGCCCCCCACAAGGTGATGCCCTGGGCAGCTGCCCACCTTGCCCAATGGGCATTATGCCAGTGGTTGTTAATGATTAACTCCATAAGAGACAAGGGGGCAATTTCTGTCCCCGGGTGCAACAAAACTAATCAAGTGAGGGATGTAAAATCGCCCCTAGGGCCCCCCTGCCCCCCATGGCATCCCCCACCCCCACCCTGCGGCGCCCACCCCCACACACTTACTTTCGTTTCAAAGCGAGATAGGAATTTGCAGACGATCCCTAACTTAAGTCTCTTTTCTTCAGCCTGCTGCCCGGCTGTCTCTCTTCAGCCTCCATCCCTCCCCCGCCCACAGCTGAGCTGAGCAAAGCAGAGGGGAGAAGCAGCTGGCTGCCAGGGGAGAGGAGTCCAGGCGTGCCAGCCAGCAGCAGCAGGGCTAGAGGAGAGGCAGGCAGAGGGGCAGGCTGGAGGCTGATGCAGGGTAAGCAGAGCAGCACCAGAGGACTACTTACCCCAGAGGAGGATGGGGAGGAGGATGGGCGCGGTGGCCTCTGAGTCCAAGCAGCACCTAGAAGGAAACACCCACCCCCACCCCCATCGGGCCTGGGGCTCTGCTTGCTGCTCATGCACAGCCAGGCGGGGCAGGCTTGGATCCCATAGGGCGCACGCAGCGAGCTGGTGTGTGTGTGGGGGGGAGGTTAGGGTTAAGTTTTTAAAAAATATAGCCTTAAGTAAGCCTTTCCCCCTCCTCAGCCTTCCCCCCCACTCAGCCTTTCCCCCCACTCAGCCTTAGTTCCAAAGATGCTGCAGTAACAGAGGTCCTTTTCTGGCTTTCTATGCATTGCAACCTCCAGTTTACTTTCAGTTTGTGAATTTGTCCTCTCCCTGGTTGCACCAAGGGAGGGCAAAGACACCGGTGCAGATCGCGGATCTGGCACATCAGGTCTTCCATTTTAGAGCAACAATGCAGGGAAATCCATGTTCCAGGATTGCAAACGCCCCGTTTGGGGAAGTGGGCTTAGAAACCAGGAGTGGGGATCATTTTTACTTTCTCACAGATTTTTGTAAAGCAACACTCTGTCTGTTACGTTAAAAAGGTACATCGTTTTAATAAAAGCCATCGTTTGTTGGAGGTTCTGGAAGGAGATCTCGGTGCACACACACACCCCTTTCCTTTTAATGTTAATAAATTAAAGGGGGGTAACCAGAGTTCTAAAACAATCTCAGAAATCTTATTCTAAAAGTGTATTAAAGGCTGGAGTTGCTGCAGATGGGTGGGATTACTACTGTATTATGCTAAAGTGAAGTCGTTACGGATGACGCAATAAAGAGACGAGACACAGCGATATCAGGTTCCGGTGGAGAGAAGCCAGTGGCGATCTAGCATGATCCGTGGATCTGGCTAATCGGCCGGGCTGGGGTCTCTGGCACCTGCTATGAAAGGAGTTTGAAGGCGGGAGAGGCGGGGAGAAAGGTTGCACAATTCATGACTCATTGGGGGCTGCATACGTGCGGGAGGAAACGTTCCTGTCTGGGTCGAATCCACACCTGGGGGTCTTGTGACCCTTTGTTTGGGGCATCTTGTGACCCGTGAGTCAGAGGGATCTTGTGATGGGTGTGCGTGTGCGCCCAGAAGGGGACAGATGGCGCAGGCATTCCTGTGCACTTTCTGAGGCTCTGCTGGTTTGCTGGTGCACCCCTACACTAAAGCAAGACATTTCTTTATTTTAAAAGTTTGAGGGAGGACACCCTTTTATTTCTACTGGGGGGGGGGGAGGAAAGTTTCTGCATAGCATGCCCAGAAGCCGATTCAAAACAAAGGATACAAATATAATACATAGAGGTATTATTTATTACTACTGTTTATATTCTAATATTTTAGCCCTATGTGGGAAGTTTAATTTTTGTTGGCCATGCCTCTTGTCCCTTAAATGAGTTGTTAAAAATATAATTAAACTTCATATCTTAAATAAACTTAAATATAATTAAACGCCATATCTAATAATTAATTATGAATATTAGGAAGTTATGGGATTAGCAAAGGGCAGTCTTTCATGTTCATGAATTATAAATAGATTGGTTGTTGTGGGTTTTCTGGGCTTTTTGGCCGTGGTCTGGTAGATCTTGTTCTAAAGTATCGCCTGCATCTGCGGCTGACATCTTCAGAGGTGTATCATAACACACTTCTCTATGGGATACACTCCAAAGATGCCAGCTGCAGATGCACGCGAAACTTTAGGAACAAGATCTACCAGACCACGGTCACACAGCCCAGAAAACCCACAACAACCAGTTGAATCCGGCTGTGAAAGCCTTCGACAATTCAGCTGAAGTTCTTTGCAAATGAATGCCAGTGAACTTTAGGTTTGCTATTTGTGCACAATGGAAAGAAATATATATAAACAACATTTTCCCCCTAGCATGACCATAACAGTCTATTTTCCCTAAGGCTGGTACAAGAGTCCCATCTGAAATAGAAGAGCAGTGAACTATGTGTTGTAGAGAGATTTATTTTTCTCCTGTTACCATCCTGTTAGCGTTACTGTGAGGTACAGTTTGGGAAATGTTTTGCTGTTGTGCCCAGCTGTTCCTGCACACTTGAATATTATAGCACAGAGCAGCCAAATGCAGGCTGCATTACCTTTGTATTAAAAACAGGGCCCACCTTTGACCCAGTTGAGAAGGAATTATTCTATTATAGTGATAAGCCAAAATGTATTAAGATTATACTTTTAATGAATTTAAGATGGATGTTTCTGGAACCAGCAGAGAAGAGGAGCAGTGGAGAAGAGCAGTGGGCCAGAAAGGGCTGAGGAGCTCTGATTTTCCTTTACAGAGGGCTTTTCTCAAAGCCACATCTTTTAAACAGTGTATTTTAAACAGGGGTTTTCTCTTTTTTTCTCCTTGTCCTAGGGCTGCTGATTGGTGGAGGCTGCTGAAGGGGTGGGGCTTCTCACATTTTGAAATCTTTTCAGTTAGTGCTGAAGGGGTGGGGCTTCTCACATTTTAAAATCTTTTCAGTTAGTCTTTTCAGCTGTTTTACTAAATAAGAACATATTTTAAGGGATAGTAGAAGGTATAGAAACCTTAAGAGGGAGGCACTAATTAAAATCAGTATTTGAATATCTAAACAAAATTAGATATGAAGGCAGGAAGCCAGCAGGGGGATGGGGGCTTTCCAGTGTTTTGCACTGAGTGTCACATGTATAACTATCTGCCACTAGGACAGAAGTGGGTGTGCCCTCGCTGCAATGAGCTCCTGGCACTCACAGGAGCGTGTCTTTGTTCTCTTGAAGCCAAGGTGTGAGACCTGGAGAAGCTGAGAGGAAGGCAGAGAACCCAGCAAGCGAGGCTTTCAGGGACCTAGCAGCCGAGTCCCACTCCCAAAGGTGACATCTCTTCAGATGTCATGGAGAATGAGAGTCTGGGTGACAGAGGGTGCCAGTCTGAGGTGGTGGGAAGATAACCATAAGATGGGACCCCTTCCTTAGCTGGTGGTCAGATATCCTCTAGCACTGAGGATACCCCTCGGGGAGGTGGGGGAGGCTCCTTGTGAGTGGGTGATTCGATCGTTAGGAATATAGAGAGTTGGGTTTGTGACAGAAGTGATGACCGCATGAGTGACTTGCCTGCCTGAGATGCGAAAAGGTTGCGGAAGTCACGCTTCGTCTAGATGCGCTGTTAGACAGTGCCGGGGTGCAGTCCAGCAGTTGTGGTCCACGGTAGTACCAATGACATTAGGGAAATGTAGCGAGGGAGGTTCTGGAAGCTAAATTTAGGCTGCTAGGAAAAAGGTTAAAATCCAGGACCCCCAAGGTGGCATTCTCCAAAATGCTACCCTGTTCCACGCGCAGCGCCCGAGGCGAGCTAGGCAAGCGGAGATGCAGGGTCTCAATCACGTGGATGAGAAGGTGGTGTAAGCCAGAGGGTTTCAGATTTGTCAGGAACTGCCGAGGGAACCTTACGGGATAAGGCAGGCCTGTACAAAGGGGCCGGACTTCATCAACAACCAAAGAGGAACCAGGCTGCTGGCATCAGCATTAAAAAGATGGCAGAACAGCTTTTAAACTGATCCTTTGGGGAAAGCGGAACTAGGAGCTGAGGTGACTTTGGTTGAGGAATATACAAGGTCCATGCGGTCTGCAGACAGAGAGGGAGGGTTTTTCTAAATCAACCACATACAAGCGAGGAGCATAGCAATGTGATAAGTGATGAGTGTCTACAAAAGGCTAGAGGGTAAAAACACATAAATCCCAGGTTAGGGACAGAGACAGAGAATACAAGTGTCTCGATGCTAATAGTAGAAGCATTAGGAGCCTAAGATGGGGGAGCTGGAGTACACGAAGTTTTGAAGGAGGACATTGATATAGTGGGCATCCCACAGAAACATGGTGGAATGAGGAGAACCAGTGCAATGCTCTTATCCCAGTTTACAGGCTCTACATGAAGGATAGGACCGGGCCTATTGGGGCGTGGGGTCGCCCTCTACATCAAAGAGAGCATGGTGTCACATAAAATAGACAATGCAGAGGTGAGCTGATTCCTCTACAGAAGCACTGTGGATATCAATACAAGGGGTGAAGCATAGTTTAACATTAGGAATATATTATCGTCCCCCTGACCAAAGTGCACAAGAGGATTCTGAGATGGAAAAAGAAATTAGAGAGGCCAACAAAAGCAAAAAATGAAAGTGGTAGTAGAGGCGATTTTAACTATCCCCACATAAACTGGAAAAGTACATGTTCAAGGTCATGGTAAGGAGAGAACATTCCTGGATATGCTACATGAATGTAACTTAGAGCAGATGGTTGTAGAATAACCCAGGGGAGATGTGATCCCTGAATCCCCTGAGTCTATGTGGGACCCAGGACCTGGTGTAGGAAGTCAGCGTTGTTGAGCCGATAGGGAACAGCGACCACAATGCTGTCAGATTCCGGTATGTCTGCATGCCCAGAACAGAAGTGACAACTACTAATGTAGTTACATTTGCCGTTAGAAAGGGAAATTTGTCAAAGATGAGGGGGATAGTGCGCTGGAAGCTGAAAGGGAAAATCAAGAGAGTCAAAACTGTCCAAGGTGCTTGGAGGTTATTTAAAAACACAGTCATAAAAGCTCAGCTGGAATGTGTTCCACAGGTTAGGGAGGGCAGCGCCCAGTCCAAACGAAAGCCACCATGGTTAACAAAGGGAGGGTTGAGGAAATTATTAGGGAAAAAAAGATGTCTTTTAGAAAATGGAAGTCCAGCTTAACTGATGAAGAATGCGGGAGAGGAGAACACAAATGGTGCTTAAAGAGAAGCAAGTTAGCTGTAAGGGAGGCAAAAAAGGTTTATGAGGAACACATGGCTGCGAACATCAAGACCAGCAACAAACAGTTCTTCAAGTACATCAGAAGCAGGAAGCCAGCTAGGGAAGCGGTAGGCCCGTTAGATGATGAAGGAACAAAAGGTGAGCTAAAAGATGACAGGGAGATTGCAGAGAAGCTGAATGAATTCTTTGCATCTGTCTTCACCCAAGAGGAGGTGAGGAAAATTCCTGCACCTGAACCAAGCTTCTTAGGAGGTGAATCCAAGGAACTAGCAAAGATAGTGGTAGGCAAGGAAGAAGTTCTGGCAGCCATTGATAACTTAAATGCTATCAAATCCCCTGGCCCAGATTGCATTCACCCAAGAGTTCTTAAAGAGCTCAAGCATGAAATTGCTGATCTTCTCACTTTCATATGCAACTTATCCCTGAAATCAGCCTCCATCCCTAAAGACTGGAAGATGGCCAATGTCACACCAATCTTTAAGAAAGGGTCTAGGGGGGACCCAGGAAATTACAGGCCAGTCAGTTTGACATCTGTTCCTGGTAAATTAGTAGAATCTATCAATAAAGATAAAATTATTAAACATGTAGAAAAGCAAGACCTGCTGAGGAAGAGTCAGCATGGCTTTTGCAGAGGCAAATCCTGTCTTACAAACTTACTAGAGTTCTTTGAGAGTGTAAACAGGCATGTGGATAAGGGGGAACCAGTGGACATTGTCTACTTGGATTTCCAAAAGGCTTTTGACAAAGTTCCTCACCAGAGACTATTGAGAAAGCAATGAAGGAATAAGAGGGGAAGTCCTCCTATGGATTAAAAACTGGTTGAGGAACAGGAAACAAAGGGTGGGTATAAATGGGAAGTTCTCACAATGGAGAGATGTAGGGAGTGGTGTCCCCCAAGGATCCGTTATTAGGGACCAGTGCTCTTTAACTTATTCATAAATGACCTGGAAGTAGGGGTGGGTAGTGTGGTGGCCAAGTTTGCAGATGATACCAAATTATGTAGGGTGGTGAGAACCACAAAGGGAGTTCTTGGCGAAGAGCTCCAAGCGGACCTTGATAAGATTAGGTGAGTGGGCTAAGAAATGGCAAATGCAGTTCAATGTAGCAAAATGTAAAGAGTGAGAGTGCACATAGGGGACAAAAAAAAATCCAAACTTCACATACAGCTAATGGGGTCCAGTGCTATCAGTCACAGACCAGGAAAGGGACTTAGAAGTCTTAGTTTGATAGCTCCATGGGAATGTCAACTCAATGCATGGCAGCTGTGAAAAAGGCAAACTCTATGCTGGGGATAATTAGGAAAGGAGTTGATAATAAAAGCTGCAAGGATTGTCATGCCCTTATATATAAACCGGTGGATGCGAATCCGCACTTGGAGTACTGTGTCCAGTTCTGGTCGCCACATCTCAAAAAGGATATTGAAGAGATAGAAAAAGTGCAGAGAAGGGCAATGAGGATGATTGAGGGACTGGAGCACCTTCCTTATGAGGAGAGGCTGCAGCATTTGGGACCTCTTTAGTTTGGAGAGAGGGAGATGTCTGAGGGGGGGGGATATGATTGAAGTCTATAAAATTAAGTGCATGGGTGCAGTAGAAAAATGTTGGACAGAGAGAAATTTTTTCTCTCTTTCTCACAATACCTCAGAACCAGGGGCATTCATTGAAAATGCTGGGGAAGAATTAGGACTAATAAAAGGAAACACTTCTTCACGCAACGTGTGATTGGTGTTTGGAATATGCTGCCACAGGAGGTGGTGATGGCCACTAACCTGGATAGCTTTAAAAAGGGCTTGGACAGATTTATGGAGGAGAAGTCAATCTATGGCTACCAATCTTGATCTGAGATTGCAAATGCCTCAGCAGACCAGGTGCTCAGGAGCAGCAGCAGCAGCAGGCCATTGCTTTCACAGCCTGCATGTGAGCTCCCAAAGGCACCTGGTGGGCCACTGCGAGTAGCAGAATGCTGGACTAGATGGACTCTGGTCTGATCCAGCTGGCTTGTTCTTATGTTCTTATGTTTTTAGTTAGTATTTAATGTGATGATTTTATTGTTTATTATATACTGGAAGCTTCCCTGAGCCTGGGAGGGAAAGGGTGGCATGTAAACTGTATAAAATAAATGGAATTACGTAGGCATTACTGCCAGGAAAGCCAGTATGATGAAGTGGTTAGGATCTGGGAGACCCAAGTCTGAATTCCCACTCTGCTATGGAAACTGGGCCAGGCACTGTCAGAAGGGGATAATGTTGTAAGCTACTTTGGGTCTCCCAGATCCTAACCAAAAGCTTGCGCTGCTTATGACCTGACAGACTCTATAAGCTCTTTGAAAAATTTAGTGTTTTGGCTATCTTCGCGTTCATGGTTCTGCTTGTTCCTTGATTGTATGCCAAGCAAGATTGTCTTGATAGTCTTTGCAATGGACCACAAAGAATCATGTTTTTACGCAATGTGTGTGATGAGGTATGCCTTGAAGAGTGTCAGTTGATGGGCAGAGTTAAGGTAGAACTGGGAAAAGCAGTTAGAACCTGGAACTGGGAGAGTTAAGACTAAGAGCATTGTCAGTATTAAAATTCAATGTGTGCAACTACTGTGAAAAACATGACTTGAAATTTGTCCCTGTCCTCCCTCCCTCCCTCCCTGGCTCTGTGCTGTGTTTCCAGTGCGGGGGGGGGGGGGGGGCAATTGGGGGTGTTGGATATAATTCCATAAAATGTTTTCAAAGCAGTAATAAAACATTGAAAGCTTTTGGAAAATGTAGTCAGGAAATTTCATTTTTGCTGTGTGGCATGGCCCCATTGCTGTGTTCAGATTTGTGAATTGGGGCATGTTCTATAATGTGATGGTGACTTTGAAATGACCTGGGGCAAAAACAAATCATTGTTTTGTCATGGTGGGGGAGGGCAGCCACCCATGGGGGTGGGGGCGCAAAACTCAGATTTTTGTCCCCAGGCTCCATTTTCTCTAGATACGCCTCTGTTAAAAGAAAATATGACCTCCTACTTTCAGTTTTGTAGAGGCTAAGTTCTGCCTCATGAGGGAGGGCGCTGGGCTTGAAAACTGGCGAAAGTACCAACAACAGTACTGGAGGGGAGGTACAGAAAAATCCATAAGCAGAATGAGGGGGAACTGCACCTGGGGCGCGCAGACCCTGCACCACTGCCACAGCACTGCCCACCCTGTTCTGGAACGCCCCGCCCCCAGAACGCCCCGGCCACACCCCCACCGTGTCACTCCCCACCCGGCCCGTTGGCCCCACCACCATCAGAACCTGTCAGTGGAGCCTGCTAGAGGTTCTTTCCTGATACGTGATATAAAAGTACTAACTCTTTTTACCAATTAGTATAAGTGTCTAGATACCTTTGGAAAATTTTATCTGTTTCCCTGTGTATACCTCCAACTGTTCTGGCATCATGCCCAAGTTGACTGTCTGTGATTGTCAGGAATATGTTTTGTGGCCACGATGCCCCAATGTATGGAATATGTAGGGCTCACTCTTTTGCTCCCAGACCTTTCCTTACCAAATCACCCCCCCTCAGGCCTCCTCCGAGTTAGTATTTAACCATCCTTGGAAACCTCCTTGACTGCTGGGTATGTTCCTAAAACCCTAGCATGGTGGTTCGATTTTACTGCAGCCCCTCATTTATTTCTCATTGGCCAATACAGGCTCCCGAACAATTTACAAGATGCGATACATCCCCTTTCTGAGGCCACTCCTCCTGTTTCATGGTCCAAATTGTCCAGCTGGGTACCCGGTTTTGGATGGTTACGTATACTTGTTAAAAGAGTGCTCTCTATAGGTTTTTTTTCCAGTTTTGTTTGTTGTTGCATGTACTGTGTTCCATTTAGCATTACTTTGCTGCGTTGCCTCTGTCAGTTCTCCCATTCTTCCTCTCATCCAGCCCCCCCCCCCTACTGAAGTTCCCCTTCAAGTGCTCTCTTCTGCTTCAAGTACAACTCCGTTTCTTAACCATGACTCCCTCGCTCTGCTCGGGCCATGTTTGAGAAGGGGGCAGTTATGTGAGCATGTGGTTGCTGGCTGATTGATTATTGCAAAAATGATTTTATTATGGGGAAAAGCATGCTAAGGTTCTTTATTCAGTCATAGGCCTGTTTCATAGAGAAAAATTCTTTTCACTTGCAGTAATAACCAACAGCTGATAACAGAGTTATTTAGGTCTGTAGTGTAGAAATGGTACATTTACAGGAGGTCGCCATGGTAATGTTGAAAGGGGAGGGAAGAGTAACTTGAATACATCTATTGTTAGGACGTTGATTTGCTGTAAACTTAACAACAAGAGAAAATTAATTCCTACTTCACTATTAAACTGATTCTATAATAGAACTATATATACTTGTTACCTAAGAAAGAACAGTAGGAAATGTTAGCATACTTTTGTAGAAAATAAAGGTTAAGATTCCTTGTTTCACAAGAGAAATCATGTTAAGTGTAAAGGAAACTTAGTTTTCCTAATATAAGGCCTTACAAATGACAGCTGGCAGGAGATGCTAAAACAAGATAAAGTAAAATGCTGTATAACAAGAGCGTTCACTTAGAAGAAAAATGTAAAAATACATTTTCTTCTCAAAAGGTCAAAATGACCATTAAACAGGACGTGGGGAAAAGGCTGAACGTTGCTGGAGTCAGCAAAACCACTCTTTTAGAAAGAGACGTGTCAGAAACTAGAAAACAAAGAGCCTGATTAAGGAAATAGATGCAAGTCAAACAATTCCCCACTTTACTGAAGGTTAACAACTGCTTGGGGTAGGAGATGGTAGGAAGTGGGTTGTCTTCCTGTGGGTTTTTTATTGTGCCTTTTATCCACTGGAAGTGCACCCAAAGGCTGCTCTGCCTCTTTTAATAGGTCTGGAGAAGGCAGGGAAGGGTTAAAGGGGCAGGAGGAGGCCATGATGGGCAGGAGAAGGAAGCAGAAGAGGCCAGAGAAAGAAATCTCTCAGCTGAAAATCTTTCTCTTCTTGTCTCATTTTCCCCCAACAGCAAATGTGACTCTGGATCCAGACACGGCCCATCCCCGACTCATCCTGTCTGAGGATCGGAAAAGCGTGAGGGAAGGAGGAAAAACTCAGACTCTTCCAGACAATCCTGAGAGATTTGACACTTATGGTGTTGTACTGGGCCGTGAGGGGTTCACAGGAGGCCGCCATTTCTGGGAAGTCCTTGTGGGAAGTGAGGGAGGATGGGGCGTGGGGGTGGCCAGAAAGTCTGTGAGGAGGAAGGGAAGGTTATACTTCATTCCTGAGGAAGGGATCTGGGTGGTGGGGAAGTGGGCAGGGGGGTGTTACTGGGCTGTCAGAAAAGGCTCTTCTATTTGCCTGACCCTGAGTGAGGAGCCCAAGAGGATCCGAGTCTGTCTGAACTACGATGGGGGTCGAGTGGCCTTTTTTGACACTGACCGAGGAGCCCTGATCTATGAGTTCTCTGGAGCCTCCTTCTCTGGAGAGACCCTCCTGCCCTACTTTTTGGTGTTTGAAAAAGCCCCCCTCAAACTCTCTTCTTAAGACCTTCTCTTCACGCCAGGAGCATAAAAATATTGTTTCTCTGAAGCCCCCCCCCTTTTAGTCCTGCAAAGGCCTCTCCAGGCTCCCAGCCACCAAAACTGACTGGAGTAAAATGGGGACATTCCCCCCCCCCCATTCCCCAACTTTCCTTTGTATCTTATCTGAAAATAAGAGTAACATAGTTCACTTCATAAAGAATAACAGGCTGGTTGAGGACAAGGAGGGCTCTGAATAGAAACCCCCTGATTCCCCTCAGCCTCCTCCTGCCCCCATTCCTGTCGGGCACAAGAGCAACAACTAAAAATATCCTCCAGAGGAAAACGAGGCCCTGCAAGTTTAAATGAATATTCTGGACTTTCTCTTTTCTTTGGTTTCGGGGCACCGCCTGTTAGGATTCGCCTCTTCTCAGCATTGCCTTTCTGGAGGGCTCTGAAGATCCTTTCCCTGCCAAGGTTGCTACATTAATCACAGTTGTGTTTCAGACACCAGTAGCTGAAAAGATGTCCAGCTTATAATAAAGTCGTGTTGCCTTGAAAACTGGGCTTTCTGGAATTGTTTTTTGAGAGGTGGGGTGGTGCATATTCTAACTTTCAGACAGTCAGAAGTGTGCTGATATTTATTGACTGCAACCAGCATCTCCAGTTGAAGAGAAAAATCAAGGGGGGGGGGGGGGTTTGCATAGCCAGGCTCCTGCTGCCTCGCATTAAAAGCTTCTTATAATGTTTTTGAGTCTCTTTTTTTTCACCCACATGGCTGTCTTGCTCTCCTTTAATTTCCATTAGTATTTTGTTGTGATTTAGCAAGTGTCAGTCACACGAGTCAGCTAAGAAAGAGTTTACTGTTAGTATGTCAAGTAGTTGATGATGTCACAGCTTAAGTAGAGAGCATGCTGAACAGCTATTGGCTAGTTAGCTAGAGAGCCTGATAGCAACATGACCAAGTCTGTATAGTTAACTTCTTCTTCTCCTATAGAAATCCTCTAGGAAGCAGCAAGGAGGCAGACAGGGAGACAGCTAAGTGATAGGACAGTAGACCAAATGTATATAACCTTCTCTACTGCACGTAATAGATAGTAGTTATTTTTTCCTATTGTTATAGCAACAAAGACTCTGACTCTGTTATTCCCTGCAACTCTGCCAACTCTACCAAAGAGCACATACAACTATAGGAAAGAATCTGGGTGGTGGGTAAATGGGGGAGCTTCTCCCATCCTTCAGTCAATAATGATGCCTTTCCCTTGACCAGGGAGCTCTTCTAAAGGGTCCGAGTCTGCCTGAACTATGAAGTAGTGGGTTGAGTGGCCTTTTTGACGCTGACTGAGGAGCCTTCATCTAGGAGTTCTCTGGAGCTTCCTTCCCTGGAGAGACCCTCCTGCCCTTCTTTTGGGTGTATGAAAAAGTCCCCCTCAAACTCTCTTCTTAAGAGAGCATCAATAAGAAAATATTTTTTGTGAATGGCCCCCTTTTTGAGTCCTGTAAAGACCTCTCCAGGCTCCCAGCCACGAAAATTGACTGGATTAAAATGGAGACATTTCCTCCCCTCCGTTTCCCATCATGCCTTTTCCCCCTTTGCATCTTGTTTCGTAGGGGAGTATATAATACTATGGAGCCCATGCTCTGAAACAGCCTCTCTCTCTCTCCAGGGAAACTAGTTTCTGTCTTCTGAGGATCAGTTGTAATTCTGGGAGATTTCTAGGCCCCACCTGGACACGAACAACCCAGTGTAGAGCTGAATAGGAATTTGAACCCAGGCCTCATCAACTCAAATGTACTACATTGTGCACTGCAACAAACTGGGTCCTGGTGTTTATAATCCTACTAATTTGTTATCTGTTCTGCAATAAAATCTGCTGATAAATGGGCCCAATTGGGTGGGTGTCCATCTCCCTCACTTGACCTGCTGGCCACTGACCAGCCACCCGTTCACTCTAATGTGCCACGCCCCATCCTGCCTGATTGGGTGAGTTTTTGAGCATTTCTCCTGCTCCCAAAGGAAGAGGCGTAGCTACCCTGGGACACGAGGGGGCTTTGCCCCAGATGCCACCCAAATCGGTCACGTGGGAGTGCATTTGGCTACTCGCCCCCTCCCCCAAGCAGCCTCTTGGCTACTCGTTGCCTCCCTCTGCTGTGCTGCATCCACAGAGAAGCCAGAGAAGTCCTTCCCCTGTGCAACTAAAGCCTCTGGTGGCTTTCAAATTAAGCTTTACTTCTAGGAGTGGAGCGGTGGCCTGGGGAAGCCTGGGGGCAGGGACAAGGCCAAGGAAAGAGCGCCCTCCTGCGGATTGGGTCCCATCTCCCCACCCCCGCTTGTCCAGCTGGCCCCTGAACAGCCACCCTGTCATGGTAATATGCCACCATCTCCTCCTGTCACACAAAGATATCCATCACTTTTCTTCTTGGCAAGTGACCTGTTGCACTGTACTTCATAGTGGTTTGACTACTGAATGAGCAGTTCCAGCTCCTGTCAAAAGAGAAGAGTCTTTCCCAACCAAAGGGAGCAACTCTGAAAAACATACTTCACCTCCGGTCTTCTAGTGCAGCCTCACTTACCTGTATTGGCTGTTCAAATAGGTCTTCTGGGCAGACACACATTGGGATGGCGCTTGTGTGCAGGTTTGCCATTCGGCGGCGGCGGCGGCAAGGGGGGGGGGTTCAAGCTCCCAGCTCCCTCAGTTCTCTTTTCTGCCGCTATATTGTTGGTTTAGCTAAGGCTCCTGTCTTTTAGATAATTTCTACAGATTTTATGTGTTGTGGGGTGAGGTGGTTTTAGCTGGTCATCCCTTCTTCTCCTTCAATGCTTTGTCCTGAGTTTGGTCTTCATCATCGGGGATCCGCCCCTTAGGAAGAAATCAAGCCTCATGGGTGGTCTGTGCAGATTGTCCCTCAAGGCATTGTTTGAAAAGTGCTCCCAGCGTGGGACAAAATGAGGCACCAAGTCAAACATGACCTTTGTTTGTTGTGCCTGGGGGACGCCTGTAATGTTCAAGCCTGTACGATTTGCCAAAGGTTTACCCTCAGAGCCCAGTCAGGCTGGGCAATCCGTGTGGAAGCAGCCCTGTGGGAGTGGTCCTCTGCATGAGACTTCAGTTAAACTGCCCAACTGCCTCAGACAGAATGTTCACGCTCTGAAAATCTCTCCCAGCATGCAATCTCATCTCAAGTTCTCTCTGTGTTTCTTGTTCTAGGTTGTCGTTCTGGAGTGCCGAATGTGCACCACAGTGTTTTGTGGCCCTCTAATTCATTTAATGTCAGTTCCAGACCATTTTCTAGCCCTGAAAGCATCGGGGTAAGAGAGGCTGGTTGTCTCTGCCATTTTCCCCCTAGATTGGTTATGCTGGCAGGGGCTGATGGGAATTGTAGTCCATAACATCTGGAGTGCCAAAGGTTCGCCACCACTGCCCTAGATTGTAGTCCTGGAGTGCCTCTAATGCATGCCACAGTTTTTTGTGGTCCTCTAACTCGTTTAATGCCCGTTCCAGCTTTTACCCTGTCCATTTCTGGCTAGTTTCTTCGGGGTCTCTGTGGCCCAGACAGCTGCTTTAGCCTGTTGGGGCTTTGCTCATTCGTGAGGGTGTGGAGTCCATAACCTACTTGGGGGAGATAGCATCAGCCAAACTCTGGCCAGAAATAATCAGGCGTGGTGTTTCTCAAGTAAAAGTTTCAGAAGGTCAGGACTGAGCTGATGGGGAAATCAGGAGTTGATATTCTGGGTCAGGGATCTAAAAAGGGGTCAGATGTTGGGGGGGGCACGGTTGGAGGTCATGCCCCAGAGCCATTCTCTGCAGAGGCGTAGCCAAGGAAAATGGAGCCCGGTGCAAAATCTGAGTTTTGCCCCCCCCCAGGTATGGACGACCTCCCCACGACCAAAGGCTGCCCTCCCCCACTACAACCAAAGAACAATTTTTGCCCCATGTCATCTCAAAGTCACAATCACGTTATAGATCCCCCAACTCACAAATCTGGGCTTCCTAGTTGAAACAACATTGAAAGTGATGCTGTTTGGGGAGGGTTGGGGGAATCCACCCTGAAACAGCATCACTTTTAATGTTGTTTAGACTACAGAGCCCAGATTCTTCTTTTAAATCCACCTTAAAGGGGGAATCTGGGCTTCCTAGTTTAAACAACATTGAAAATGACGCTGTTTCAAAGTAGATTCCCCACCCAACCCCAACAGCATCACGTTCAATGTTGGTTGTTGTGTTTTTTTCCAGGCTGCGTGACCGTGGTCTGGTAGATCTTGTTCCTAATGTTTCACCTGCATCTGTGGCTGGCATCTTCAGGGGTGTATCACAGAGAGAAGTCTGTTATACACTGTGTCCAGACTTCTCTTTTTACAGACTTCTGTCTGTGATACGCCTCTGAAGATGCCAGCCACAGATGCAGGCGAAACATTAGGAACAAGATCTACCAGACCACAGACACACGGCTGGAAAACCCACAACAACCAGTTTAATCCATCTGTGAAAGGCTTCAACAATACTTTCAATGTTTTTTAATCTAGGGAGCCCAGATTTTCCCTTTAAATCCACTCAGAAGGGACCAGAATCGGTGTAAATTTGAGGGTGCCTGTCAGGGGAGCAATGTTTAAATTAGCAGTACCAAAATTTCAGGCTACTTTCAGGAGACTATCCTGATGATACCACCCAGGTTTGGTGAAGTTCGGTTAAGGGGGTCCAAAGTTATGGACCCTCAAAGGGAAGCCCCATCTACTATTAGCTCCCCTTGGAAACAATGGGGGATGGGGGCACTCCCTTTGGGGGTCCATAACTTTGGACCCCCTGAACCAAACTTTATCAAACCTGGCTGATATCATCAGGAGTGTCACCTGATGATAACCTGAAATGTTGGTGCTGCTAGTCTAATAACTGCGCCCCCTGCCGGCCGACACAGTAAAAACACTAAAATATTTTTTAAAATAAATTTGTGAGTTTTGGCGCCCTCTTCAGGAGTGCGCCCGGTGCAACACGCGCCCCCTCCCATCCCTTGGGGGCTACGCCCTTGATCCTCTGCAGGGGCGCCCCTGCCCTCCCCCCTCACGTGGCACCAGCGCCGGGAACAGCAGCCCCTTTGCAAACCCCGGGAGTGCCCAGGGAAAGGGCGGGCGGAGGTTTGCAAACGCCGGGAGGGAGGGAGGAGACGCCCCCGCCCCTGGGTTTGTCTCCTAGTTTCTCTTTTCTTTTTGCAGCGAGCTCAGCTCCGCCCCCGAGCAGGAGGAGAGGCGGGAAAACGCAACCGGCTCTCTTGCTTCGTTTCTTTCCTTGCTGGAGGCAGCCATGGCGGCGGCGGGTGCCCTGAAGGAGCTGTGCGAGGAAGCCTTTTGCTACGTCTGCCTGGAATGCCTCAGGGACCCGGTGACCATTGCTGGGTGCGACCACACTTTCTGCTGGGCCTGCTTGACCCTCAGCTGGGGGGCCTTGGAGGGGGCCGAGGTCTCCTGCCCCCAGTGCAGAGCCCAGGAGGGGACCCTCCGGCCCAACCAGCAGCTGGCAAACCCTGCGGAAATCACCCAGAAACTCCGGCCTTTAGAGGGGAGCACCAAGAAGCGAGGCGGGCAGAAGCGAAAGAGGGGGGTCTGCGAGCTGCACCAGGAGCCCCTGAAGCTTTTCTGCCAGGAGGACGAGGCCCCCCTCTGCCTGGTCTGCAGCAGATCCCGGGAGCACAAAAGTCACCAGGAGATCCCTCTCGAGGAGGCGCCCCAAGAAAACACGGTGAGCAAGAGATGGGGGGGGGGGAGACTTTTGGGGGTTCTTGGGAGTGGCTCAAAATCTCACTTCCAACTTGTGCCCAGCGCTGCTTGTTGATTTGTGACTATTAAGAAAATTTAAAATATACAAGGTTATATTAGTTCCCCCCACCACACACACACACACACACAAATTGGCCCCTAAAGCAGCATCTGGTAACAAATGGATGAAAATAAAGGCGCATGAAGAAAGGGTTTAACCTCCTGATGGAGGGAAGGGCCTGCTGCCACCTCCTCCCCCCCACCCCCAATTAAATCTGAAAGGTGGCTGAACAATCCATTTAGGTCCATCCATATTCCTACAGTTTCAGCTTCACCTCCTTACATGTTGCGATCCACTTTTGGAGTTTTGTCATCGTAACACCCAGGAATTCTCCTTGCAAGAAAGGAAGGTGTGGCATTTGGGGGCTCCTGTGGCACATTGCAAAATGCCGCTCAAAGCAGGTATAGGGAGAATGTGGTTCACCTGGCCCCAGGTGTTGTGATTCGTTCATTGACTTCCGAAGGAATCTGTGGCTGAATGAAACCTGTGGAAGCCCAGTTTCTCCCACCAACCCCAGCTGAGGGAGGACATTATGGGATCTGGTTTATTAGTGTTTGTTTTGGGGGGTGATAAAGAAAAAGAAGAGTTTGGATTTATACCCTGCCTTTCTCTCCTATAAGAAGGCTCAAGGGGTCTTACAAACTCCTTTCCCTGCCTCCCTCCACAACACACACCTGGTGAGGTAGGTGGGGCTGAGAGAGTTCTGTGAGTAGCCCAAGGTCACCCAGCAGGCTCCATGTGTAGGAACAGGGGGAAAATCAAGTTCACCAGATAAAGTGTCCACTGCTCATGTGGAGGAGTGGAGAAACAACCCTGGCTCTCCAGATTAGAGTCCACCTGATGTTAACCACTACACCACCCTGACTCTCAAAAGAAAGACAACAGGGGTGAGTCCAGCCCACTGGCTTCCTCTTCCTGACATGGAGGATGGTCAGGAGGCAGAAAGGGAAGAGCCAGCCATTTCCAGAACCACCAATCCCCAGTCACCATTTCCAAGTAGAACGTAGTATACAAGAACAGTTTACTCCAAGTAGGAGGGAGGACACTTGGATGATGGATTTAGATTTAGGGAGAACTGACTTTAAAGTTGAAACTGAAAAGGACTTGACTGACCCTCCACAGTGTGGAACCTTTTAAGACTCTTGGGGCGGCTGCAGATCTCTGGAGGTTCCTTCTCAGGCTTCCCTGTTATCTGCACAGGGACCCAGATGGCTTCTCTCTACCCTCAGAACTCCCTTGTCCTTCAATACCCCCCCCCCCCCCCCCCCGTTTCTCTCTGGGACAAGCCTCCCAACCCCAGATTGAAGTCCACAACTCACAGGATCACACTCTGTTGTATCCAGCTTTTATATTTTACAGTTTTTGTGTGTTGTTTTCTACCAACCAAGGCACTCATTATTTCCAGTCATCACAAGGAGAGAGACAGTTTGGGGGGCAAAAATGAAACATCCTGTTTCCTTGTTTTGGGCCTCAGGCAACGGTGGTCGGTAGAAAAGGGACAGTTTGCCAGAAGCACCAGGAGCCTCTGAAGCTCTTCTGCAAGGACGACAAAGCCCTCATCTGTCTGGTCTGTGACTGATCCAAGGAGCACAGAGATCATGAGATCCTTCCTCTTGACGAGGCCTCCCAAGAGTACAAGGTAGGTAGGAAATCCACAGGGAAAGAGCCGTGGGTCCTTCCCTTCTCCTTGGTCTCTTTGTGAGGAAACTCCCTGCAGGTTCTGCCTCAGCCTCTGGGCCGGAATTGGGGAATCGCAACACCACCCTGCTGACTCCTTCCTGGCTTGGTGGCTCCCAAAGGCATTGCTTCCTGCCAAGACTAAAGTGTGGAGGTAAGATAAAGTGGGGTGATTGACTCATTTCCAGGAGCAGCAGTGGCGTAGGAGGTTAAGAGCTTGTGTATCTAATCTGGAGGAACCGAGTTTGATTCCCAGCTCTGCCGCCTGAGCTGTGGAGGCTTATCTGGGGAATTCAGATTAGCCTGTACACTCCCACACACGCCAGCTGGGTGACCTTGGGCTAGTCATAGCTTCTCGGAGCTGTCTCAGCCCCACCTACCTCACAGGGTGTTTGTTGTGAGGGGGGAAGGGCAAGGAGATTGTAAGCCCCTTTGAGTCTCCTGCAGGAGAGAAAGGGGGGTTATAAATCCAAACTCTTCTTCTTCTTTGGTGACATCTGGCAAGCCCATTGCTTGGGTGTGCTAAGAGGGGGGAAATATCTCACTCCCCCTTTTAACCGCACACACTTCCTCCTTTCCAGACCCACAGCTGTAGTTGCTTCCACACAGAGTTTCCCTTCTTTTGGTGTCCTCTTTCTTGGCCAAAGAGAGTTGGGGAATGTGTGGAATGGAAGATATGCGTTTCTTCCGCCATCCTCCATCTGGAGCAATCTAGTCTCTTGTCGGGCATATTTTCCCAATGTACTTCACCTTGAAGTTCTTTGCAAATTTTTTTTAAAAATTGTTGCTCCTGGGTGTATTTTTGTGAATTAGGAATAATTGTAAATGTAAAAAAATCCTCCTGTGGTGGCACTTGGGGTGGGGTGGAATGTCCAGGTGGTAGCATTCTTTGTGTCCCTGGTGGGTATCAGAAGAGAATGGGGCACCATCCCCATGAGCAAGATGGCTGTGTTCAGCATTTGGGAAATGTTGTTGAAGGTCCCATTGCAGACAGGGCGTTTATGGACCATTTAGCTTCGTGTGTGTTTTGTAGTAAACTTCTGAAAAAGGAACCAGTCTCAGTTTCAGGTCTCTCTTCCCCCAGGATGACTTTTGTGGCTTTCTGGAGAGAGTGAAGAACAACAGAGAAAGAATTGTGGCGTGTAAAGCAAACACAGAGGAGGAAAGCCAAGACCTGATCGTAAGTATCCCTGTAGCTGGGAAGTGAACAGATCCTAGGTATAGTAGGGGTGGGGGGTTAAGTGCAAATAACAGAAGAGGCAACCCCCCTCCCCTTTTTCTCTATTCTCAGGTGTTTTTGTTTAGGGGAGAATCACTTGACTTTCCAAGGTGCTCTGCGCTGTGCGGTAAATCCTGGGCACATGAAACCAGTTGTGTTGATTCCCCATTTGAGTCAATGCGCCAACACTGGGAGCCAGGAGAAGTCCCTGAAAGGACATGAGGGTCTCTCCCTCCTGAAGAAATGCTGGGTAGAAATGCTGAGAGATACTTCACCGACCCTGAACTGGGCCAAGGGTTGCTCAGCCATTGCTGATTCCAACGGGGAAAGTCCTTGGGGTGCTCAGTAGCATGTAGATTTTGCCCGTCATTTTTTCTTGTCCAAAATGCAATCAGTTTAAATTGGGGGATCAAGTGAGGGGAAGGGCCTCTCAGTTCTTTTCTACTAAAACATCGAACCTTTTTGTCTATTGAGAAGTGGGGGGGGGGGAGGGGGGCTGTTCTGTTCCCCAAGCAAACTAAATTCAGGAGTTTTGCACTTGGCCGGAACAGAGTGTAAGACCCATAAACAAATGAGTAATAGTTCAAAAACAGTTTAATAATATTGAAAGTTTAGGACTCTGACTGCTCCCCCATGAAGTTTAACTAATAAAGAAAAACTGGCGATGCTGGAAACAATTGAAAATGGTTTGAAGAACTTGCATACGCCAACCCTTCTTTAACTGCTTCTAGGGAAGTCTGCGCTTCTTTGCCATTTCTGAGATCTCCCAATGTCCTCTATTTGGACTGTTTCCTTGCAATTCTGTTGAAACTTGATTGCTCAAATACAATGGATCTTTAACACTTTGAATGTCTGAGATATTGCTGTCTCCAGCCTTCCCCAGATAACTGAAACGAAAACAGACTGTGAAACAGGAACTGCTAACTAATCAGAATGCTGTAGTGCTTTGCCTCTTAAAGGGACAGGGTCTAACTAAGGTTCCCTCCCACAGATTACTATACAAAAAACCAAATACGCCCATTCTACCTAAGACAAAACTGAGGCTTAAATAAAGAAAATGGCAAAGGTGTCTCTAGCACTGTGATGGCGAACCTTTGGCACTCCAGGTGTTTTGGACTACAATTCCCATCAGCCCCTGCCAGTATGGCCAATTGTAGGGGCTGATGGGAATTGTAGTCCATAACACCTGGAGTGCCAAAGGTTCGCCACCACTGCTCTAGCATGACAGGAAGTGTCAGCACACGGAGGGTGTTTTATTGGGGAAACAAATGGCCAAAAGAAGCCTCTTCTGCTCTCTGGAGTCCTCTGTGACTGAAAGAATCCTTCCATGTGTATTTCGGCCCTCAGAATAAGTCTTTGGAAATCTTTCTTTTTCCCTGCTGAATGTGGATGTGATCTCTGTGAAAGGCCACAGTGCCCTTCCGACAGGAGCCTCCTAAAGTGCCTTTCTCCCACTGCCAAGACCGCCTGTGTGTGTTGTGCTGGCCTGATTCCCTTCTCCTTCCATTTCAGAAACAAGTGACGGGACAGAAGCAAGAGACGGTCACCAAGTTCAGAGAACTGCACTCATTTCTGGAGGAACAAGAGAAACGTTTTCTGGCTCACATGGACGAGGTGGAGAAGGAGGTGGCAAGAAAAAGGGACCAGAACCTGACTGAACTCTCTGAGTGGCTCTCCTCTCTGGACAATCTCACGCATCAGATTGAGGAGATGTGTCAACAGCCGGCCAGTGAACTCCTGCAGGTAAGAGGGTGGCAAAAAGAACTCCCCTTTCAGAGAAGGCCCTTTCTGTTCATCCTTCACTTGGCACAAAGGCAAATGAGCCCTATTTGTATTGCTGGCAGGTTTTTCCCTCTCCTCGTGGTCTACTTTTCCATCTGCCATATTTCATTTCCACCCAGGCGCAGAGTGGAAGAAATAGAGGGGCCATTTGAAACTCCCTGATAGACTGAGGCCACTAAGCTTCCGTCTCAGAAGAAGAGGAAGTGTGTTTGTGTGTCAACCAACAGTCTGGGGAGCTACATGCAAGTCCAACGTGGTTCATGTGATTTGGGCCCAAACTCTCTTTTACTTGCTGAGCCGTGTTAGCAACACTGCAGGAAAGGAGGGAAAGGTCTTTAAAATGCTAAAAGATGACAGCGTTTGGCTCTTCTTCTCTCAGTGCCTGGATCTATCCTTCCACTCCCTCCCGCCCATCAGATGACATTTCTGAAACTTTAAAGAAAAGGGCAGTGGCTAGATTGTTCTAGTGTTGTCACATTATAGTGATCTGCTGCACTAATTATTGGTTTTAGTTTCAAAGAAATAAAGTGCAGGCCGCACGTTTCCAGTTATAACTGTGCAACAAAAAGGCCTAAGAACTTACAAAAAATGAAAGCTGGGGACCGGCATGCTGTAACAATGCCACCGTAATCTAGCTATTATTTTGCCCTCCCTTGGCAAGAAGGAAAATAACAGAGACAGGATTGAAGCAAGGAAGGTTGCAAGGAATGCCTCTGTATGCACAGGTGGCCAGGAGAGCGACCCACCCTAATCACAGGACTTCCTGCCTTCTGCATGAGGAGAACTCCCTGTGTGAAAGTAGCCACTGCTGAGTCCTCAGAGCAGATCACCCGGCTCTACTCTGAAATGGCCCCACTTCGTTGATATTCGCCTCATGGAGGTTTCCACCCACTTTATGGAGATAGACTCTTCCCTTTGAGTGGTGTCTGCTGGCTGAATGCAAGAAAAGGGCCAGAGTGCAGTGTCGTGCCCCCACAGAGCCTTTGGTTATTTCCCCACAGTCAGTATGGTTTTGATTATGGTTAAGTCTTCTATGGGAGGGCATTTTAGTTAGCCCCTGCCCCTTTAAGACTTTTCCCAGTAGGCAATTTCCTTTTCCTTACCCAGCAACCCTCTGGGTTAGTTTATTCAGCCAGTCAATGAGGTGCTAGGGAGCGGGTGTCCGTAATATTCGTGACGTCCACATCTCCCATATGGGGGGCTAAAGAGAAATCCATATACCTATGTTGTGGTCTAAAGAGAAGTCGATAGGTTTATATGGTGGTCTAAAGAGAACAAGCCAAGTTTATCAGCAGTGAGCGCAAAGATGAGGAAGAAGAGTTTGGATTTATATCCCTCCTTTCTCTCCTGCAGGAGACTCAAAGGGGCTGACAATCTCCTTGCCCTTCCCCCCTCACAACAAGCACCCTGTGAGGTAGGTGGGGCTGAGAGAGCTCTGAGGAACTGTGACTAGCCCAAGGTCACCCAGCTGGCGTGTGTGGGAGTGTACAGGCTAATCTGAATTCCCCAGATAAGCCTCCACAGCTCAGGCGGAAGAGCGGGGAATCAAACCCGGTTCCTCCTGATTAGAATGCATCTGCTCTTAACCACTACGCCACTGCTGATCAAGAACAACAGAGCTGTAAGGAAGCAAGAGACAGTGAACTACCTGAAAGCAGCCAGAAAAGGACAAAGTCTGCAGCTTCTTACATCCCGAACACAAGCAAGTACTCCGATTAGTTAGACCAGTGATGGCGAACCTTTGGCACTCCAGATGTTATGGACTACAATTCCCATCAGCCCCTGCCAGCATGGCCCATAGTCCATAACATCTGGAGTGCCAAAGGTTCGCCACCACGGAGTTAGACCCAGGGAGGAGTTAGGATCTTGTTTCTCTCCTTTAATAAAGCCATGATAAGAACTGTTGAAGCTGGCTGGTGTCTCCCCCTTTCTGTCCCAACCAAGAACAGGGCACCTCCAACAGAGTCACTTGGGGGGGTCAGAACATGCAGAATCCTGCAGGGTCTGGGGGGTTTTCCTGGTGCGGCCTTTGAGCAAGCACTGAGGTCTCTCTTCTTTCTGTCTCTGCCATTTTTCCTTAGGATGCCAGAAGCATCTTGCAGAGGTGAGTGGATCTTTCTCATTAACTTTCCTAATGCTGGGAGGGGTGTGAGTAGCCTGTGAAGAACGTGGTCCTTCAGGATTGTGTGTTTTGTGTGTGTGTGTTAAGTGCTGTCAAGTCGCTTCCAACTCATGGCAAACTATTGTCGAAGGCTTTCACGGCCGGAATCACTGGGGTGCTGTGTGGTTTCCGGGCTGTATGGCCGTGTTCTAGCAGCATTCTCTCCTGACGTTTCGCCTGCATCTGTGGCTGGCATCTTCAGAGGATCTGATGGTAGGAATGGAAAGCAAGTCCAGGATACTTCTATTCAGATCCATTCACCTATTGACCTTGCTAGCTTCATTGTTACTCCCATGCTGCAGACTTCTCTAAAACTCACTACTGCCAGGCTACTCTCTATTCGGTGATGGCCTCACCTTTTCACCATTGCATATATACTCCACTTGCTTTCCATTCCTACCATCAGATCCTCTGAAGATGCCAGCCACAGATGCAGGTGAAACGTCAGGAGAGAACACAGCCATGCAGAACACGGCCATGCAGCCCGGAAACCACACAGCACCTCATGTCAAACTGATGAATTAATGTCCTGCAAGACATCTGATCATTGAGGGCCTTGCTCAGGTCTTCCAGACTGAGGGCCAAGCCTTCCTTTGTAGAGTCAACCCATTTCCTGTTGGGTCTTCCTTTTTTCCTGCCGTCTTCCACTTATCGTAGCTTTATTGTCTTTTCCAGTGAATCTTATCTTCTCATAATGTGACCAAAGTACCATTGGGGCTGATGGCCAAACCAGGTGTAACTAAGATTGTGGGTCTCCATCCGTCTGTCAGTGGAAACAACTTATATGCAGAGTCTCAACAAAACAGGAAATTGTGAAGTGAAACAGTGGTGAGGGTGGCGGTGGTGGTCTGTGCATCTCTAGAAGGGTGGTGTGGGCCCAGACTCTCTTTTACCCAGCCTCCTTGCACCTCTGGTATTCTGTCATGTTGTCGTTGGCACAGGCACGAAATGGCTGGCACAAGATGGGTGCTGTAGAAGAAGAGGAAGAGTTTGGATTTATATCCCTCCTTTCTCTCCTGCAGGAGACTCAAAGGGGCTGACAATCTCCTTGCCCTTCCCCCCTCACAACAAGCACCCTGTGAGGTAGGTGGGGCTAAGAGAGCTCTGAGGAACTGTGACTAGCCCAAGGTCACCCAGCTGGCGTGTGTGGGAGTGTACAGGCTAATCTGAATTCCCCAGATAAGCCTCCACAGCTCAGGCGGAAGAGCGGGGAATCAAACCCAGTTCCTCCAGATTAGATACATGAGCTCTTAACCTCCTACGCCACTGCTGCTCCTCTGCTGTAGGAGGTGGAGTCAACCAACAAAAGGGCTGCTGCAGCTGATCTTCCCTCACTCAGTGAAAATCCTAGTCTTGTGGTGGTAGCTGCTTCCCCATTAAAAAAAACACTCCAGGAAATACAGTGTTGGAGTCTCCTCAGCGACATCCGTTCTACAAAATGGCAGTCTGGAAACTTTATTTGCCCCAAATAATGCCTCAGTTGGTATTAGGCTGGCTGTAGGAGCACTTTAGAGGTGAACACTGTCATGGTTGCCTGACCCAATCCGATATGCTCTAGATCAAGGGTAGGGAACCTGCGGCTTGAGAGCCGCATGCGGCTCTTCTGCCCTTGCACTGCGGCTCCACGAGCCGAGCCGCCAGCCCCATCCTTGCCCGCCCTGCAAGCAGCAGGGCAAGCGCACCAATTGCCCGTGGCCGACTGGGCCACGCCGCGGGTTTCCCCTCTCGCCCGCCCTGTTCGAGCGGGGCAGGTGTTCTCCCGGCGGCCGGTGAGGCCGAGCCGCCAGCCCCATCCTTGCCCGCCCTGCAAGCAGCAAGGCGGACGCATCCATGTGCTTCTCAGAATGAGTGGAGTAAAAGGTAAAAAAACCCAATATATACAGTGTTATCTTTATTTCAAATGTCAAAAATTATTTGCGGCTCCAAGTGTTTTCTTTTCCCGTGGAAAACGGGTCCAAATGGCTCTTTGAGTGTTAAAGGTTCCCTACCCCTGCTCTAGATGTTGAGGGTCGTGTGAGACTCTGCCTGAGGAAGCGGGAGTTGGTGAGTGTGGCTTGTTTCCCATTTTTTCCTACCACCACGTGACCCTTAAGTGTGCTGCCTCTGCTCAGAATTAGTCCTTGGCTGTTTCCCCACTGGCAATTTGCCCCACATTCAGGGATGTGGGGAAGCGGGAATAGCAGCAATTCTCCCTTCTCCCCCAGTGTGCTTTTTGATTTGTTCTTTTCACATCAGCCGTTGGGAAGAGAAAACCCACTATCAGGAAGCCATGATGTTGCCGCTGCCCTGCAGGTGCAGCCATAGTAACAACTGGGCTTCCGAAGTAACCCCTTTGTCATGCGTAGCAGCCCATTATTGGGCATACATGTCTGGTGATCAGGAAATTCGTGCTTCTACTGCAAGTCTCCCCAGGTAGCTTGAGAGCAAGAGAAATTTGTATGAGAGATTACAGGACTCAGAGATTCCACACCTCCCTCGGGGGGGGGGGGGGATGATGATGATGAAAAGGAACAGCAGGAAGGACACTTCTGTGAATAGTGATGTCACGTGACTTGTTTCTTCCACTGTCTGTCAGCCTCTGGGGTGCTGTGAGGTTTCCGGGCTGTATGGCCGTGTTCTAGCAGCATTCTCTCCTGACGTTTCACCTGCATCTGTGGCTGGCATCTTCAGAGGATCCTCTGTGTCAGCCACAGATGCAGAAAGCAGCGTCAGGAAGAATGTTGCTAGAACATCGCCATGACCCTGGAAACCCCGCAAAGCACAACCAGTGATTCGACCGCGATGAAAGCCTTCGACAATATAAGAAGAGCCTGCTGAATGAGACCAGCCATCCATTGAGTCCAGCATCCTGTTTCTCACAGTGACAAGAGTCCTGGACGACCAACAAACAAGGCTCAGAGGCCGAGACCTTTCCCTGCTTCTGCCTCCTAGCAGGGTTATTCATCAGTTAAATGCCTCTGTCTATGGAGGCTCCCTCCAGTGACCAATTCTCATAGCTGCTGGTGGACCTCTGATGGACCATGTATCTGTCCAATCCCCTTTTACGGCTATCTGTATTTGTGGCCCTCACTACCTTGAGCCAGCAATGAATTGAAGAAGTACGTCCTTTCGTCTCTCCTGAACTTATTGCTCAACAGCTTCATTTGGTGTTGTGGGAGAGGGAGAAAACGGTGTGAAAGCGCTGAACCTAAGTCCTCACAACCCCCCTGTCTGAGAGAGTGAGAGAAGGGCGGTCTAAGGTCACCCAGGGAAACATAGGGCTGGATGTGGGACTGAACCAGGGTCCTGCTGTCCTCGGCCATTTGGGCTCTTAGCGTTGAGGTGCAGCCGGGTGCTTCGCTCTTGGGTTGGCCCCACAGTTCCCCATTCTGACGAGAGCCTCCTGCTGTGACGCTCCCTCCGTTTTGGCCCCCGGTTGCGTCATCCACTCATCGAAGGGAGCAGGAGGAGGTTTCTTGTTGCCTTTGGGGAGGGCGGGGCTTGAATCCATCAAAAATACAAGAGATTTCAGTGGTCTGTGGAATTTGTGATGGAAAAACAGCCTGGAAAAACAAAGAGTCACTGGATGAGCTGTTGGGTGAACTGGGAAAGGCGGGGCTGAGTGACAAGTGATTAATTATGCTTCGTGGTGAGCAGTTTTGTTTCACGGGAAGCAAAGCAATCAGAAAAGCTGTGTTTTGACAGAATTTGGAAACTTTGCAGCTTCTCTGATTTCACCGCAGTGGCTTCAGAAGAGGCAAAAATTGCGCAAAAATGCGCAAATGGAAGTCTTTGGTGAGAGACAGGCACTCTCGCTGCAAGGTGGAATACAAATGCCAGACGGGCGACAGTCACAGTGACACAGGAAGCTGCTGCATCCCGAAACAGATCCCCGGTCCCTTTACCTGGAGGCGCTGCAGACTGAGCCCAGGAATATTTGCATGCTGAGCAGATTCTCCACCACTAAGCCTCATCCCCTCCCCCAACCATCACCCTGAAGTCCAGAACTATAACCACCCCAACTTCCTTTCTCTTTCGCTGGACATTTGCAAGGCAGAGATGAGCAGAGGGGATGAGGGGTTGGGGCGCTCCAGGCTGATCTTTGCTTGTTAAGGGTTGGATCTGGTTCCTCACACCGCAAATTTGATGAATCATGGCTGTTAAAAGAGAAAGCAGAGCCCATTTGGTCACGAATTCCGCCGGAGGGAAGGAAAGGCTCCTCTCCCTCATCCATTTTTCATGCCCAAACATCCCCCATGAGGGAAGTTACTTCTGTATTTTTTCTGCTTCACACGCATTGAATACTCCATGTGGAGCAGCAACAATGAAGAAGAAGAAGAGTTTGGATTTATATCCCCCCTTTCTCTCCTGCAGGAGACTCAAAGGGGTTTACAATCTCCTTGCCCTTCCCCCCTCACAACAAACACCCTGTGAGGTGGGTGGGGCTGAGAGAGCTCAGAAGAGCTGTGACTAGCCCAAGGTCACCCAGCTGGCATGTGTGGGAGAGTACAGGCTAATCTGAATTCCCCAGATAAGCCTCCACAGCTCAGGCGGCAGAGCTGGGAATCAAACCCGGTTCCTCCAGATTAGATACATGAGCTCTTAACCTCCTACGCCACTGCTGCTCCTGAAGAAATACCCCCCCCCCCAATCAGCAAAGGATAACAAGAGCTCTTCCTCTCCCAGTGGTGGTGTTCTGAGTCTAAACAGGTTCTGTTTTATTTTTCAGTAAGCCTGCCCTACAACCACTGTGTGGTTTTGGTGTCTCAGGAGCTACAGAGAGGTGGACGTTGCTCTCTGAAGAGCCTCGCATCCTGCCAGTGTGGTGTCGTGGTTAAGAGCAGTGGGTTCTAATCTGGAGAAAAGGGTTCGCTTCTCCGCATGAAGCCTGCTGGGTGACCTGGGGCCAGTCACTGTTCTCTCAAAACCTTGACGTGATTTTCTCCAGGTATAAGAAATTCAAGATTCCAGTGACTGTGCTGTTTGCACTGAAGTGGCAGATCTGGGACCTCTCAAATCTAAATCCCCTTTTGGAGGGTATCGGGAAGCAGTTCAAAGGTAATGAAGAAATGCTGAAGGGATTTCAGACTGGGCATCAGATTGGGCCAGATGTGTTTTAGTGGGTTTCAGGTGGCTTTGGAATTCTGACTCAGCATGTTGGGCACAGCCACAAACTAGATGCCACAAAACAGCTTCCAGTGGAGACTGAGCTAGCCACAAAATTTGCTGCTGTGGCATACGTTCAGCCACACAGTGAAGGTCCTATGCTGCCCAGGCAACAAATTTAAAATGCTGCCCAGCCAATCAGAAGCCTTGCGTGGCAAAGGTCCCTCCTCTCCCTGGCCACTTGGTGAAATACTTGGTGGGCACCAAGTTGGGACCCCTGACTTTCATTATTAGCAGACCTGGGAATGTGAGAATTGTATGTCCCAATTCACAAGGCTATTTTCGTTCACCATTGGGCTATATCAGGGGTAGGGAACCTGCGGCTCTCCAGATGTTCAGGAACTACAATTCCCATCAGCCTCTGTCAGCATGGCCAATTGGCCATGCTGGTAGGGGCTGATGGGAATTGTAGTTCCTGAACATCTGGAGAGCCGCAGGTTCCCTACCCCTGGGCTATATCAATAGGAGTATATAGTGTCAAGATCGGACTTGATGGCCTTTGTGGTCTCTTCCAACATCATGATCCTATGAAAGTTTTGTGGTCAGAATTCTCCCACAGGTTTAGTTCAGAATTTCATGATGTGGTTTTTCTGGATTTTTTTCCGTGATGCTGCTCCGTAGTCCTTTGTGTGTGTACACTGTCCCAAGTGGAAGGCAGTGGCAGAAGGACCACCCAAAATGAAAGGAAGGGGCATAATGGAGACACCCACCCAATCCCTTTCAGGAACTTCTACCACCATTCTCACTGCAGTGTTTTTATGACCGCATTGGACATATTGGACTGATGCAAACTGTCCCTTTTGACTGAGGGGGTATCTTTGCTTGACTGTGTTGAAGCTGAGTTCACAAAGTGGTCTCAAGGGGACTGATAATACCATCTTCAGCAGAGTTACACCCCTCTGAGCCAGTTGAAATCAGAGAGTTTTGAAGGGCATAAGTGTGCTGTGGATGGCACTGTGGAACCTCTGTTTGGAGGGATCCAATGTTTAACAAGAGTAGACCCTTGGACTACAGTCTTTGACACACTTTCTATGAAGTGAGTGTCCAGTCAAAGTGACTAGTGAAAATAATGTCAATATTTTCACATACAAAAATGTGGAAAGAATTTTCCCCAAAAGTAGGTTCTCCTTAACCTTCCATCTGAAACTCAAAAGAAATATGTATGCAGGTGCCATCAAATCACAACGATCTTATGGCCACCTCAGAAAGAGGCTTCCAAAGCAAGAGAGGAGTAGAGATTTCTTTGCCATTGCCTTCGTCCATAGAATCTTCACTGGTCTCCCATCTAACTACCAACCCTACTTGGTTTTTGTTTCTGATGAGATGGGGCTATATCATAACACCTTCCCTCCCCAAGAGAAAAACAGACAATATTGTCACAAAAATTGTGATAGGCACAAGGATCTGCTGTTCACTTTCGGTCCCTTTGCTTCCACAGACACTGTGAATTCTGGACTTCATCTGCAGAAAGGTATTTCTTTCTTCATATACCAATCAATTGTTTCTTAGGTAAAAACCTTCACCTTTTAATGTGTTCTCGTCTACTTGGTGTTTCTTCCAGAGAGAACATGCAGGCTCTGGTTTTGTTCCTCCTCATCTTTCCATTCTTGCCACAGGCAGCTCCTTCTTGTTCTGAGGAGGAGGTCTGCCAGGGTGAAAGAGGTGTTCTGGGAGATACCTTGAATGAGAGGATTTCTTAGAACAAATACTTGAAGGTTGGAATGAGCAGTCATGTCATTCTTGTGGTACAGGAATCTCCCCAGAACAAGAACAAAATTCATGTAATACCTTCATTATTATTTAAATTGGCACAAAATATTGTGTAAGCTTTCGAGCACACCTGACTGGATGTTACAGTTGTTAAAAATGCCGAAGGGTGAAAGGCCAGTTCTCCAGGCTGTGGTGGGAAAAGTCTGATCTCGCAGGCGTCCTCTAAAGGGTGCAGGAAGGCCTTTACGCTCACTTGGTTGCTGGCATGATATTAGTTTGCAGCACATTCTTTGAGAAGTCTTTGTTCAGTCTTTGCTCTTTCAATGAAATCTAGAGTTCTCCCTGTTGCCACTTGAGAAACGCCTCTCCCTGGCAGGCTGAAAGCCACGGGAACCCCCTTCTAATCTCTGTGTTTTCTTCAGTGTCAGTAAGAGCCAAATTCAGTTTTGAGATGTGCCATTTTATGAGATTCAGGTGTTGGTGTAAAATGCTCTTTCACATGTGATTTCTTTCCAAAAAATATCCATGATTCTTTTCTCTCTGAAGGTTAACTGCTTGGGATAGGAGATGGTAGGAAATGGGCTGTGTTCCTGTGGGTTTTTTATTGTGTCTTTTATCTGCCTTTGCTTGAAGCACACCCAAAGGCTTCTCTGCCCATCATCATCATCATCATCATCATCATCATTATTATTATTATTATTATTATTATTATTATTATTATTATTATTATTATTATTATTATTATTATTATATTATTATTATTATTATTATTATTATTATTATTATTATTATTATTATTATTACTGAATAAACCGCTCTCCCCCAAAGGGCTTTTAATAGGTCAGGAGAAGGCAGGAAAGGGTTAATGGGGCGGGAGGAGGCCATGATGGACAGAAGGAAACAGAAGAGGCCAGAGGGAGAAATCTCCAGCTGAAAATCTTTCTCTTCTTGTCTCCTCATTTTCCCTCAACAGCAAATGTGACTCTGGATCCAGACACGGCCCATCCCCAACTCATCCTCTTGGAGGACTTGAAAAGCGTGAGGTGTAGAGAAAAACCTCAAACTCTTCCTGACAATCCTGAGAGATTTGACCATTGTTGGGCTGTGCTTGGCCGTGAGGGGTTCACAGGAGGCCGCCATTTCTGGGAAGTCCTTGTGGGAAGTGAGGGAGAATGGGGTGTGGGGGTGGCCAGAAAGTCTGTGAGGAGGAAGGGAGAGTTTAAGTTCAGTCCTGAGGAAGGGATCTGGGAAGTGGGGAAGCGGCGGGGCTTCTTCTATCCTTCAGTAAAGAATGATGCCTTTCCCTTGACCGGTGTGCCGAAGAGGATCCGAGTCTGTCTGAACTATGATGGGGGTCGGGTGGCCTTTTTCGACGCTAACCGAAGAGCCCTCATCTATGAGTTTTCTGGAGCCTCCTTCTCTGGAGAGACCCTCCTGCCCTACTTTTGGGTGTCCAAAAAAGGCCAGCTCATACTCTCTTATTAAGACCTTCTCTTCACACCAGGAGCATCAAGAAGATAATATTGTTTCTCAGAAACTCCCCCCTTTAGTCCTGTAAAGGTCTCTCCAGGCTCCCAGGCCCCAAATCTGACTGGAGTAAAATGGGGATGTTCCCCCCATTCCCCTTTTTTATTTGTATCTCACCTGAAAATAACAGTAACATATTTCACTTTATAAATAGCAGGTTGATTGTCAAGGAGAGCTCGGTATAGACACCCCCTAAGCCTCCTCCAGCTTCCATTCCTCTCGGGCACGAGAGGAACAACTGAAAAGATCCCGCAGAGGAAAATGAGGCCCTGCAAGTTTAAGTTGATATTCTGGACTTTCTCTTTTCTTTGGTTTATGGGGCACCAACTGTTAGGATTTGCTCTGTTCAGCATCGCCTTTCTGAAGGGGTCTGAAGATCCTTTCCCTGTCACGGTTGCTACAATCAACATAGTTGTGTTTCAGACAACAGTAGCTGAAAAGATGTTCTGCTTATAATAAAGTCATGTTACCTTGAAAACTGGGCTTTCTTGAATTTTTTTTTTGGGGGGGGGGGGTATATTGTAACCTCCAGACAGAAAGAAGTGTGCTGGTATTTATTGACTGGAACCATCCCCAACTCTCCAGTTGGACAGAAAATTTTGGACAGAAAATTCAAGAAGAAGAAGAGTTTGGATTTATATCCCCCCTTTCTCTCCTGCAGGAGACTTAAACGGGCTGACAATCTTCTTGCCCTTCCCCCCTCACAACAAACACCCTGTGAGGTAGGTGGGGCTGAGAAAGCTCCGGAAAGCTGTGACTAGCCCAAGGTCACCCAGCTGGCGTGTGTGGGAGTGCACAGGCTAATCTGAATTCCCCAGATAAGCCTCCACAGCTCAGGCGGCAGAGCTGGGAATCAAACCCAGTTCCTCCAGATTAGATACACGAGCTCTTAACCTCCTACGCCACTGCTGCTCAGTTTGCATAGCCAGGGTCCTGCTGGGTTGCGCTTGCATCGAAAGTTTCTCGTCATGTTTTTTAGTCTCTCTTCAGAGAATTATAAGGTTTTTTTCATCCACTCGGCTGCCTTGCTCTCCTTTAATTTCCCACAAACGGGGTGCTCATATTCAGTTCTCACCACAGCCCTGCAAGGCAAGTTATGCAAAGAGCTCCTGAGTTTCATCTGCAGGCCTGCCAATTGTAGCTTGGAAAAGTCTTGGGGATTTGGGGTGCAGAGCCAGGGAAGGTGGAGTTTGGGGAGGGAAGGGACTTGGGGGGGGGGGCAGTGCCACAGAGTCCACGCTCTGACAGAGGGGATCTGATTGTCCACTGGGAGATCAGTTGTGATTCTGGCAGATCTCCAGGCCCCACAGGGACCCTGGAAACCCAGTGTAAAGCTGAGTAGGGATTGTAACCTCATCAATTCAAGGCTAACATCTCTTGCTCTGAAAATTGCAGGCTCTCAATTTTTATAATTGTACTACTAATCTATATATACGTGAAATTCCACTCAATGACTGACTCATCAGCAGAACTCAAAAACCACTGAACCTACACACTTGAAACTTGGCACACCCGTTATGTGCTCCAGGTGCTCACTAAGAAAGGATTTCCTAAAATATTCACTCCGACTTATTAGCTATTTACTGTATTTACAGCTTAACTCTGCCCATCTGTGCGAACATTCTACAGGTGACAGTTGAACGCCACAAGTTCCATCTCCCTCACCATGGGGCTTCCCGCTGATTCCCCAGTTCCTTCGATGAGTCACTCACTCTAACAGTGAGTGGTATGCCGCGTTTACTTATACAGCTTCATGTCACAGGACACTTCAATGAAGGGCATGTTGCACCTCTAACTCCACCTGGCACATCGAAGCTAAATGAATTCTTTACATCTGTCTTCACCCAAGAGGAGGTGAGGAAAATTCCTGCACCTGAACCATGCTTCTTAGGAGGTGAATCCGAGGAACTAGTGAAGATAGTGGTAGACAAGGAAGAAGTTCTGGCAGCCATTGATAAACTAAATGCTACCAAATCCCCTGGACCAGATTGCATTCACCCAAAAGTTCTTAAAGAGCTCAACCATGAAATTGCTGATCTTCTCACTTTAATATGCAACTTATCCCTGAAATCAGCCTCCATCCCTGAAGACTGGAAGATGGCCAATGTCACACCAATCTTTAAGAAAGGATCTAGGGGGTACCCAGGAAATTACAGGCCAGTCAGTTTGACATCTGTTCCTGGTAAATTAGTAGAATCTATCATTAAAGATAAAATTATTAAACATGTAGAAAAGCAAGACCTGCTGAGGAAGAGTCAGCATGGCTTTTGTAGAGGCAAGTCCTGTCTTACAAACTTACTAGAGTTCTTTGAGGGTGTAAACAGGCATGTGGATAAGGGGGAACCAGTGCCCATTGTCTACTTGGATTTCCAAAAGGCTTTTGACAAAGTTCCTCACCAAAGACTATTGAGAAAACTCAGCAATCAAGGAATAAGAGGGGAAGTCCTATGGATTCAAAACTGGTTGAGGAACAGGAAGCAAAGGGTGGATGTAAATGGGAAGTTCTCGCAATGGAGAGATGTAGGGAGTGGTGTCCCCCAAGGATCAGTTTTGGGACCAGTGCTCTTTAACCTATTCATAAATGACCTGGAAGTAGGGGTGGGTAGCATGATGGCCGAGTTTGCAGATGATACCAAATTAGGGAGGGTGGTGAGAACCGCAAAGAATTGCGAAGAGCTCCAAGCGGACTTTGATAAATTAGGTGAGTGGGCTAAGAAATGGCAAATGCAGTTCAATGTAGCAAAATGTGAAGTGATGCACATAGGGGCAAAAAATCCAAACATCACATACACTCTACAGGGGTCAGTGCTATCAGTCACAGACCAGGAAAGGGATTTGGGCGTCTTAGTTGATAGTTCCATGGGAATGTCAACTCAGTGCTTGGCAGCTGTGAAAAAGGCAAACTATGCTGGGGATAATTAGGAAAGGAGTTGATAATAAAACTGCAAGGATTGTCATGCCCTTATATAAAGCAGTGGTGCGACCACACTTGGAGTACTGTGTACAGTTCAGCCACATCTCAAAAAGGATATCGAAGAGATAGAAAAAGTGCAGAGAAGGGCAATGAGGATGATTGAGGGATTGGAGCACCTTCCTTATGAGGAGAGGCTGCAGCGTTTGGGACTCTTTAAAACAATATTACTGAAATATTCATGTCCTTAAAACTTACCATAAGGAAGCAAGGTAATAAACTGAATTCCTGAAAGAGCAAACATCATTCTCAGAAAAGGTTTTGATTGGTTGGTTAGTAGTGATTTACAGGACAGAATTCAGAGATAGGCAACAGTATAACCTGTGTAGACTGTCCAGGAAAAGTTCATCATTGCCTCCAGACAGTCCAGGAAAAGCTCTCCCAGTACTAAATGAATACACTTCCAAGTGGAGTTGACTTATTTCTTAATAATTGAGACAGGACAGCAACACCAGGTACTTAACATTATTTTATTTATTTTAGGGTCTGCTTTTCTCACTGAGACTCAAGACGGATCACACAGTGCAAATCAATTCAATTGACAGGACAAGGATCATAACAAGTCATGCGTCAGAACCTTGCTGGTAGTATTTCACCAGCCTGGGTGATTTTAATTCCCCTGCCCCGTATCTGGACCTTAGAATTTAATCCCCATTTATGGGACCCTTGGAAATAGCAAAACCATATGTGTAAAAGTTTGAAACTTATTTTCAGTGTAAAGTAAAAGGTTCAGCTACAAGCAGAAATCAAGTCAGTTGGCACAGTATACACAACAAAATCTAATTCCCAATACAAACATATATGAAGATAAGGATAAGTACAGTCACAGGAAGTTCCTTGACTGCAGTGTGTGTTTGTGTGAGGGAGTGTGTGTGAGAGATGGAGCCAGAGCTGCCTTATACACACACACCCTTGCCCAATTTGCCAGTTGGTCCAGGATATTAATCCTCAGGCCAGATCTTTTTGGGGTGCAAAGGGATCTTGCAGGCTTTGAAGTATATTGAAGCTCTCCTCACATTCAACAGAGTGTTTACTCAAGTTATAAGATTGGACCAAATGCTTTTGACTATATATATTTTTTTGCCTTTGGCGACCCCACAAGGTTTTTTTTAAATTCAGAGACACTCAGAGATGGCTTGCCACTGCCTAAATCGTCTGTGAGAGGAATTGGAAAGTTCCTATCCAAATACTTGCCAGGGTTGTGTCACCCAGCAAGTCTTCACAGCAGAGCGGGGTTTCAAACCTGGGTTTTCCAGGTTCTAATCAGACACCTTAACCACTACACTGCGCCGCCTCTCCGCGTAATCCTAGGACTGCAGCAATCTCAAACATGACAATTTCCACAATGCAGAAAATGGTCTTCAGGTTCAATATGGAAGTATCCCCGGTTTGCAACTAAAAGATTGACCAAACCACGCACACACACTCTCTCTCCCAGTAGAAAACTAGCAGCTCAAGGAGCGAGGGAATCTTCTCAACCCTTTCTTTGCTGCGCTGCTTACCTGTCTGCGTGGCCCTTTCTGGGACACGGGGGAGCTTTCAGAAAGGTGCAGTTCATGCGGATCTGGGGTTTGACTCCAGATTCCGCTTTGCAGGGAACACGCGTGTGTTGGGGTGTGTGTGTGCGCGCGTGTGTATCAGCTTCACAGGGGAAACTGCAGAGTTTCTCCACTGCGCCCCCAATAAGAAGGATGAGGGAGCTCTGAATCAACCTGGCTGTTGTTTTGGGGAGGGGCAGATGCTGGCGGTTCCTCCCCTCGATCAATCCGCTCCGCTGCTGCATCCCTGCGCTTCCTTCTAACTTTTCCTAACTTCTTGGGCAGGGGTAGGGAACCTGCGGCTCGAGAGCCGCATGCGGCTCTTCTGCCCTTGCACTGTGGCTCCACAAGCTGAGCCGCCAGCCCCATCCTTGCCCGCCCTCCAGGCAGCAGGGCGGGCGCACCAACTGCCCACGGTCAGCTGGGCCGCACCGCTGGCTTCCCCTCTCGCCCGCCCTGTTGGAGCGGGGCAGGCGTTTTCCTGGCGGCCGGTGAGGCCGAGCCGCCGGCTTCATCCTTGCCCGCCCTGCAGGCAGCAGGGCGGGCGCATCCGTGCGCTTCTCAGAATGAGAAGTGTTATCTTTATTTTAAATGTCAAAAATTATTTGCGGCTCCAAGTGTTTTCTTTTCCCATGGAAAACGGGTCCAAATGGCTCTTTGAGTGTTAAAGGTTCCCTACCCCTGTTCTTGGGGAACATGCGATGGGAATCATCTTCCTGCCTCCTGAAGCGCCTCCAAATGGACCGGGGTAAAATGTCACTCAAAGCAACTCTCTTCCCCCAGGCTCCTCCCACCCACCCTGCGCCGCCTCCTCCTCCTATTTTCGGGTCGTCAGTCCTGCAGCAGGAGGAGGAGGAAGTCCTTTGCAAGAAGGGAAACGCCCCGGGGCGGATTTGGAAAGTGAAAGTAGCTCCTCTCTCGCAAAGGGGAGCCATGGCGGCGGAGGGTGTCCTGAAGGAGCTGTGTGAGGAAGCCTCTTGCTCCATCTGCCTGGACTTCTTCAGGGACCCGGTGATCCTCACAGAGTGCGGCCACAATTTCTGCCGAGCCTGCCTGACCCAAAGCTGGGGGGACTTGCAGGGGGCGGCAGAGGCTTCCTGCCCTCAATGCAGAGGAAGAGCTCACGAGGGGACCCTCCGCCCCAACCAGCAGCTGGCCAACTTGGTGGAAATAATCCAGAAACTCCGTCCTGTGGAAGGGAAGGGGGGAGTCTGTGAGAAGCACCAGGAGCCTCTGATATTCTGCAGGGTCTGTGAGATATCCAAGGAGCACGAAGATCACGAGGAGATCCCTCTGGAGGAGGCTTTCCAAGAAAATCGAGTAAGTGAGAAATCAGCGGAGGGAGACTTAGTTTCTTCCATTCTTGAGCGTGTCTTCACATTTCCCTTTGTTGGAAAGCTCCAGCTTGGCGTTGTTGGTACTTGCTCACTTGTCTCTATTAATATAATATAAAATATATACTCTGCTATCGCCCTCACAACCACAAATTGACCCAGAAAACTGTGGCTAGCAATAGATCCAAAAAGGAAGAGGGAGTTCTCTTTGTGATGGAAGGGAGGCTGTTACCTCACTTCCTCCCCCCCATCCCCCCATAAGTCTTAGTGCCCAGCCTTTCACTGTCAGGCCCCCTTTGGCCAAGGAACCTGTGCAGGACAATCCCATTTCCTTCCCCTCAAGTGGGGGCCTTTCAGTTATTTAATATGACTGTCCCCTTGGCCCTCCCACACGGAGGCTGAGCTGCGTGGCCAGCCCAAAAGGTTTCACTGCCCAAGGGGGCCCCTGAGCAGCCCCCCTATATGGGCCTCTGCTGAAGTGGGGCTTCCAATACTGTGCCCAGGTCACCGTGAACATGGAGGGGGGAGCAGAAGGCGAGATACAAGCCTATCATCCTCAGGAACTGAGCACTGCGCGACTGGCAAGATTTGCTGTCTCTGAGCAAGCTTTGGACTTCATCTCAGTCTGGGCACAAAACCTGTTCTCAGCACCAGGCTTTCTGTGGGACTCAAATGGCTTTCTCTTTTCCCCCAGAACTCTCTTTTCCTGCAGTTACTCCCCCTCCCTGCAGCTCTCTGCAACCTCCGCCTCCCAAATTCAGCTGAAGGACAAACCCCATTTGACTACATCCAGTTTTTCTAAATGTTTATGGGTTTTTTTTTCTATATTGAACAAGACACTAATTATATCCAGTCACTACAAGGAGAGATACAGTTCTGGGAGTGGGGTGGGGAAACGAAATGCATCCTGTTTCCTTGTTTTGGGCCTCAGGCAACAGTGGCCGGTAGAAAAGAGAGGTTTTGCCAGAAGCACCAGGAACCACTAAAGCTGTTTTGCAAGGATGACGAAGCCCTCATCTGTGTGGTCTGCGACCGATCCAAGGAGCACAGAGATCACGAGACCCTTCCTCTTGACGAGGCCTCCCAAGAGTACAAGGTAGGAGATCAACAGGGGAAGAGCCGTGGATCCTTCGCTTTGTGAGGAAACATCCTGCAGGTTCTGCCTCAGCCTCTGGGCCTAAGTTTGAGAATGGAAACACCTCTTTGTTGCCTCCTTTCTGGCTTGGTGGCTCCCTGAGGAATTGCTTCATGTCCTCTGCGGAGGCTAAAGTGGGGCAGGTTCATAAAGTGGGGACATAGACTCACTTCTAGTCTGGCCCTGTTGACTTCTGACCAGCCAATTGCATGGCGGAGCTACAAGGGGACAGCTGTCTGGCCCTTAGTTTTTCCCGCCTACACCACACACAGAGACTGCTTTCTCAGCTTCCGCTGCTGCCCTTCAGTTGCTCTTGGCCTGGGGGAGAAAGACTCCAGCTTTAGCACCTGTCTGTGTCCCCCATTGGAATGCAGTCACTATAAGCCCTTCGGGCGTAGGGCGGTCCAATAAATCAAATTAATAATAATAATAATAATAATACAGCAGTTTAGATCAGGAGCTTTCGGGGGCAGGAGAGTTATGCATGAAGCTGCCTTCTTCTGAATCAGACAATCTGTCCAGCTCTGCTCTGACTGGCAGTGACTGTCCCAGGACTCAGGTCTTGGATGTCAGCTGCTGCCTGTTGGTTTCAGCTGGAGATGCCAGAGAGTAAACCCGGAGTTGTGGGTTCACTGGGCTTGTATGGTCACGGTGTGGCAGTTTTCAATCCTAACGCGAGATGCCTCTGAAGATGCCACCCATAGATGTGGCGAAACATTAGCAACAAGAAGTACCAGACAATGGCCACATTCCTGGAAAACCAGCAACACCCAGTTGATTCTGGCTGGGAAGCTTTGAACAATATGTTCTGGAGCAGCAGGAGCAGAAGAGGCCATTGCTTTCGCATCCTGCATGTGAGCTCCTAAAGGCACCTGCGAGTAGCAGAGAGCTGGACTAGATGGACTCTGGTCTGATCTAGCAGGCTAGTTCTTATGTTCTTAATATAGTGAACCTGGGGTTTCCTGCATGCCGAGGGGGTGCTTCCCCACTGAACCACGACTTTCCATTGCACCAGGGCACTATAAGGAATCCTTTCCCATCCCACAACTGTGGTTGCATCCACAATGAGTTCCCCGTGTTTTGGTGTGCCCTTTCTTGGAAGAGCGAACCCAAAGAAAGGTTGGGAAAGTGTGGAATGGAGGGTATCCATTTCTTCCATCATCCTCAGTCCAGTGCCATTGACTCTCCTGCCTGCCACCTTTTTTTTTTAAGTAACTTCCTGGGAATATTTATAGTGACTACAAATAATTTTTGGTCATGCAAAAGACTTTCCTGTGGCAGAGCGTGGGAGGAGAACGGCGGGCAGGAGGTCAGGCGCAGGGTCAGTCTCTGTGCCTCGGCATTCTTTGCATCTGGCATTCATCATTTGGGAAATGTTGTTGAAGATGTTGTTGGGGCAGTTACATCTAGTTTGGCCCTTAAAGACAGTTTTGCTTCTCGTCTGTTTTATAGTAAACTTCTAAAAAAGGAACCAGTCTCAGTTTTGAGTCCCTCCTCCCCTAGGATCAATTCTGCGATTGTCTGAAGAAGCTGAAGGAGGAGAGAGAACAAATTCTGGCATCTAAAGCAGAGGTAGAGAAGGAAAGCCAAGACCTGCTGGTAAGTTTCATTGTGGTTAGGAAGGGAACAGCTTCCAGAACTAGTATTGGGAGATCGTGTGCAAGTAGCAAAAAAGTCACCCCATGAGGCCACCCCCTCTCCCCCCCTGTTTGGAAGCAGACTGGCCCACTAAAGGGAGACCTAAAATTGCCCTTCAGAGTTGAGCGTGGTGGCCAAGTTTGCGGATGATACCAAATTATGTAGGGTGGTGAGAACCGCAAAGGATTGCGAAGAGCTCCAAGCGGACCTTGATAAATTAGGTGAGTGGGCTAAGAAATGGCAAATGCAGTTCAATGTAGCAAAATGTAAAGTGATGCACATAGGGGCAAAAAATCCAACCTTCACATACATGCTACAGGGGTCAGTGCTATCAGTCACAGACCAGGAAAGGGATTTGGGCGTCGTAGTTGATAGTTCCATGGGAATGTCAACTCAATGCATGGCAGCTGTGAAAAAGGCAAACTCTATGCTGGGGATAATTAGGAAAGGAGTTGAGAATAAAACTGCAAAGATTGTCATGCTCTTATATAAAGCAGTGGTGCGACCGCACTTGGAGTACTGTGTTCAGTTCTGGTCGCCACATCTCAAAAAAGATATTGAAGAAATAGAAAAAGTGCAGAGAAGGGCAACGAGGATGATTGAGGGACTGGAGCACCTTCCTTATGAGGAGAGGCTACAGCATTTGGGACTCTTTAGTTTGGAGAGGAGACATCTGAGGGGGGATATGATTGAAGCTAATAGAATCTCTTCAGTTTGACCTGTCACTGCAAAGGCCATTTGTGTTCATGATGTTGACCCGATTTCCTTCTCTTTCCATATTAGAAACAAACCACAGAAGAGAAACAAGAGACAGTAGCCAAGTTCAGGAAACTGCACACTTTTCTGGAGGAACAAGAGAAACTTCTGCTGGCCCAGTTGGAAGAGGTGGAGAAGGAGGTGGCAAAAAACCGGGATCAGCACCTGGCTGAACTCTCTGAGGCGCTCTCCTCTCTGGACAGCCTCACGCAGGAGATGGAGGAGAAATGTCAGCAGCCGGCCACTGAACTCCTGCAGGTAAGAGGGTGGCAGGAATCTCAGGAGAAGGCCGGCCCCAAACCCTTTCTGAGCCTCCTTCCCTTGGAAAAAAGCAAATGACTCCCGTTTCTGTTGCTGCTCTCCCTTCTGCCCCATTTCATCTCCACCTAGGAGCAGACTGGAAAAAGCTATCCTAGTGGCCCTTTGAAACTCCACCGCCTGGAAATACAGCTGCCTCCAGAGCCCTGTGCCTTTCCCTGATAGGCTGGGGCCGCTTCGCTTCCCTCTTGTTCTTGTTCATGTCAGCTGTCTCATATCTGTATTTCCATTTGGGGGGGGGGGGCAGGGGTGGTGTCTACATAGCTACAAAAACATGACCCTTAAGAATTCCAAAACGAGGTTCTAAAGCCTCATAGCATCCAATCTTCAGATTTAAAAAAAATGTAAATGACCCCCAAAAGGTGGCAGGGAATCATTGCCGGTTTGGGGGGGGGGGGGGGTAGGTGACTGCAGACAAACAGGAGTTTTTAAAAACTTTTGCAAAATGTTCTCAGGGCCCTGTGTGGAAGGACTCTGAGACAGGGCTGATTCCAGGAACTTTGCTGGGAAGGCCTCTGCATTCACCAGTGGACACAAGACCCACTCCATCCTGATCTGAGGGCTTCCTGTGTTCCTTGTGAGGAAAAAGCCTGGTGTGAAAGTAGCCACAGTTGAGTTGTCAAAGCAGGTCGCTCATCTTTGCTCTGAAATAGCTCCACTTTGACTGCTGATATTATCCTTCCCACTGTCTAAAGGTTATAAAATGTTTCTCCCACTGTATAAAGATCCACCTCAACCTTTGAGTGGAGTCTGCTAGCTGAACCCAAGAACAAGGCCAGAGAGCAGAATCTTCCTGGGTCTGAGGTGTCTTCTTGGTGTGGCCTTTCAAAAAGCACTGAGGTCCCTCTTCATATTCTCTCTCTCTTTGTCTTTCCTCTTTAGGATGCCAGAAGCACCTTGCTAAGGTAAGTGGATCTTTCTCATTGATGTTTTAATGCTGAGAGGCATCTCGGAAGCCTGTGAAGAATGTGGTCCTTTAGGATTGTGACGGAGGGCCAGATCAGGAGTCATTAAGAGAGTGGGTCTCCATCCATCTCTCAGGGGCAAACACCTTATGGACAGAGGTTTCTTGACAGGAAATTGGGAAGTGAAATAGCATTGGGGGTGGGGTCTGCATTGACACCTAGATGTGCATCTCTAGAAAAGGGGTCCCCAACGTCTTTGAGGCTGCATAGTGGAATTTTGCCATTGTGTGGTGGGCAGAACCACAACATGGCTGACACAAAGTGGGTGCTACAGTAGGCAAAGCCACCCTCAAAAAGGGTGTTGCAGCTTAGCTTCGGTTACACAGCGAAGATGCTTGTGGCGGCAGCTGCTTCCAGAGCCCCATTTTAAAGACTGCCTGAAGAAATACAGTGTTTGAGTCTCCTCAGCTACATTCATTCCACAAAATGGCAGCGTGGAAACTTTATGTGGCCAGAATAAAGCCTTCATTGGCATTAGGGCTGGCTGTTGACAGGGATGATTGCAGAGGTGAATACTATGACGACTGCATTAGGGGTGGCTGGGAGTGGGGGGGGATGTAGACGTGAACACTGTGATGACTCAATCTAAGGTGGTCCATGTGTTAAGGAGACTAATATGAGGCCGCACATGAGGAAGCCTGTGTTGGTGTGTGTGTGCAGATTAGAAATCAAATAAATAAATGGGTTGTCTTCTATTTCTTAACAGTCGTTCCCCACAGCTGCTGTGTGGCTTTGGGGGTCTCAAGACTTCCAGTGAGGTGAACGTTCCTCCCATCTTTCTCGGCTATCAGCTTCAGCCTCTGTCTCCAGGCGCTCTGCCAATTTTTCCTCTGTTTTTCTGATCCGCTTGGGGGGATTTTGAACTTGACGGTTGAATCTTGACATGATTTTCTCCAGGTATGAAGAAAAGGAGGCGTTTGAGAATCCAGCAGCTTTTCCTCTTTCGTTGAAATGGCGCATTTGGGACTGCTCGGATTTAAATCTCTTTTTGGAGGGCATCAAAAAGCAATTCAAAGGTAAGGAACTTAAGAACGTAAGAAAAGCCCTGCTGGATCAGACCAAGGCCTATCAGGTCCAGCAGTCTGTTCACTCAGTGGCCAACCAGAGGCCTCTAGGAAGCGCACAAGCAGAACAAATGCTGCAGCATGATCTTGCCTGTGCTTCTTAGCACCAGATATAACAGGCCTGCTCCTGTGATGCTGGAGATAATAGGTGTGCTTCATGACTAGTATCCATTTCACTTCTGGCCATGGATAGTCTTCTCCATGAACATGTCCAATCCCCTCTTAAAGCCTTCCAGGTTGGCGGCCATCATCTCCTCCTGGGGCAGCGACTTCCACGATTTAACTGTGTCTTGTGTGAAGAAATACTTCCTTTTGTCTGTTTGGAATCTCTCACCCTTCACCTTCAGCAGATGACGTCCCATTTTAGTCTCATGAGAGAGGGAGAAAAGCTCTCCCTGTTCACTCCCTGCTTGAGTGTGTTGTAGTGTGTTGTATGTTGCAGAGAGGTCTCCAGGGGACTCATAGGGCTGCCTTAAACAGATCTAAACCCTTCTGAGCCCATTGAAAATCAGTGGGTATAGAAAAGCATAAGTCTGCTTAGGATGGCACTGTGGGACCTCTGTTTGGAAGGATCCCGTGTTTAAAAGGAGTGGATCCTTGAACTGCAGCCTTTGACACACTTTCTATGAAGTGAGTGTCCAGTCAAAGTGACTAGTGAAAAGAAATGTGAATATTTCCACATACAAAAATGTGGGAAGAATTTTCCCCAGAAGTAGATTCTCCTTAACCTTTCATCTGAAACTCAAAAGAAATATGTATGCATGTGACATCAAGTCACAACGAACTTTGGAATCTGCCCTAATAGTTTATCCCTGTTAGAAATGAGAGAAACTACTTAGGAGCCCTTGGGGCTTGCAAGGTCTCCTGGGTAGTGTAGTTCCCACAAGGGCCTATTTCAGTCTGAACGGAACAGGCCGCTTTTCAGCCTGAAACTAAACCTGAAACTAAGAACTAAGGTAAGTGGGGGGGGGGGTCGTGGGAGGGATTGGGGCAATTTTCCGCCCCGCCCAGGCATGCGTCCGGTGCAAGGGTCCCCCCCGCCCCCTTGTAGCTTCGCCTGTGGATGTTTGGGAGGAGAACTGAAACTCCATTCAGCCACTCCAAAGTTTCCGCTTCAGCTTGTTCTGCTGCCTCCTTTGCTGTTGCTCAGATGCACCTTTCTGGGCAGGAGACGTAATGAAGGCAGATGTTTTCTAGCGCTGTGAACTGGACTGGGGAGCTTCCGTTCGCCACAATCATGCATGCAGATCAAATGCTAGGTTAGCTCTGTTTTGCTCCCTGCATGTGGACCTGGATTTAGCCTCCAGAAGTCACCCTTCACTAAAAAAGTGAAGTCCTCCTAAGTCACTTTTCTTTCCATTTTAATCACCAATATATAAGGGGAAAGGGGCGCATCACATAAAGCATGCATATGCTATGAATGATTTTTGTTAATTGCCAAACCCTGTTGGCCCAGTGGAGCGGGATGGGCACTTGACTGAAAGAGGGGAATTGTGGGGAATCTTGTCATGCAGACATCCCATGGTTACTGCGCTTTTATAATTAGCTACACCAGCAACAAGGAAACCACACAAGCCCACCCCTGTGAGGAAACCAATACCTAAGCCCCTGGGTCTCTCCAGAAGACAGAGAGATTGTCAAGGGAATTGAAATCCTGTTCTGTCTTCCTTCCTTTGCTGTTCAACCCCTTCTGTGCCTCTGCTCCTTTTCATGAGATTTGCGTGTTTGTGTAAATTCTTTTTCACGTGTGATTTCTTTCCAAAAAATATCCATGGTTCTCTTCTCTGAAGGTTAACTGCTTGGGATAGGAGATGGTAGGAAATGGGTTGTCTTCCTGTGGGTTTTTTATTGTGCTTTTTATCTTCTTTCGCTTGAAGTGCACCAAAAGGCTGCTCTGCCTTTTAATAGGTCAGGAGAAGTCAGGAAAGGGTTAAAGGGGCAGGAGGAGGCCATGATGGGCAGGAGAACGAAACAGGAGAGGCCAGTCCGGGGGTAGGGAACCTGTGGCTCAAGAGCCGCATGCGGCTCTTCTGCCCTTGCACTGTGGCTCCACAAGCCGAGCCGCCCAGGCTCCTATCATTGCTCCGCGCTGCTGGCAGTAGGATCTGGCACCTACCCTAACTGCCCACGGTCGACTGGGCAGCGCTGCGAGCTTCCCCCCTTCGATCCGCCTTGTTGGAGTGGGGTGAGTGCTCGGACGGCCACATGCAGGCCGAGCCGCCGGCTTCATCCTTGCTCGCCCTGCAGGCAGCAGGGCGGGCGCATCCATGCGCTTCTCAGAATGAGCGGAGTAAAAGGTAAAAAAAACCCCTATATATATAGTGTTATCTTTATTTTAAATGTCAAAAATTATTTGTGGCTCCAAGTGTTTTCTTTTCCTGTGGAAAACCGGTCCAAATGGCTCTTTGAGTGTTAAAGGTTCCCTACCCCTGGGCCAGAGGGATAAATCTCCCAGCTGAAAATCTTTCTCTTCTTGTCTCCTCCTTTTTTCGCAACAGCAAATGTGACTCTGGATCCAGACACGGCCCATCCCAGCCTCATCCTGTCTGAGGATCGTAAAAGTGTGAGGAATGGAGGAAAACGTCAAATTCTTCCAGTCAGTCCTGAGAGATTTGACACTTATGCTGCTGTGCTTGGTCGTGAGGGATTCACAGGAGGCCGCCATTTCTGGGAAGTCCTTGTGGGAAGTGAGGGAGAATGGACTGTGGGGGTGGCCAGAAAGTCTGTGAGGAGGAAGGGAGAGTTTACCTTTAGTCCTGAGGAAGGGATCTGGGAGGTGGGGAAGTGGGATGGGCTCTATAGGGCTTCCATAGAATATGATGACCCTCCTCTGACCCTGAGTGGGGAGCCCAAGACGATCCGAGTCTGTCTGAACTATGATGGGGGTCAGGTGACCTTTTTCGATGCTGATCGAAGAGCCCTCATCTATGAGTACTCTGGAGCCTCCTTCTCTGGAGAGACCCTCCTGCCGTACTTTTGGGTGTCCAAAAAAGGCCACCTCAAACTCTCTTCTTGAGACCTTCTCTTCACACCAGCAGCATCAAGAAGATAATATTGTTTCTCAGAAGCTCCCTCCTCTAGTCCTGTAAAGGTCTCTCCAGGCTCCCAGCCACCAAAACTGACTGGAGTAAAATGGAGACATTTTCTCTCCATTCCCTAATATTCCTTTTTTTCTTTGTATCTTATCTGAAGATAAGAGTAACATATTTCACTTTATAAAGAATAGCAGGCTCCTCCAGCCCCCATTCCTCTCATCCACAAGAGGAACAACTAAAAAGATCCTCCAGAGGAAAATGAAGCCCTGTAAGTTTTCAGTTAATATTCTGGACTTTCTCTTTTCTTTGGTTTATGGGGCACCACCTGTTAGGATTTGCCTCTTTTCAGCATTGCCTTTCTGGAGGGCTCTGAAGATCTGTTCCCTATCAACTTTGCTCCAATCAACACAGTTGTGTTTCAGACACCAGTAGCTGAAAATATGTTATGCTTATAATAAAATTGTGTAACCTTGAAAACTGGGCTAATTTTTTTGGGGTGGGGGGCATATATTGTGACTTTCTGACCATCAGAAGTGTGCTGATATTTATTGTCGTGAACCATCCCCGATTCTCCAGTTGGACAGAAAAATCAAAAGGGGGATTTGCATATCCAAGGTCCTGCTGGGTTACGCTTGCATTGAAAGCTTCTCTTCATGTTTTTGAGCCTCTCTTCAGGGAATTACCATATATACTCGTGTATAAGTCGAGGCATTTGAGTCGAGGCACCTGATTTTACCACAAAAAACTGGGAAAACTTATTGACTCGTGTATAAGTCGAGGGTGGGAAATGCAGCAGCTACTGGTAAATTTCAAAAATAAAAATAGATACCGATAAAAATACATTAATTGAGGCATCAGTAGGTTAAATGTTTTTGAATATTTATTTCAAAGAAAAATAGTAAACTAGCTCTGTAAGTGGAAAAGACGGTCAACAAGATCAATATGGTCTCAACAATAATTTTAAAAGTACAAAAACCTTAGCTCAATCAGCAACCAAGCTAAAACACAAGAGTTAAAATCCTTCAAAACTGGATTCCTTCTCATTTGTATGTCCAAATGTAACCCAACTTAGATTTTAAGAGGGATATTATCAGAAATGGAAAATCTACTATTAGCTTCCATTGTAAACAATGGGGGATGGGGCACCCCCTTTGAGGGTCAATAACTTTGGATCCCCTGATCCAAACTTCACCAAACCTGGCTGGTATCATAAAGAGACTCTCCTGATGATACCAACCAGGTTTGGTGAAGTTTGGTTCAGAGGGTCCAAAGTTATGGACCCTCAAAGGGTAGCCCCATCTACTTTTAGCTCCCATTGAAAACAATGGGCACCTCCTTTGGGGGTCTATAACTTTGAACCCCCTGAACCAAACTTGGCTGGTATCATCAAGAATGTCGTCTGAGGGTACCCTGAAATTTTGGTGCCGCTAGCATAAAAACTGCGCCCCCTACTAGCTGTCAAAGTAAAAACAAAATTTTTTAATGACCCGCATATAAGTGGAGGGGAGCTTTTTCAGCATTAAAAATGTGCTGAAAAATTCGACTTATACATGAGTATATACGGTATAAGGTTTTTTTCCATCCATACAGCTGTCTTGCTCTCCTTTAATTTCCCACAAACTGGGTGCCCATATCAGTGGTGCATTTGCCTAGGGACAAACATACTGTGCTCTGAAACTCACTGGCTTATTGTTGCTTATTTTGTTCTCTGTAATGAACTTGATCTAACACTGATCGAGACAAAAGCATGGTTGCTCACCTTTAGGTTCTGGCTTTGTCTCCATCACAGGGCTAAACCCAAGAGCTGTATACATTGTATGCTGTCAACAGATTCTTTTCAGTCATCATGGTAGAAGCAAATAGCAGAAAAGATAAGAACACTTGAAATCTCTTTGGACCCTTTAATTAACTCAAATGAACAATACATATTTGTAATGATGCGAAGACTTGTTGATATAAAGAAACAATTCTTGCTCATGCACTGAAACCCTGTTCCCCATTGATATTCGATCTCCCCTCATATTTTTCAACTCTTACCTCTCCATGCTCTCAGCAAATTTTTATGCAAGCCAGACTTAACATTCTTCCACTGGCTATCTACAAGGAAAGTATTGCAAATATTCCATATTTTGCTCTTTGCCCTTGTTCACGGGGCATATAGAGACCATTGAACATGTGTTCTTACACTGTAATTTTTATACATCCTTAAGAGATATGTTCATAAAACCCCACTTGAACGAAGAAGCTCTACTGACTTCGAGACAAAAATTTCCAGATAACTACAGATGTTGCCGTATTTTTAACAAATGTGATGAAGATTCGAAACCTCAAAATCACTTCTGACTAATTATATGGACAATTAATCACAAACAGTCTTTATATTTTCTTCTTCCCTACCTACACTGATTGAGTGGTAGTTTTATGCCGAATTTAACTTCTTTGCATACCAATAAAAGGTGTTGTTGGTGTAGATAATTTTTTTAAGTAGCTAACTGGCTGAATCCCACAGAGTGGTCTTTGGGGGAAGCCTGCTGGAGTGCCAATGGGCCCCCCCTGAAGGCTGTGCTGCCGGAAGCTGATTCCCTGAAGCCCCTGCCTTCCCTTGCCTCCCCCCCAACATCAGAAAGGGGGGGCCAGGGGGCAGCATCCAGGTAGGTGGGCGGGGGGGGGGGTCGCAACAGTGCAAACCAGTGGTTGATCCGGTTGGATCCATCCCACCACCCGTGTCATTGATGTGCAAGACACTTGGTAAAGAAAAACAGGTCCGTTGTCTGAAGATCTGAAAATGTGGCCTTTGGCGTGGGGGTCAGGAGGAAGGAGGCTGCAGGGGGAAATGGGAAAAATATACCTACATTTCAGTTTCTGTGGGATGAAACTTTATGATTGGTCAAATAGTTCAAAAGGGGGGGAGCTTTCAGGGGAGGAAGTGAGAGAGGGGGTGTCACACAAGAGTACCTGGAAGGCAGCTCCAGGTATCGGGGAGGGAGGGAGGAGCTGCTGGAAGGCACAGAGTTTATTTATTTATTTATTTGTTCCACTTATATACCGCCCTCCCTCGAGTTGCCATGGAAACACAATGCAAGAGGGAGGAAGGGCATTTTTCTGGAAATAGGCCCTATTGCCCGTCATTTCTTTATTAGTGTCAGAATCATAGATTCAAAGAGTTGGAAGAGACCAGAAGGGCCATCAAATCCAACCTCCTGCCATGGAGGAACACACTGTCAAAGCACTCCTGACAGAGGGCCATCCAGCCTCTCTTTAAGCACCTCCAAAGAAGGAGACTCCACAACTTTCCAAGGCAGCGAATTCCACTGTCCAACAGCCCTGACAGTCAGAAAGTTCTTCCTCATGTTTAGGTGGAATCTCTTTTCCTTCACCTTGAATCCATTACTCTGTGTCCCAGTCTCTGAGGCAGCAGAAAACAAGCTTGCTCCCTCTTTGACATGGCATCCCTTCAAATAATTAAACATAGCTATCATGTCCCCCCCTTAACCTTCGCTTCTATAGACTAAACATCCCCAGCTCCTTAAGTCTCTCTTCGTATGGCATGGATTCCAGGCCTTCTACCATTTTGGTTGCCCTCCTCTGGACACGTTCCAGCTTTGTCAATATCCTTCTTAAATTGCGGTGCCCAGAACTGAACACAGTACTCTGTGCAGGTTGAAGGGCTCAGTGCAGACCAGGGGGCTCAGTGGCAGGGGCCTACCCCGCTCCCCACTGCCTCCCGCCTCTGTGCAGGCAAGCCGGAGCTCTTGAAAGCCAGCTGATGTGATGTAGGGGGTGGGGCCACATGCAAGGGGGGGCACCCAGAGAAAGAGTCGTCTCCGGGCGCCATGTCTTACCCATATGTCTCAGTCAGACGGTGGCTGGAGATCTCCCACAGTTATATCCAATCAGAGGCATATGGTGGCCAAACAGCATCTGGAGACAAAACAAACTCTGGGTGGTGTCCCCCCACGCACAGTGCACTGCACAGAGCTCCACCACCGTGCGGCACGGAGACTTCCGCCTCCCTCAGCCCCGCCCACACACGTCTCTGCTGCCAGGCCGAGGGAGAGGCTCCATGCCTCGTCAGACTTCCGCCTCCCCTGGCCCCGCATGTTGTGGGCAGGGCCAAGGGAGGTCAAAGTCTGACAAGGCATGGAGCCTCTTCCTTGGCTTGGCAGCAGGGACACGCGTGGGCGGGGCTGAGGGAGACAAAAGTCTGATGAGGCACGGAGCCTCCTCAGACTTCATCCTGCCTACCTCGGCCCCAGGGTGACATGGGCGGTGCGGAGGGAGGCTCCATGCCTCATCAGAATTCAACTTCCCTCGTCTCGGCCCCGCACGTCGTGGGCAGAGGGAGGACGAAGTCTGACAAGTCACAGAGACCTCCCTCGGCCCAGGAGCAGGGATGCGTGGGGCAGGGCCGAGGCAGGGCACGGAGCCTCATCAGACTTCATCCTCCCTACCTCAGCCCCAGGACAACATGGCTATGGGTGGTAGAAGTCTGATGAGGTATGGAGCCTGGTCAGACTTCGTTCACCATCGGCCCCACAATGATGAGGACGGGGTCAAGGGAGGGTGAAGTCTGACAAGGCTCCCTCCGCCCTGACCATGTCATCAAAGAGATCAATGTGGGCGGGGCTGGGGATGGTCAAAGTTTGATAAGGCTCCATGCCTCTCTCGGCCCGAATCTCTGGTCACATGAGGGGCCAATTTTGCACCCTGCATGTGACCACATTTGTTGTGCCTGGGGACATGGGTTCCCTGGGCAGATACGCCACTGCATCCAATCCCTAGGCACCAGTCCACCTGGAGAAAATGGCCACTCTGGAAGATGGACTCTATGGCATAATGCCCTGTTGTAGTCCCTCCCCAAACCACCTCAGACTTCACCCCCAAAATCTTTATGAGTTTTTTAACTCAGACCTGGTGACCCTCTGACTAGAAGGGAAATGGCGTGAGGAGGACCTTGGAAGACCAGAGTGAAAATGGAGAAGGTTGCCAGGAGAGAGGTGACCAGAGCTGGAATCAGGAAGTGTTCCAGAACTGGACAGGAAGTGTCCAGTTTTTTGCAGACCCTTTGCTTGGACTGATATGGGTCCACCTTTAGCATAATCTAATCTTTGGTTTCAGCTGGCTTGTGACTTAGACAATGGTTTCAGGGAGTAATACATTTTACAGCAGGAAGGAAAACCTTTTACAGAAAACCAGAATAAAACCTAAATTCTACTAACATTATATGTCTATAAAAACTATATTAAAACAAAATAATTATTATCTGTCCTCTGTCTACACTGATACAGGCAGAACTCTTCAGTAGTCTGCCTTTTATTATTATTGTTTCAATTTACTCTAAATTCCTGCACCTGGGAAATTTCCTTGCCTTGATGATCTGGAGAGGCCATTTCTCTGCCCACAAATGGAGACCTTTTTTAAAAGTTGGGACCGGATGAATATATTTTAATTAAACTATCCATACCCATGTCAGAGTTTTAAAAAATGTTTTTTTTAAATTGATTGCTACAGTAGGAGCCCAAATTTGTAGGAAAAGAGACATAAAAGTATTCTTGCTGTCGTTACATTTGGGTTATAGATGTTTCCCTCGCTTCCATTGTGTTTATGGCCCACCCTCTCTCTAGGGCAGGGGTCTGCAACCTGCGGCTCTCCAGAGGTTCATGGACTACAAATCCCATCAGCCCTTGTCAGCATGGCCAATTGTAGTCCATGAACATCTGGAGAGCCGCAGGTTGCAGACCCCTGCTCTAGGGGAAAAGAAGCAAGCAAACAAAAAAGTCCCTTCCGGTAACCTCGGGAGCAAGCACTTGTGTAAGCAGAGCACTGCATGGGAGGAGTCAGCATCTACGTATGGTGAGGGTCAGGCTGCCTTAGTGTGTTGCAGCAAAACCAACAAGGAGTCTTGGAACACATCCAGACCAACTCCTTGATTCAATCACAAGTCGCCTACAGCCCTCTTCATAAAGTGGATGAAATGTGTTCTGTATGATTCATGCACCTGTACTTGGGCACACAGAGATATGGAGGGAAATGTCACGTTCCCAGTCTTGCTCGAATAACAGGAACCAATACTTTGGTAACAATCCTTGTTTTATTGATAGCAAGCATGGGTAACTTTAAAAATGGTCTGAACTGGTTAGCTTTTCGCCAGACACCAATGATATGCTCCCAGCAGTTGCCCTTTTCCCCTCCCCCTCCCACCTCGAGCCAGGTGCCAGGAATTGGAAGATAAGGGCAGGGAGGGGGGCGGGAGAAGGAGAGCAAGAGATGTACACATACAAGGCCAATAACATTTGTGACTTGATAACTTTATTTCTCAGTCCGAAAGCATGAGAAGAAACTCTTACAAACAGCATGGCAGGGCCCAAGCTACATTTACTGGGACCATGACATTTCACCCCAGAGCAGGACGGAGGGGAAAGGATTTACGGAAAGCCTGGGTCAACCGTGGGTCACACACATGGGAGGCATCTACCCACTCTTGTTGTCCTGTGTCAAAATATTTCCAAGACACCAGATATTGTAATTGCTCTCTTCTCAACTGGGAATCCAGAATTTTAGAGACTTTATGGTGTTCATCCCCCCCCACCCCCAATTTAATATAGGAGGAGGACTGGTGTAGTGGCGTGACGTTACTTTCTTCAGTAATGAGCTGGGGAACACAGGGCGAGTACCATGAAACATCTTATATAGCTTCACTTCCGTTGTCACTTTGTTTATAACGCTAGTTGCTGGGAAAGGTTCCAAAATTTTATAGCTCAATTTACGACTTAAGAGAGGGGGTAGGGAACACAGGTTCTTGGTAGCGACACACCCCAAGTCTCCCACAGCATACTGTACCTCCTGCCTCTTGACCTGCGCTGTGATTTTGTATGTGCTCCTTAGCTTTTAGTTTCTCTATGGCTTCCATCTCTAGTACCTCCACCCGTCTGGGGGGTTCTACAGTCCGCATCCTGGTGAGGGGGGAGAATATCACATTTCTTTTCTTCAAACACCTCCTGCAAATCCTGGTAAGCTTCTGAGTTTAGCCCTGCCAGCTCCGTCTCCATCCCTCTCCCTCTCTCACCACAGGCATCTCAGTCTCTCCTTCTTTCATGCTTGCCAGCAGTGGCGTACCACCCACGGGGACATGTGAGGTCACAGGCCATTCAGTCACAGGGGGGGAATCGCCCACACACAGCCACCCCCCTCTGCGTGCAGGCCAGCCACTGCAGAAACACCCGGGACCGGCAGAGCAGGCCCTACCAGG